>NC_080424.1:20933580-21243893 GCF_029873635.1 Malania oleifera | reverse complement strand
AGTCAGGGTATTCAAATAAGGTTTGGTTTTCTAGGTTATGGAGGACGAACATTTAATTCCTTTTCCCTTTTCAGGTTGTCTCAATCAACTAGACAAAACCTTAAAAGTATGTAGCTGCAGATAGCAGATGATTTATTTTGTGACATGGAGGTTGGCCTTTTAATTTGGAGACTTTAGCTGTTTGGCTTTTTCTGGAAGAAGGAAACTCCTCAGTTGTTACTATCCTATTTAGTTAATGTGGCATTAGGAAAAGATTTTGGAATCCTTTGATGAATGAATGGCTCCTTCTCACACCTCCCCTCCCTATTCTCTCCCCTCAAATAGTTTTTTGATAGCAAAAGAAAATTTATTAAAGCGAGGAAGAGAGTACAAGCTAAAAGAAGACAGTATGTCAACCAACCAATATATTTAAATATATAAACTTATACTCTGATACATACATACATAAATACATACATACATATATACATATACATATACATACATATATACATATACATATACATTCATATATATATATATATGTATATATATACATATATATGAACATAGGGCAAAAAAACTAAAAAATTAAAAGAAATAATTCAAAAAATTGTTCCTCACATCCTTCTCAAAATAACAATTGATGGTGCACTTTAATCCAAGCTCTGTTGGCCCCTTTTGTTCTTACTTCTTTCACCATCCAAACTAATTTCACCCTTCCACAGGGGTCTGTCAAGTGCACACCCATCCCATCCATCAGAGAGATTGAGCTACATAATCCTTTTCATAAAGCTCCTTTTTTGGACAAATAGGGGTTGGTAACATGCCATCTCTTTTAAGATCAGTCTCCTCCTCCCCCCATGACCTGGGTATCATCCACACCTAAATTAACCCCTTCCTCCCCAAATAATGGAATTGCTTTCAAATTGACTTCAGTAGTCTCTTAAGTCTTAACACGCAAAACCCTTTTCCAAATGAGAAACAGAATTACACCCATACTAGGGAGCGAGGACACAATGCATCCAATAATAAACCATTTCACTCACAATTATTATCGAAGTTGTTCTCCTCATCCGACATATCACTCCACATTTTAATCTCCTCAACAGTTCCACTCTTCAATCATTATTCTGCAGATCACTCCCAGAATTAGCGCAGCTTTCTACAAGTGTAAAACTTCCATCATTATTCCTCTTAAGAGTTGTTTTTATGTCCAGCTGTGTATATAGCCTTTGCTCTTAAAAGATCTTGTGCATCTCATAACCTGACTTCATTACCCTTGAACTCGTCTGACACATTCATAGAACTTTTCTATTTCTTCCTTTTTGACCAGACTTTGGTAAAATGTATCCCTATGATAATTCATGTTAATGTTAAGAATAACCTGCATGTTAGGTGAGACGATCAGCCACTTTTTGTGCCTTGCAGAGGTGACCCCCAGAAGAATGCTTCTGCGGATGCTCCTCCGCTTGAAATTGAATTGTATTCTGCAAACAATTGGGATTTTGTTGAAACTGTTTCCCTTCAGCTACAGACCCCTTTTCTGAAGGATTAATCAAAGCAAAAGCTCCTCCTTCACCATGAGAAGCTTTGAGTTAAGCAGAAGGCATGTCCTTGGAATTCTCATTCGCTCTATATTCTCCTTGCATGAGTTGCTAATGCTGTCTCCAAACATAAGGCGCACTGGTCATAGTGGGCCATACCTTTTTATCTTGGTCCACATCAAGATATTTTGCAACTTGTCCCTGATCTGTTCATACATTTAAGCACATTTGAAGAACTTTGAGCAATGATCTGGATCAAATCCAAAACAATCTTTATGGATGCTGCGTTCCATTTGACATGAGGAATTGGGCCTAGAAGCCCATGTCTCCTACATCCCTTCTACGTGATGGAAAACTATAGCTAACTTTTCCGGCCAAGATCATGAATTTCTCTGCTGCTGTTCTGGCAACCACTTTCTGTGAATCTGCACCTTTTCCGTGGATCAGTGGTTTCTGCTATAACAAATTAATCCATCTCTCACCATTAAAGAATTGCTTCCCATCATGACAAAGAGGATCTGACTTTTTTGCCAGCGTCCACTGCCTTTAATAGATCATTGAACCTCCTCTACGAATGCTTATTTTGATCTTTGTGAGTGAAGATGGAAAAACTTTCCCCCTTGTGCCTAGCTCCCGCATCAAGAAAACAACCCCTCAAGTTCCCATGTGCCCTCTATGTGTAAAGAAATGGGTCAAATCTCTGTTCCTCTGACAACTTCCCAAGCCTATCATGCACAGCTGACAGACCAGCACACAACCATTTTTTGCTGCTGTATCGAAAACCCTAATCCATTGCCTCAGATGACTTGCAGCCTTCTACTCTCTCTGCCCTAGGTTTTAAATTTTGATTTCGACTAGAATTTTGAGGTTTCAAAAGTGCTGAAATTTCAATAGAAATTTTGATGTTAATATCAGTTTCAATTTCAATTTTAAACAAATGGGGGAACTGGGTAGTAATGCATGGAAATTTTTTATGAAAATTTTGAAACTGTTAATAAACATAACAATGTGAGATTTACTACTACAATATTGTAAATAAAATGCGTCAATGATAGGTATGTGATGTATAAGGCACAGTAACCATAATGCGGTAATCACATCAAACATCTTCATGCAATGTAAATGGAATTCATAATCAATTTTAATCAGTAACTGTAATACAGTGTTCTCTGGCTACGATTGATTGGTATGCGATTAGTGCATTGATGTAATTAAAATTTCTTGTAAATAACTATGGAGTTGGTATATGATTAAATTATTTGAACTCCGAATGCCTGCAAGGTGCTTTGCACAAAGTTTTGTTTATAACCCCCAAATCAAATTTTGAAGGGACCTGTCATACTCTACCAATCTCACAAATATTTGTAAAAGACTGCATACAACACTATGTCACTATCCTTGTGGTAGTGCCATCAAAATAAATTGCAAAATTGTGTTGAGTGATAAACAATCGGTATAAACAGGATTGGGGGAAATTAATCATTAGCAGACATCTATGTGAAGTATCATATTTAATCTCGCTGTATTCCTTCTTCCCATTGCAAAGCCAGAACTTCTATCTTAGAGAAGCTAAATGGTGGAAATTTTCTGAAAATATCTTACATAATGGTGTTAGTTAGGATTGTTACTTTTTTGGTTGGCCACCCTGGTTGAGAGATCGCAAGATTTGATGCTACCCCTAATTTCCTTTTTTTTTCTGTACCTACTTGGGAAGTTTTATGCATACATGTTATTGGCTGATTTCTAAAGATTCTCCATTTTGAATCTCTATAATTACTTGATTGTGCTTCAATTATTGCCATTATGATATTGTTCCCATGCATTCAAAAGCATTTGGAGAAGAAATGGTGCTGCCTCTCACTTAAAGGTATATGCAACCATAATCCCTTTAATGCCAAAGAAAACCTGTTGCCATTTTCTTGAGTGGTAATCATGCTTCTAAGAATGGTGGTTGTTTGGCAATGTTGTACCATGAGATGGAAAATATAGGGTCCCTTTGGTATCTCTGTTTTCTGGTTTCCCCCCCCCTGTTCTGTACAATGAAGAAACATATTATAAAAAACGTTTGTTTATGTTGCTAGTTTTTTGCTTCTGTTGTCAGTTTTGACTTTTTTGCGGGAAAACTGAAAATCAAATTTTATGGTTTTCTATTGTTTTGGTAACCTATTGTCAGAATTTTTTTATATCTAGAATTAACTTTTTTGGATTAAATAATTAATCTTATACATTTGACTTAAAATTAATAAAATGATCATATGAATTTAAAATATAAGTAAATAAAATGTTAATAATTTAAAAAAAAAAAAAAATAAAAATAGTACATGACTATTTACAATATATATATATATATATATATATATATATATGTACAACAACAACAACAACAAAACCAAGGCTTAGTCCCACTAAGTGGGTTCGACTATATGAATCCTTTTCCGCCAATTTATGCGATCATGGACCATTTCTTTTGATAGATTCAAGGATATTAAATCCTTACTCACTATCTCCTCCCAAGTTATTTTAGGTCTACCCCTACCCTTTCTACTGCCCCCCACAGTAACTAAGTCACTTTTCCTCACAGGTGCACTATAAGGCCTACGTTGCAAGTGTCTATACCATCTGAGTTGTCCCTCCCTTATCTTATCTTCTATAGGAGTTACACCTAACTTATCACGAATATGTTCATTCCTTAATTTATCTTTCAATGTTATACCACTCATCCATCTAAGCATTCTCATCTCAGCAACTTTTACTTTTTGGACGTTATGTTTCTTCGTCGCCCAACATTCCGATCCATATAGCATAGCTGGTCTTATAGCTGTCTTATAAAACTTCCCTTTCAATTTTAAGGGTATTCTACGATCACATAGCACACTTGAAGCACTTCTCCGGTTTTCCCAACCTGCTTTAACTCTATGCATTACATCATCTTCAATTTCTCCTTCAGCTTGCATAATAGATCCAAGGTATCGAAATCTACAAGTTCTAGTTATTTCTTCATCATCAAGTTTAACTTTGTCTCCAATATTCCTCCTATCATTACTAAAATTACATTTCATGTATTCTGTTTTATTTCTACTTATCCTAAAGCCTCTAGATTCCAAAACTTCTCTCCATAATTTTAACTCAGCCTCTACCCCGTCCCTAGTTTCGTCAATTAATACAATATCATCTGCAAACAACATACACCATGGAACCTCCTTTTGAATACTCTTAGTCAATTGGTCCATCACTAAAGTAAAAAGATAAGGACTCAAACAGATCCTTGATGTACACCTATGGTAATTGAAAATTCTCCAGTTTCTTTATCTATAGTCCTTGCTCTAGTCATTACTCCATTGAACATATCCTTAATGACATCGGTATGCCTACAACATACACCCTTTTTTTCTAAAACCCACCATAGTACTTCCCTAGGTATCCTATCATATGCTTTCTCAAGATTAATAAATATCATATGCAAGTCCCTCTTCTTTTCCCTAAACTTTTCCATTAATCTTCTTAAAAGATAAATAGCTTTTGTGGTAGATCTCCTAGGCATAAAACCAAATTGATTTTCTGATATCTTCATTTCTAACCTTAATTTTTGTTCAACTACCCTTTCCCATAGTTTCATCGTATGAATCATAAGTTTAATTCCACGATAGTTATTACAATTTTGAATATCTCCTTTATTTTTGTATATAGGTATTAAATATAGTAGATAAGTAAAATATAATTTTTATTAGTTTGTACTTTTTATTTTATTTTAATTGTATATTTTTGATTGTTATTTTATTCAAGGACTAAATGAGCATTTATTTAATCGGGCTGCCTTTTAGTTTCTATTTCTTGTTTTTAGTTTTTGTTTTCATAATTTTTGATAGTGATACTAAACGATCCCGTAGGCTATGTTTGGTTTGAAAAATTATTGTTCCTAAGAGTAAAATGGTTGTAATATAAGGCTTTGATGGTTTATAATAGGTATTGTGTTGTCATCGTAAAGCAAATAACAATGCAAAAATTTTTATTAATACCACAATATGGAACAGCCAAGGAATGACTATTCCCAAATTTCACCATGGAAATTTTGATTCCTATCTTATTTTATGTTGGATGGCATAACCCAAACTTTGCATGAGTGAACTTTTTTTATTTTTTATTTTATTTATTTATTTATTTAAAATTTTTCTCTCTAAATTATTATATTCCTATATAATTTTTGTTCTATTCCCATCTTGTTCCATGCTATTCCTATGAATAGATATTTTGCAAACCAAATGTAACCATAAAGAAGTGCTAAGCAAGCTTGAAATATGAGAGCAAAAAGCTACAAATGCACAGCCCAAAACAGAGACCAACTCCTTGCATATTGGACATTTCTCTAATTTCAGAAAGGAGTTGTTTTGGGTGTATGAGTGTTCAAATTAGAAGTTGCCTTTTCAAAATAAAGAATTGAACATCTTAGCACAACACTAGATCATCTTCAAATGATGGGATATTGAAGGAATTTACCCCATCACTGTGAAGGAATACATTTTTTCATCTTCTTGAAAATCCGACAAAGTAATAAACTGAAAGGAGATTGGAGTTTGTTAGCTTAAGAGATGTTTTGGGGTGTTTCTAAGAGGGGAATGTAGGGCAGTTCATTGTAAATTTTTTCTTGTTATAGCCTTATAGGACTTTTTGTAATTGTGCTTTTGTAATTTTTTTTTTGATAGTGGGAATTGGCTACTTATTTAACACATTTAGTTCCTGTTTGGCCTAGCTTCAGAAACAGTTTGAACTTCCAAAAATTCTCATTGTCTTTCTCGATAATTCAACCCAACCAAATATATAGACCCTTATTCTGATCTCTAAATGGCTTGTGTCCATATGCATTGTTTTGTCAAATGACTGAACATATCCAGCAATAGCGAGTTATTGATTGATGTTATCACTCTGGTTCCATTTTATTCACTATATTCTATTCCAATGTGTGAAGATTTTCCTGCTGAAAGTTTCATGTTTCACAACTAGTTTCCATCTCTCTTTTCAATACAACAACAACAGCAACAAAACCAAGCCTTAATTCCCACTAGGTGGGGTCGGCTAAATGAATCCTTTTCCCCCAATTTATGCGATCATGGACCATTTTCCATCTCTTTTGAATCATTAACGATTATCATTTTTGTCAATGTTTTCGTCAATAGTTATGTCTTAAAATACTTGATAATTCTTGTAAATCGTAATATTGATATTTTATTTCTTGCACTCTAGTATCACTTAAAACTGGGTTGTTGAAAATGTCCAAAAGTGTTTCCAGTGTGGGACATTGATTTGCTTGAGCTCTGTTCTCATCACTAGCAGAATATGATCATGAGTAATGCCCTATTAATGTCTATACAGTATCCTCCATGAATGTTTGGATTCAGTTGTGCTTGCTTCTTATCATTGTTTTAAAGAGAGTTTATATATTTAGTTGGGAACATCAACCATGTTGGTTTTGGTTCATCAATATTGGTATTGTTTTGAAATTTGTAATGCTTTTGTTAATGACAAATCAAAGTCAAAAGTGACTAACAGACATGCAATTGCAAATTTGGGAATGGTTTAGAGTGAATTATAAGGGCAAAACCATATTTGTTCCCTTTTCTTTTTTTTGGTTTTTGCAAGAGTTGCGGGCGATTGTTCGTGTTGAGAAGACTTGTAAAGTTGTGGCTCAAGCTTCAGGGAATCATGATTTTTGGAGCTGGAAGGAGGTTCTATCCTGTTGGTTAGAGACAGTGAAGTGCTGGTGGCTTTGTGGGAATTGTGGAGGTTCCTAAATAGTGAGCATTATTGGAGTGGTGGTGGATGGTGGTCCAAGAGTTCTTGGGGAAACTAGGGTTTGGTGAGGAAGGGGATAAAGCAAGGAAACTAGAGGGCGGATTGAGCTCTGAGAAGGCTGGACCAGGTATCCATCCTTAACATCACAATCCATATGGCCCAATTATTGATAAATAAGTCAGGGGATTTTAAGGGAGATTTGACCCAATAACATTTCATTTGGCTCTTAAGGGAGCTTTTAAAGGCTTTTGAGATCTATACTGCACAGGAGATTTCATCAGCCTAGAATGGATCTGTTTCCTCTTCACAGGTCCATGCTCCAAGGGCCCAACATACAAGTAAAGTGGCTGCACAACTAAATGCACCTCAAGCCCAACAAACCATTTCAGCAGCATGGGCGTGGTGAGGGCTGTACAGTTGAGGCTCGTAATACAGTGGATTTTGAAAAGGAGGATAATAGGAAGTCTGGCTTTAGGCAACTGAGCAGGTGCTGGAGACAGAGCAGCATAATACATCCTCTCCAGCGAGAGGGATTTGAGTGAGTGGACAGCGAATATCAACTTCTGGTGGGTGGAGAGCTGAGGGAAGGACTTTTTTGAAAGATGACAAAAGAGCAGGAAAATAGGAAAATATGCAGAGACAAGATCTCAAGATAATGTGTGTTTGAGTAATAACAAGGTTGGGATGGATGGGGAGACAAGATCTCGGATCACCAAAAAGTGAGCATTTCCATAGGTTTATTATTGAAGGGGGGAGAAGAGCATGGAGAAAATAGACTCCTCAACTGAGAGGTATCCTAATGCTGATAAGGAAGTTAAATTTTTGAAAATACATAATGCTGATAATTTTTACATCGAGGAGCATTCAACTGGGTCAATAATTGATCTATCAAAAAAGGTCAGTCTGTGTAATTATATTGAGAAGAAGAAATGGGGTGATTTTTTGTACTAGGAGGGTGAGTTGAACAGTGACTTGACTGTGACAGGGAGCTACTTATTTACGAGGTTTGTGAACAACTAAGGTCTAAATCAGATTCTTCTGATGGTTTGGGCAACTTTTCCTTTAACTTTCCATCTTCATTGGAGGTTTTAGAGGGAGGTTCTGGTTTGAGAAGGACGGATTAGGTGAGGATGAGCAGACTGAGACTGTTCAAGATTCTCAATTCCAAAATTTTCTGGATAAAATGGGTTTGTGGTCAGCTAATTTGGAGGGGAAGGAAGTATGCCTGGACAGTGGTAAAAGTAAGGCTAAGAAGGGGGAAAGAGAATTGTCAAGTTAGCTTTCCTTTAGTAACTATGAAGGAAAGGGTCTAGAAAGGGGCTTTGCATGGTAGTGTTTGTTAGGTCTTTTGGTTGGTTGGCACTTATGACTTGGAGTCATCCTTCTTTCCTAGTTCTTTAGTTTACTTTCCCTTTTTTTTTTTTTGAGTATTCCCAGTCCTCTTTTGTTTGTTTACTTTTTCTCTCTGAATACATCTTTTTTTAAATCTAAGAAATACTCTTGTTCAGGAGAATCAAGCTATGTTAGCAAGGTGACGTGTGAAACGGGAAAACTCTTGTAACAGCATTCTCACTCTCGTCTAATTTCTCTGGTCCCTCCTTTACCCCACCTGAAAAAATAGTGCTGGCTGCCCTGAGCTGAATGGTGGTGAGATTTGTTGTGCAACTCACTGGCAGATCTTGTTGGTAATCACTGTGATTGAGAGTATTTCTAGGGGAGCTTCCTGCCACTGCTTATGCTATTACTTTTGTTGGTTTGCCCATGAAAAGACTCAGAGAAGATAAAGTTGTGGAGAACAAAGAGAATGGTGCATCTATATCCTCTACAGCAATTGAGATCGACATTATGAGTCCAAAGAGCAAGGACTTAGGTAATGTAAAATATATAATTTTTTTTTGATCAGCAAAGAAATATTATTAGAAAAGATTAGGCATCAAGGAGATGCCAATCCAGACAGAAAAAACAACAAATAACAAGAACAATACAGTGGTCACTGAAGTACATCAAGGAAATCAAGAATAACAGAAAAGTCCCTCCCAGGCATCCCATTATGCCGGCTAGAGATCATAGATGTCTAGTTCTTAGTGAAGCTTGCAAAGAAGAAACCATTCCATTGAAGGTCCTTTTCTTTTCTTTCCAAACCCCCCAAGAAAATAGCAAGGGGAATAAGTGTAAGCCCCCTTTTGACCTTGGTGGAATGGATTTCTTTTTTAGCCCAAATCTCACTCTCAACTAAAGCTGCAATGACCCATTTCTGTTTGACCGTGGAAATGGCCAAGCTCCAGAGGTTCCAGGTTCAAGGGCAGTGATGAAGTATGTGGTCCAGTGGTTCACTTCCGTAAGGCATAGAAAACACCTATTCACAATAGACAAGCTCTTTCTCTAAAGATTATCAAAGGTGAGGATCTTCAGTGAAGTAGCCTCCTGTGTGAAAAAAGCAACCTTTGATGAGGTTGCTGTTTTCAAATGAACTTTCAAGGAAAGTTACTTTTCTGGGCAGCTAAGGTGGTTATAATAAGACTTGACCATAAAAAACTCCCTCCTTGCTCAGTGACCACTTGGGCTTGTTGGAAGAGGCCTGGCTCTGAACATTGTGAAGGCTGATGTAAAAATTTATTAGAGTATCAATCTCCCAATCAAAATCATTCTTGATCAAGGGAATGTTCTAGACGGTCCCACTATTTGTGCGATCCCAGTGTTGACAATGAGGGCATCTTTATTGCTAGCAAGTCTATAAATGGATGGGAATGAAGAGCTAAGCTGGAAATCGTGACACCAAATGTCATGCCAAAAAAACATATCCTCCCCATTTCCTTCTCTGAATTGAATGTGAGAGAATAAATTCTCTCACTCTCTGCTGATGAATTTCTAACACTTGTACCATAGCCTTTTGGCACCTCTTTGGAGGCCCAATTGTTGTGATGACAACACCTCATTTTACAAGATGATGTTTGAAGTCCTCTCCTGTGTTCTCCCAAAGGAATCTTTTTTGAATGCCTTCCAATCTTTTGACAACTACATCAGGGATGGGAAATGGAGACATAAAATAATTAAGAATTTTGGCTAAGGTGCTTTTTGATAAGTGTGAGCCTACCACCTATGGAGAGATAATTCCTTTTCCAACCAACCAGTTTCCTTTCAAATCCGTCAATGATAGGATCCCAAACACCGTTGTCTTTGAACTTGACTCCTAGAGGGAGGCCTAGGGTCCATAGTTACAAGGCCCCATAGGAATGATTTCACTTTTGCCCAAATTCAACTTTGAACTTGTGACTACTTCGAACGCAAGAAGGATGCATCTAGGTTAAAAATTTGCTTAGGATCATCCTCACAAATAATAATATTATCTACAAAAATGTTGGGAGACTACTAGATTTTTGTTGCTCCTTCCGATGCTAAGGCCGTTAAGTAGGCTACCTTCATTGGTTGTGGTTATCATATGGCTCAAAAATTTCATAACCAAGATAATAAAAGGTGGGAAAGGGGGTCTCCTTGTCTCAAAGCATGCAAAGATTTGAAAAACTCTTTGAGGCAGCCATTAATAAGCATTGAGAATGAGGTGAAGAGATACAATGACTAATCCAACTGCACCAAATTTCCCCAAAACCTATCCACTTGAGGATCCAAAGCATACAGTTATAAAATGTATAAAAAATAAGGATGATCGTGTCTTGGTTAAACATGAAGACATAAAAGAAAGATGACAAACTTTAATAAGAAATTTAAAAGAAAACCAAGTAGATTGCTTAAAGTTAGAATTGAAAAATGAGGAGTAGGGCCCAAAATTTGAGATTTATTTGTAGAATAGAGTTAATGAAGTTAAGTTTGCTTTAAAAAGATGAAAAATTGAAAGGCTATAAGATTGGATGCTACCTGAATTGAAGTTTGGAAATGCCTAGGTAATAATGGAAGTATTTGGTTAAGAAATTTAACACAATTTATAAGAATTTATTAACTAAGAAAATGCTAGACAAATGGAGGAAGAACACTTTAATACCTGTATATAAAAATAAAGGAGATATTCAAAATTGTTATAATTATTGTGGAATTAAAATTTATGAGGCATACAATGAAATTGTGGGAAAGGGTAATTGAGCAAAGACTATGGAAACGATGGTTTCAGAAAATTAGTTTGGTGTTTTGCCTAGGAGGTTGAATGGAGAAGCTATATATCTTAAAAGAATATTAATGGAAATTTAAGGAAAAAGAAGAGGGACTTGCACATGGTTTTTATTTACTAAGAGAAAGCCAGGGTAAGTAAGGAAGTTGGTTCTAGAAAAAAAAGAGAGTAGGTATATCGATGTCAATAAGGATATGCATAACAAAATAATGACTAGCGTTAGGACTATAGGTGGAGAATGTAGGGAATTTCTAATCGCTATATGTGTACATTAAGGATTTGCTTTGAGCCTTTATCCTTGTTGCAGTAATGATGGATGAACTTATCGAAAATGAGGTTCCATGTGTATGTTGTTTGCAGATGATTTTCTTGATTGATGAAACTAGGGGTGGAGTAATATCTAAGTTAGAATTACAGAGAGAAGCTTTACAATCTAGAAGCTTTAGGATAGGTAGAAATAAGATAAAATATATAAAATGTAATTTCAATGAAATTAATAGCACTATCAATTTCAATACATTGGATCTATTCTGCAAGTTGAAGGAGTAACCAAAGAAGATGTAACACATAGGGTTAAAGCAGATTGGGTAACATGGAGAAGTGCTTTAGGCGTGTTGTTTGATCATAGAAAACCTTAAAATTAATGGAAAGTTTTGGAAAACTTTATGACTAACTAAGAAACAACATATCCAAAATGTAAAAGTTGCCAAATTTAGAAGGCTAAGGTGGATGAGTGGTATAAAATTAAAAGATAAATAAAGATGAAGGAATGAACATTTATGCTGCAAGTTAGGTATAACACTTGTAGAAGATAAGAAAAGGGAAATGAATACATCCGCATTAAGTTTGGGCACCTGTAATGTAGGCCGAATGGTACATCAGTGAGGAGGAGTGAGCTAGTTATTGTTAATGGTGTTGGGGTAGACTTGAAATAAGTTGGAAGGAGATAGTAAGGATTTAACCGCTGTCAAGCTGTTGGAGGAAATTGCCCACAATTGTTTAAATTGGTGGAAAAGAATTCATGTAGCCAACCCACTTTATGGGAGTTAAGAATTGGTTTGTTGTTTCTATTGTTGGTTTGGTTTTTTGCTCTCCCCCGTGGGTTCTTATGTCATTTGCCAAGGCCTTCAGTTTGGAAATTTACTTAATGTTGGTATTTGTTATGTGTTTTTAAAATCTAGTTCAACACGTGTCATTTGGTTGAATTTGCACATGGTTTGGCTTAAATCCTTGAACTAGATATTTGTGTATTGGGTTGTATAACTATCTTATGTTTATATTTTTAATGTTTTTTGTGCATTGTATGACAATGTTTGGATTTTATATTGAAATTCTGAAGATCGATTTTTAATATGATATTAATTGAATTTAAAGTTTAACTAATTAGGCTGATACTTTGATGACCTCTATTGTGATATTATGCTTTCATACTAATTATTTTTCCCTCCTTTCCTTTGGTATAGGACTATCATTTATGATTTGTGAACCATAGGACAACAAAAAAAAGTGATCAATAGGTAACTTCAAACATGACAATTCTTAGAGATCTTATTATTTATTTTTCCTAGTTTATAATTGTCATGGTGATGCATACTTGATTGCAATTATAAATTAGTTACTATGTACATTAGTTTGTATATATATGCCAAAATAATGTTGTAGGATCTAAAATTTGGGTCAAGAGTGTCAAGTTTCATTTGAGAACCAAAACTATACAAGTTTTCAATTAAGGATTCAAATCTCTTTGTTGAATTTCAATTAAGGAAAAATTGTATTGCCATTTAGATGATGCTAAGAAAAGCTTGGCACATGGACCCACATGACTTTTTTTCCCCCTAGTATGGGGCCTCATGTGTTGAAGACTAGAACCCATCTCCTTTTCTTCATTTTTTACCAATTCAATCATATGTTTGTCGGATAATCTTTTTTGAGAGAGAAATTTGCTATTTTATTTGTTTAGAGTGATGCGTATTTAAAGAGGGAAGAGAATAAGGGATGCTTCACTAAGGGCTGTGGACCCAAATTGTCAACAAGGGTGCTTGCTTGCATTTTGCCATCTCCAACCTTGAGGAGCCCTCTCTCTCTCTCCAACTTATACAATTTTTGTTTCATTTTTTTTTCCCAAAATAAAGCTTTTTTTTTTTTTTAGGATGCAATAATTTTCTTTGGAAAAATGCTGAGTCAATTGATTTTCCTTTATTAAAACTCAATAGAAATGTTTTAAGTCCTTAATTGTGAAGAGTGGTTGTCTTCAAATGAAAATCAACACATAGTTTAGGTCATAAGAGGTTACTTTTGGTATATATATATATATATGTATGTATGTATGATATCATGCTCACATCATGTTTGACCATTGGGTTGACCATTGGTTTGATCAATCAAGTGGCTTCAACAGGTTGGCTATCGGTTTTGAACTTTGATAAATTTGAAAAGTTTGTGTTTGTGTGTGTGTGTGTGTGTGTGTTTGTGTGTGTATACATATATATGGCATCATGATCACATTATGAGTTTGACCACTGGCTTGATCATTGGTTTGATCGACCAAGTGGCTTCAACATAGTTATCAGTTTTGAACTTTGAGAAATTCAAAAAGTTAGGATTTAAACTTTGGTATATCGAGGAAAAACAGAATAATGGACTACACAGCATTGTGGACAAAGGCGTAAAAATGTTTAGGGGATAGAATCATATTATCTACTCCTTTTTTAATATGTCCATGAATGGCGTGGAGATTGAAGTTGATTAGTGGCTTTTTGTGTTTGGAACTTGGAATTATTGTCTTGAATTTCCACAAAATTGTCAAAATTTTTGCTTTCTATAACCCTTGAAATTGAAATGGCTGTTGATTTTGGTCTTACATAATTTTTGTCAAAATTTCATGAATCATATGAAATTGATAGAAATCTTGAAATTTGAGCAAAACTAGTTGAAATTTTAACTATAGAATGAAATTTCCGTGGAATTCAAATGTGAGATTTAAACACAAAGTTAAATTTTTGCTCTTAATTTATCTTTTCTTTTTTATTGAAACAAAAGATAATATAAGGGTTTTTGAAAGTGCATGAAAAATTAAACTTACAACAACATTTCATATAACCATTCATGTCTAAATTTTCTTTATTTACATAATAAATAGTATTTAATTGATATGATTTTAATTTTTTTAAATTAATATGTTTAATACACATAATGTTGTGAATATGTTTAATATACATATTTTGTACACGAATATGTTTAATACACATTATATTGCGAATATGTATAGCACACATATTATATCAATTATAGCATCTCATACACAACATAAATGTATTTAACTTTTGATATAGTAGTCCTAAAACATACATTATTATGTCATTAACTATTTCTAAAGTTTCATAAATGAACTTGATGCTTTAGTATTAATTTCCATCATTTTTTAAAATCATAATCAAAATTTCATAGAAATTTATGTACTTCTAGAGCATCAAAATTTAATTGAAATCGGAATTTAGGGCCTTGATTGGAAGTAGGGGGACAAAGACCATTTTGTAAGTTGGGTGATTGTGAATAGGTCTAAAAGGGAGGCTGGGTTGGTGGGGAAGTGGTTATAGCACTTTCCTGTAGAACTTAATTATCTTTAACATAAGGTAATTCATGGTAAATGTGTGGGATGTTAAAGCGGAAGTTAATAGTACTTATTCGAGCTCTTGGAAATTTGTGTCTTGGATTGATTAGTATGTCTATGTCTATATATATATATATGTATTCTAATTGTCTAGTAGGGGAGAGTGTTTGTGGGATGATCATTGGGTGGGTAGGTGCATTTGGTTCTTGCCTGTCCTTGTCTTTTTTGTTATCTACTTTTCATGAACCTCCTATTTCTGCTTTTCTCCTTTTGCAAGAGGGTATGTTCTTAGGATTTCCGTCTTGCGATAAACCTTAATTAGAGAGAGACTAACAAGCTTGTCCTTTTGATTAACGTACTTGATTCTTTTCATGTCCATTTGAGGAGTGATGAAAGAGTTTGGATCTCAGATTCTTTTGAGGAATATTCTTGCAAGTCTTTCTTTTCTTGTTGTTTGATTTGGGATCCTAATGTGATTCTTTTGTCCTTTGTTCTTTAATTTGAAAAGCTATAATTCCTTAAAAATAGAGTCTTTTACTTATTCTGTGATCCTTGAGAAAATCAATACCAATGATTTGCTTCATAAGCTAAGACCTAATATGGCCCTATCGCCTGATTTATGTGTCCTTTGCTTTAAAAGCGGGGTGACCTGTTCACATTTGTTTTTACAGTCGGCCTTAACTGGGGCTCTTTGGGATAAGTTGTTTGGTATTTTTGGAGTGGGCCTGCCCATCCTCTTTGGAGGCTTTCTGTGCCATTATCTTTAGGGGGTTCGGTAAGGCGAAGGAGAACAAAGCTCAATGGCAGTGCTCTGTATTATTTGAATTGTTTCTCTGAAGATAAATGCCAAATTTTTTAAGGGTGTGGCTATTTCTTATTACTTGCTTTTGGAGAAAAGGGGGTATTTCTTGCATCGCTTTGGTGTTGTCTTCCTTTAAAATGCATCTCATGAGGGTTCATAGCTCTATAGCATGATTTGTTGGTTTTGCTTCATTGAGCTTTTTTGTAATTGTTTTCTTCTATAGGTGTTTTCCTTTTATAAGTGGGGTTTATCTTGTTCTCCTTGTTTTCATTTTCCCTTTTTTGTAGTCTTTCTTGCCTTTGGGAAGAAATGGATGTTATTATACAAAAGCTAAAAATAAAACTATGAGAGGATGCTTGACTGACATGGATTTGGAAACAAAAAATGAGTATGATGGTATGACCTTAGAATTTGTTTTGTCATATGAAATTTCTTTCTTCTTTCTTCCTTTCTTGTTACTTGTTGATGTAGAACCATATGCCATTCAATAAAAAATTCCTCAAATTGCTGTAGCATAAGTTCTCTCTCCATCAGAGGAGTTGGACAAGAAATTGAAGATTAGGTGAAATGTGAATCTGATGTGTTGGCTTCTAATAGTTCATGTAGGATATTTTGTTATGTACCCACATTCAAATGTGATGTGAAATCTAGAAATCTCATTTTTGTGGTTATAGAATAGTTTTTTTTTTTTAAAATTTATTGTAATCCTTTTCCATTTGAATGAACAAAAGAGAACAAAGAATAAAATAATTGTGACCAATATTCATGATGCATGCTTTATTGTATTAGATTAGATCCAAAAACAATTTAAAAACCTTAACGAGTGGACAAAGTAAAAGAAAAATAAATTTTTCCATAACTAAGAGGGTAGATTGTGCAAGGATTATCAAGTTATCCAAGGTGAAAGTTTAACCATACATCAGACTATTACTGCTTTTTTGATAGAAACATTGATTGTTATTGTTAGATGTATGCATTAAAAAGTGAAAAAGAAATGGTAGTACAGATCAATGTAAGTCTAGGTGGGGGAACTAAGGGAGGATAAAACTTAAGTAAAACGATGAAAGTATGTGATGTAGAGACAAAGATAAAGATGATGTAGAGACAAACACCATTTGGACTATGATGGCTAGTTCTAAGGTTTTAGGTAAATCCAAAAGAAGATGCATGACTAGGATGCATTGAAGATAAAATGGAAAAGTTATAGGACCGGTGGCATCCCTATTAAAGTTTGAAAATGCAGAGGAAGTTTGAAAATGCAGAGGAGATAATGGGATGATATGGTTTATTAGTTTATTTAACAAAATTATAAGAACTAAGAAAATGCAAGATGAATTGAGGAAAGCACTTTTTAAACACTAATATATAAAAATAATTCAAAATTATAGTGATTATTGTAAATTTAAATTTATGAGTTATGCAATGAAACTTTTTGAAATAGTAATTGAGCAAAGACTAAGGTAAGAAATGAATTTAGAAAATTTGTTTGGCTTTGTGCCATAGTTATAGCACTAGGCTACATTTCTATTTACAAGATTAATGGAAAGTTTAGGGGAAAAGAAGAGGGATTTACACATGGTTTTTATTGTTCTAGAGATAGCCTATGATAGGATAGTTCTATGCTGTGTTCTAGAGAAGAAGGGAGAATATATTATGTACATAGGTGTTATCAAGTATATGTAGAATAAGGTAATGACTAGTGTAAGCATTGTTAGGAAAGTCTTAACAATTTATAATCATAATACGTGTACACCAAGGGTTTTCTTTGAGTCATTCATTTTTGTTTAATTATGGATGAACTACAACATATAATACAAAATGAGTTTTTGCTTTGAATCTGAAGGTTTTAGGAGA
Organism: Malania oleifera; assembly: GCF_029873635.1. Classification (NCBI taxonomy): domain Eukaryota; kingdom Viridiplantae; phylum Streptophyta; class Magnoliopsida; order Santalales; family Ximeniaceae; genus Malania; species Malania oleifera. Next base: position 21,226,194 of record NC_080424.1, on the reverse strand, counting down.
AATGAAAGCAAAAAAAAGTAAATGAAAAGTGCAACTTTACGTCATTCCAGGTGGAAGAAAAAAGAAACCACTAAACTTGGTGGTTGAAAAATTCTTAGTTACTAGGTTTTGGCACTAATATATGATGTGACTTGGAAGGAGAAATTGGAGAAGATGTGATATAGAGAACTAAAGCAAGATGGGTAACTAAAAAATGAGATATTCAGAAAGCAACAAAAAATGGGAATGTTAAGATGGACGGTTGGTATAACTGTAAAAGATTAAGTATTGAACACATTCTTGGCAAGGGAGGAGGTGGGGGTTTATTTTGAAATTTGATTTTGAAAAAAGTCCACGATATGGTGTACTAAGGTTTTTTCTTTTTTTGGTTTTTTTTTTGGGGGGGGGGGGGTTTACCAAGGTGATGGTTAAGAAGGGTTTGGTTAGTATGAAGGAATTGGACTAAAAAAGTTTGTCTTCTATAAACGTGTTTTTCATGGTGAATGGACAACATAGGGATTGGTTTAGGCTTCTTGGGCGAGGATCCCCTTTGTCCTTTTTTGTCTACCTTGTTGGTTGATGTGTTAAGAACATTGATTACTCATGCGCAAGGGCTGTGGGTGATTAGAGGTTTAAGGATAGGTGGAGAAGGGATCAAAGTGTCTGACATTTAGTTTGTAGATGATGCTTTGATTTTTTATCGAAGCTGGTGTTGAAAATTTTTAAAAGGTTCTACCTTTGCTAAGAATTTTTGATAAGATTTGGGGATCGAGAATTAACATGTCCAAGGGTGGTGTGGCTGGCATCAACATGGGTTATGGTGATTTAGAAGGGCTTGAAGCTTTAGCTAGTTGAATTTCTTTGGCTTGACGGAGGTCTTAAATTTTGATTTCAAGGGTTCAAAATTACGGAAATTTCAATGTAAATGTCAATTTCGATTTGATTTTAAAAAATGATGGAAATTAAGAGTAAACCATGGATTTTTGTTTTTGGGTCAAACATTGGAAACCATTAACTGGAATAATAATGCAAGATTTAAAACTAACATTTTATAAAAAAATGCATCAAGGATAAGAATGTAGCGTATAAGGTGCAATAGCTCCAATATAATAATCATATCAAATATAATAATCATATTAAGCATATGCAATTCATATGAAAAAAATTCATAAATGAATTAGATATTGTTTATTATATAAATATAGACAATTAAGACAAAAGGTCAAATAAAATGGTGTAGCTAGTGTTTAAGCAAAAGTCTTGTTAGAGGTTATATATGTCTTTTAGTATTATTATTGAGTGTGTTAGTATGTTAATTAGTGAGAGTTAGTAAGGTTATTATTGTCATTAGAATGTATTTAAATTTGTATTATAAATAGAGGGAGAGACCTATCTTCAAGTTAGGTCATTCATTTTTAATCAAATCTTAACATGGTATCAGAGCATGATCCTAGTTTAAACCCTATTTCCCTCAGCTGTTGCCAGAAAACACCATTCCCGCGGCTGTTCTTCCTTAATCGACCTCCATCCCATACTAAATCACAAAACCAACCATATACCCATAATCAGACCCCCCCGACGACCCACCCCACAAAACCCTATCGCCGGAGGGCCCTCCACGCGCTGGCCAAATGCCGGCAGGGCCGACCCCACGTGCCGGTGTGTGAGTGTTCTACTGGCCACTTTTTTTTTTCCTTCTGCCATGCTTTGATTCCTTATATAGACTATATTATCAAGCTGTTAGGTCAGTTTTTTTTTTTGCTTAAAAATTCAACCTTTTTTCGACCATGCACTTGCAGTATTCTGTTAATTTCTGTTCAGGGTTCGTGAAGGCTTCCTTGTGAGTTTTTTTGGAGCCGTGGCAGCATTCGTATGTTCAGTTGTGAGGCTGTGGCAGTGCTATATCCATCGGTGAGTTGTTCACCTTGTCCGTGGTTGTGTCGGTGCTTCACATGGTTTTTGATTGTTTCGATTATTGATTGTTCTTGTTTTTGGTGTGGTTGCTGATTTGTGAGTGCTATGGCTCCGCTATATTTATCGGTGAGGTGTTCACCTCGTCCGTCGTTGTGTCGGTGCTTCACATAGTTTGTGATTGTCCCGATTAGTTTTAATTGTTCTTCTTGTTTTTGGTGTGATTGCTGATTTGTGAATGTTGGGATGGAATCTATGAATACCCAAAATTTGTTTCCTACATCGCTGCTGCAAATAACAACTCAAAAGTTGGATGGAAAGAACTATGTTCAATGGTCTAAAGCTGTTCGAATTTATTTAGCAGGATTAGGAAAATCTGACTACTTGCTCCAATTTGATTCTTCTGGTGGGAAGAGAAAAGATGTGTGGGTTTAGGAAGATGCCTTTATTCTTTCCATTTTATGGAATTCGATGGAGTCATAGATTGCACATATGTGTATGCATCTAGATATGTGCAAGGAGATTTGGGATTATGTCAAACTTCTATACTCAGTAACATTACACGTATGTATGATTTATCCCAGGAGTACTTTTCAGTTTCAACAAAGAGATAGGAGCATTGTAGATTATTTTGGAGAAATGAAGCGTATTCATGAGGAGCTTAATATCGTGCATCCTATAGCTGTCGACGTTTGTGAGATGCAGAAATAGAGGGAGCAGATGACAATTCTTCATGTTCTAGCAAGCTTGAGACTTGACTTTGAGGCTGTTCGGTCCTAGATACTTAGTAGTGCCGAGCTACCATCCTTTCTTGATGTTTATTCTCGTGTCCTTCGTGCTTCCTTTAGCACGCATTCTCCTGCTCTTGCATCTGACTCTGAGAGGACAGCCTTTGCTATGCAGAGTGATTCTAGTTCTTTACCAAACAACTGCAAAAGTTATCACAGTGATTCGAGTAGTCGTAGTGGTAGAGATGGACAAGGCAGAGGTACTCCTTGCAAGTGCACTCATTGTGGGCAGAATAATCTTAGTATTGGGCAGTGTTGGGATCTTCACGGCAGACCTTCAAGTGTTGCCAATGCAGCCATCACTGACTTCATGCCTTCGAGGGCAGCCAATGCATCCTTCACTGACTCCTCACCTTTGGGGATGAGTGGGGGGCAACGCACTATCTCTATGTTAGAGGATGAGTATTCCAAGTTCCAGCAGTGTCAAGCAGCACAACAAGCTTCTCTTCCCATTGCATCTCTTGCCCAAACAAGTAATCACACAGTATGCTTGTCATCAAGTACTTCTCATCCTAGTCTATGGGTCATAGACTCTGCTGCCACTAATCATATCACAGGCATATGTAGCTTTTTCCCCACTCTTCAATATCCTGCAAATTTACCTTGTGTTGCCCTTGTTGATGGATCCACTACTGCAGTCAAGGGAATTGGGACTGTAAATCCCTCTTTTTCTATTTATCGTCCTTCGGTTTTATATATTCCCAGATTTCCTTCCAATCTTATGTCCGTCAGCACAATTACTAAATCCATGAATTGTTTAGTGACATTCTTCCCCGATTTTGTGGTTATTTAGGATTTGAAGACGAGGAAGACGATTGGAGGAGGACGTAAAGCTGGTGGGCTCTATCACTTTGAGCCGCTATCTCCTTCTACTGCCTGCACTACTGCTGCCACACATTTCTAAATTCATTGTCGCTTGGGTCATCCTTCATTGGAAAAGTTAAAATGTCTTGTTCCTAGTTTGAGTTCTATGCCTAGTCTTGATTGTGAGCCTTGTCAGTTGGGAAAGCACCATCGTGTTTCTTTCGCTTCCCGGGTCAATAAACGGGCTGCAAACCCTTTTATTCTAGTTCATTCAACTATATTAGGTCCTAGTAGGGTTGTGTCCAAGTTGGGTTTCCAGTGTTTTGTAACTTTTGTGGATTATTATTCAAGAATGGCTTGGTTATATTTAATAAAAGATCATTTTGAATTATTTCATGTATGTTGTGCCTTTTGTTTTGAAATAAAGAATCAATTTGGTTTGCTAGTTCGAATACTTCGAAGTGACAATGCTAAAGAGTTTTTCAGTGCACAAGTCACTACTTGTATGACTTAGTTTCGTGTTGTTCATTAATCATCTTGTACCCACACTCCTCAACAAAATGGGGTTGCAGAGCGGAAAAATAAACATCTTCTTGAAATCACTTGCACTTTACTTTATCAAATGCATGTGCCTGAAGTGTTTTGGAGTGATGTTGTACTTACTGCTTGTTATCTCATCAACATAATGCCATCCTTTGTTCTTAGTGGTGAAATTCCCTACTCCATTCTCTTTCCTAATTCACCTTTATTTTCTCTTCGTCCTCGTATATTTGGGCGCGTCCTTTGTTCATCAACTAACTCTTGAGGTGGATAAGTTGGATCCTTATGCTATAAAATGTGTCTTTTTGGGCTATTTGTATACTCAAAAGGGATGTCATTGTTATAGTCTTGTGCTGCATTGCTTCTTTGTTTCAGCCAATGTTACCTTCTTTGAGTCTACACTTTACTACACCCAGTCACTGAGCACTTCTGAGCTCAATGAGTCTCTTCCTTTACCTAATCTTTGAGATTCTACGTTGCTGTCCTTGCCCAACCAATTGTCTGAGTTTCCATGTAGTTCGAGTCCTTCTCATCGCCTTGATCATCGTAATTTGCAGTGTATTCACGACGATGACTTCAAGGAAGAGAGTCCCCTCTAGTTTCTACTACCACACCTTTGGTTTCCTCGTTTGGTGATTATATAAAAAAACATAATTGGAAATGATGTTGATCCTCTTATTGTTGTTTGGAAAGGTAAACACACATGTACTCAACACCCCATTTCCAATTATGTTTTTTTATGACTCATTATCACCCTCCTATTATTGTTTTGTCACTGCTTTATCATCTACCATCTTTCCTAAATTTGGTTCTGAAGCCTTAGCCCATTCAGGGTGGTTCAGGGTGGAGGGATGCTATGGTTGAAGAGATAATGCTTTACATGACAATGGTACTTGGGATTTCGTATCTTTTCCTCTTGACAAGTTTGTGGTTGGTTGTCACTGGGTTTACATTGTGGAAGTCAACTTTGATGGTTCCGTGGCTCGTCTAAAGGCCCGTCTTGTTGCTAAGGGATACACTTGAGGCGTATGGTCTGCATTGTTCCGATACTTTTTCTTCGGTTGCCAAACTTACATCAGTACGCCCATTCATCTCCTTGGCTACTACTTGTCACTGGCCTTTGCATCAGTTAGATGTAAAAAATGCTTTCTTGCATGGTGACCTTGAGGAAGAGGTTTATATGGAGCAACTACCCGAGTTTGTTGCCCAGGGGGGATCGGGCTTAGTATGTTGGTTCAAGAAGGCTTTATATGATTTAATACAGTCTCCCAGAGCATGGATCATTTCAGTGCTGTAGTACTTGAGTTTGGTCTTCGGCGGTGTGCTATGGACCATTTCATGTTTTACTGTCATGCTTCATCGGGTAGGATCCTTCTTGTTGTTTATGTGGATGATATTGTTATTACAGGTGATGATGATAAAGGTATTCAAAGTCTCAAACTTTTTCTAATGACTAAGTTTCAAACCAAAGATTTGGGACCATTGAAATATTTCTTGGGTATAGAAGTATCAAAATCTTGTATCGGAACTGTTGTGTCACAAAGGAAGTATGTTCTTGATCTGTTAGATAAAACCGGATTGTTGGGATCTAAACTTATTGATACACCCATGGATCCTAACAGTAAGTTAATGCCGAATATGGGTGATTTGCTATGTAATCCTGGACAATACTGGAGATTCGTTGGAAAGTTGAATTATCTCACAGTTACTCGGCCATATATATCTTTTGAAACAAGTGTTGTGAGTCAATTTCTATATTCTCCGAAAACAAGTCATTGGGAGGTAGTAATTTGCATCTTTAGATATCTCAAAGGTGCACTTGGGAGAGGTCTTTTATATTGTGATTAGGGTCACACTTATATCCATAGATATACAGATGCAGATTGGGTTGGATTGCCTTCCGATCAGAGATCCATCACTAGGTATCGTATCTTGGTTGGTGGTAATTTGGTTTCTTAGAAGAGTAAGAAATAAACTGTGGGGGCAAGGTCAAGTGCTGAATTAGAATATAGAGCTATGGCTCACCATACTTGTGAACTTGTCTAGTTGAAGAACATGTTGGAAGAATTGGGTTTTCGCATTCTCAGCGTATGAAGTTGCTCTTCATATTGCCTCCAACCTGGTCTTTCATAAGTGGATGAAGCACATTGAGGTTGATTGCCACTTTGTTCAGGAGAAATTTGTGCAGAAGCTCATTACAACTGCTTAATGTGAAGTCGGATATGCAACTTGCTGATTTGTTTACCAAAGCGTTTTTTGGGGGGGGGGGGGGGGGGTGCTCATGTTAGATTCTTTTGTAACAAGTTAGGAGCTTATGAAATTTATGCTCTAGCTTGAGGGGGAGTGTTATAAGTTATATATGTCTTTTAGTGTTATTATTATTATTATTATTTAGTGCGTGAGTATGTTAATTAGTGAGAGTTAGTAAGGGTATTATTGTCATTAGAATGTATTTAAATTTTTATTATAAATAGAGGGAGAGACCTATTGTCAAGTTAGGTCATTCATTTTTAATCAAACCTTAACAAGTCTAAAAGCTATTTATACCCTTTTTATGATAATCTTTTGTTTCAATAAAAAAAAAAAAAAAAAAAAAATTCAATCTGAGTTTTGAATCTCAATTTGAATTAAAGGAAATTTTATTCTATAGCTGTAATATCAACGAAAATTTCACAAAGTAGAAGTTGATAACCATTTCAACTTTGAGGGTGGTGGAAAGCGAAAATTTCGGTGGAAATTTTGACAATTTTGTGGAAATTTAAGACCAAGAACTTTGTTTTACTTGGGTTTTTCTTTAGAAGGTAATCCTAATTTCATTGCTTTTGGGATCTGGTTGTTGAGACTTGCGAGAGTAGAGAGAAGGTTGGAGGCGTGGAAGGGGGCGTACTTGTCCTTAGAGGGTTGTATTACTTTAATTAGTGCTTCCTTTTCTAATATTCTACTTTATTTTTTTAATCCCTTTTTAGGGTTACGTAGGTATTGCTAGGGGTTTGGAGAGGCTTAGAAGAGAATTTTTATGGTCTGATACGGGTTATAACAAGAAGGATCATCTTGTTAATTGGAATATGCTTAATAGGCTTAATTGGAATGGTGTTTGGAACTTCATAATTTGGTATCTAAAATCATCTCTCTAGGTGGGAACTGGTTATGGAGGTTTCCTTTGGAGGTTAACTCCCTTTGACATGAGGTTATGAGAAGTAAGGTGTCCATCGGAGTGGGTGGGATGTTAGAGGTAGTGGCAATGTTTCTCATGTGAGTCCCTAGAAGTTTGATTCCTAGGTTGCTAATTTGGTTTGGTTTGGAATGATCTACTTGTGCTATTTATTTCTTTATCATTAAGTTTAACTTTGTCTCCAATATTCCTCTTACCATTACTGAAATTACATTTCATATATTCTGCCTTATTTCTACTTATCCTAAAGCCTTTAGATTCCAAAGCTTCTTTCCATAATTCTAACTCAGCCTCTACTCCGCCCCTAGTTTCATCAATTAATACAATATCATTTGCAAACAACATACACCATGGAACCTCATTTTGAATACTCTTAGTCACTTGGTCCATTACTAAAGCAAAAAGATAAAGGCTCAAGTAGATCCTTGTTGTACACCTATGGTGATTGGAAATTCTCTAGTTTCTCTATCTATATCCTTACACTGGTCATTACTCCATTTTACATATCCTTAATGACATCGGTATGCCTACTACATACACCCTTTTTTTTTTTTTCTAAAGCCCACCATAGAACTTCCCTAGGTATACTATCATATGCTTTCTCTAGGTCAATAAATACCATATGTAAGTCCCTCTTCTTTTCCCTAAATTTTTCCATTAATCTTCTTAAAAGATATATAGCTTTTGTGGTAGATCTCTTGGGCATAAAACCAAATTGATTTTGTGAAACCTTCATTTCTAATCTTAATCTTTGTTCAACTACCCTTTCCCATAGTTTCATTGTATGACTCATAAGTATAATTTCATGATAGTTATTACAATTTTGAATATCTCCTTTATTTTTATATATAGGTATTAAAGTGCTTTTCGTCCATTCATTTGGCATTTTCTTAGTTTTAATAATTGTATTAAATAAATTAGTTAACAATATAATTCCGTTATCACCTAAGCATTTCCAAACTTCAATTGGGATGTTATCCAGTCCTATAGCTTTTCCATTTTTCATCTTTTTTAACACAAACTTAACTTCGTTAACTTTAATTTTGCAAATGAATCTCACATTTTTAGTCTTTTCTTCATTTGTCAATTCTAAGTATAAGTCTTCTATTTAGTTTTCGTCAAACAAATTACTAAACTAACTTTGCCATCTTTCATTTATGTCTGTCTTTAATCAAGATAATATTATCCTCACTTTTTATACATTTTACATTTCCTAAATCCTTACTCTTCCTTTCTCTAGCTTTAGCAAGTTTAAATATATCTCTTTCCCCTTCTTTTGTATATAATCTATCATACAAACTATTAAATGATTTGTATTTTGCTTGATTAACGGTCTTTCTTGCATTTTTTCTCACCTCCTTATACTTTTCAAAGTTATCCATGTTTCTAAATTTTTGTCACGTTTTATACCAAATTCTTTGTCTTCACGGTTTTTTGGACATCTTTATCCCACCACCACCTTTCTTTGCTATTCGAGAATCTTCCCTTTGATTCATCTAAAATCTCTTTTGATATCTTTTTATCTTTGATCATTTTATCTTTAAATTTTATTATATTTTACCCCTTTAGGTTCCACCACCTAGGTCTCTTACACTGGTTTATTTTATTATTTTTCTTCCATTTTTTAATGCAAATATCTAACACTAAGACTTTATGTTGTGTGGTTAGGCTTTTACTTGAAATAACTTTACAATCCTTGCATGATAAACGATCTATCCTCCTAGTTTAAAAAAATCTATTTGACTTCTATTTTGTCCATTTTTAAACATTATTAAGTGTTCTTCTCTCTTCGTAAAACTAGTATTCATTATACTAAAATCATATGACATAGCAAAGTCTAAGATCATCTCCCCAGGCTCATTTTTATCTCTATATCTATATCTTCTATGGATCCTCTCATAACTTTTATTATCCCTTCCAACGTGTCCATTTATAGAGTTGGCTTTTTCCCATTCCAATAATCTTGACCTAAAATGTAGCTGCGCTTCAATCTGGATCTCCTCTAGAACTGCCCCGGACACTCCAAGACTTCTGGCAGTGGGGGGTTTGTAGCCTTTCTAACAGCCTCAGCTGTTCCCCTCTGGAGCTTTGCCAACAACCTCCTTCCAAACCACCTTCACTGCTACATCTCCCTTTGAAGCTTCTCAAACTGCTTCTCCTCTCAATTCACTGCCGTCATTGTCCTCGCCCCAACCTCATATTCATCGCTACTTACATCTACTTTGGCTCCATTTTCTCCCAACTACTGGAAGATTGAGGGTCAATAAAATAGAGAAGAAGGAATGTAAGAACGAGAAATTAGATTCAAGGTCACAAGATTTTCCATATGACAATCGGTCGTGAAAGAGGCCCAACAATGTTTCTCAGGATTAGATTTTTCAATGCATTTTGCTGGTGCAGGATGAAGAAGATGACAACCTCTTGCTTGATTGTTGGGCCCGGAAATATAATTATAATTATAATAATAATAATAATAATAATTATTATTATTATTGATAAAAATTTTAAAAAGAGAGAAAAGGCATGTGGTGTTCAAAGCTGCTACATAAGAAATTTTAACGGAGGAACATTTTCCTTGGACAGAATGGGGCACATTGCTACACTTATTTTTAGATTTAGTTTAGTGACCTAATTGCAACAATTTAATGTTTAGTGACCTGTTCTAGTCAATAGTTTAGTTAGCACGGGTGCATTTTACCCCCACAAAACTTTGACAACTTTATGCTAGTGAAGTTTTGGGACTTTGGGAGAAGCAAGAAAATGATGCTTTTATTGGACTTGTGCAGTGTATTGCATTACACATACACACACAGGCTCACACACACACACACACACACACACACACACACATATATATAATATAATTTTGACTCTGGCTTGATAGGAATGTGGGGATTTTCAATGCCAAAAAATCTGCTCACTTGTTATGAGATATTTCCTTGCTTGTTTTTGGACAGTCTTGGAATTTTTTTTGGAGATTTTGTTGTCTGATCTAGTGATCTCCTTAAGGGATTGGAAAGCTGCACTTTTATAATTTTGCTTTTAGCTGTTTGTTGGAGAATGTCTTCTTCTTCACAGTTGGTAATTTTTTGCCTTTATCTGTAATGGATTTCTTTTTCATATAAAACATAAATATAGTTTATTTGTTCCAATATTATTCCCTTTTTAAGCAATTTAATCAGTAGAGAACTGTAGTTTAATTGAGTTTAGTGGGTTCATAAAGAAAAGGGGAATAGGCTTTTTTAGTTCTTGAAAATAGTTCACATTAGAAAAGATTATTATTTTGCATGTTTTTCATGTATGGACTTCAGATGTGTATTGGGAATATTACACATTCCAAAATTATTTTTTATATCTAAATCTGTTAAAGAGAACACGTCCAGCATCTGAAACTAGGCTAGGCTATCACATCCTGCCTATCTGCGTCTTGCCACCTTCCAAAGTTAGCAGCACATGTGAATTAATTTTTACTTTTTTAATTGGGCTGACCGAATGTGTGACCTGTCTGCATCAAACTGTTTTTTTCTGTCGCATGGTTCTGCCAAACAATTTATCACGTGGTAGAGTGTTTCTGAGCCCAGGCCAGTCTTTGAGCCAGATTAGTTGTTGTTTCAGTGTCATTCTATTCAGGCTTTGGTTGGTCGTCAAAAGCCATAAATTCAATGACAAATTTGAAAAAGAGGCTCAATAATAAAGTTCATTTATTAGTGTTCTTGTGTAGTTAACTGAAAGAATTAATTGGAATATCATTTCTCAAAGTAATAATATTCAAACACATAATATAAATATTTATAACAATACAAGGTCAGGCTATGAGTCCTGAAGGTTATGGTCTATAACTTTTCAATTGATATTAAACTTTTATATTTAAGTGAAGAAGGATAAAAAAATCGATTCATTATTCTAGTAGATTAGTTAAGTTTTGAAATGACTTCAGGCACTATCATATTTAAAAATAAAGGTGTCTTGGGAGGATCCTGGGTAGACGGAGGCCTGGGTGTGTATTGCTGGGATTCTCCCGACATACACTTTTCAGGAGGTCTAATATTTTCAAAATAATATAATAATAAAAATAGATAAATAAATAATATATAATGGTGATGTCATTTAGATAATCACAGACCTTTTAAAAGTTACTAAAAAATAATTAATTAAATTTAAGGAAGCAAGGATTATCTTTCAAACAAACTTGGAGTGTATGCATGTATATGATCATATGAAGAACACTAGTGTATTTTGAGATTTGGCTGATGATAAAGGGACAAAAAATAGTAAGAAGAAAGTTAAGGATGAAAATGAAGAGCATTTTTGCTGAAGGCAAATCAATATACGTATATACATACCACATCCATATTCTCCAAGGTCGGGAAATTGAAAGCAGTATTGATGCTACTCCCTGATGATGCGCAAAAGCTTGAGAGTGTTCTATGAGATCTCACCATCATGCATCCATATCATTTCAGTATAACCTCTTTGTTTTATTGCATGATAAACCAAATCAATGCCCCCTTTTGAGTGTTAATAGACCCTCTGTTTTCTACCTTTTTAGTAAAAATTGACACTGTTTTACCTTCTTGCCCACAATATAACCAACTCCGCTGAGATACAGTACTCTGGTGATAGACCGTGATACCCAAGTTTTTTTTCACTGGAAAGTACCTCAACTGATATATTTGATGGCAATCAATACCCCCTTTCTGAGTGTTAATAGACCCTCTGTTTTCTACCTTTTTGGTAAAAAATGACACTGTTTTACCTTCTTGCCCACAATATAACAAACTCCGCTGAGATACAGTACTCTGGTGATAGACAGTGATACCCAAGTTTTTTTACTGGAAAGTACCTCATCAACTGATATATTTGATGGCAATCTGTGGACTGGAACTGTGTCTTCTTTGGTAGTGAATGCTTTTAAAGTCAAAGGGCAGCCTGGTGTACAAAGCTCCTGTGAGAATGAGGGGTCTGGTGAAGGGGCAGACCATGGTGGTTTTATAGTATGCAGCCTTACTTTACATTTTTGCAAGTCGCTGTTCCACGCTGCAAATCCATGACCTCTAGGTCATATGGCAACAACTTTACCATTGCGCCTCCCCTTCAATGAATACTTTTAAAGTAATGCTTTTAATTGTAAATGAACACAAATTCTGGGATATGATTCTTGGGTGTATTTTAAATTTTCTCTTGTAAACTTAATGCCTGCTAATCTATTCAGGAGGCAACTTTCTTTTCATGCTTTGATTGACAATGTCTTCAATGGCAAAATTGAAAAAGCGGCTCCATTATAAAGTTCATTTGTTAGTGTTAAGTAAGTATTTAAATATAATATAAATATATACTGGGATATTTTTGTAGAAGTAATACTCAATTAGCAGAACACCTTTTTGCAGGATTTTGTTTTCTTGAACTGTTGAGAGCAATGGAATAATCTCAAGTTTTTATTCTTGGAGCCAAGAATGATCGTGCAAGAAATTTACCTGTGATTGAAAAGAAAATACAGTCTCTCCATCTATCTGTCCATATTGTCTAAATGCATCAGTGTCTTTAATTGGGTTACTTGCTTTTAAGGTTTGCAAAAGTTATACTGTTAAAAACGGATAGCGGAGCAAAATATGTTATGTTTGACAATGTAGGACAATATTTCTCTCATTGGCTTCTTCCATGTTGGTTTATCCATTGCAGGGAAGAGTTGTCTGTGGCTTGTGATTTGCTCAAAGGGTAAAATGAGTCTAGCATGCCTTGTATGCCATAGCGTGGAAAGTCCGTCACACTCATTTAGGAGCTACTCCGTTTCAAGCTCCGATCATGAGGGAAGATGTTCTGTTATTGCAAGTTGTCTGGCCAGGAAAGCATCTCTGCCACCCTTCACACATTCTTCTATTGCATCATCATCAAAGGTGACTCCACAGCCCTCCATTCCAAGCAGTGGTGGAATCCCAGGCACTCCTCGGTTGGTTCGGAGCCATGCTGTGAGAAGGGACCTTGTGAGAGACTGGAATTTTGATGAAGTTGTTATAGAGCGTTAGTCTAGCAATCATGTAAAATGCCTCTGCTTGTGGGATAGTGTTAGAGATAGAGCTAGACTTTGCTTTAATTTTTCTTTGCTTAGTTTCTGCTGCAATTAAACTCCTCTGTAGTAAGAGTACGTTTGAGCTCAATAACTCAATAGCGAAAATTAAATTTGAAGTGTTTTCATATTTCATTGCAGCAAGGTTTGGAAAAAACAGTCTCATGGTGATTAAGAAAACCATTGCAAGCCTGAAAGCAGTGTCTTTGTAAATGAAAATTTCTTCGGGTTTGAGAAGAAGCTCTCTTCTGATCCTCGGGAAAACTTAGGGTGAAATTTGCCTAGGATGTGGTAAAGTTGAGAATGGTGTGAAAGGGAAACATGAGTCCTAGGAACCCCCTAATCCAAGAATGAGAAGAAGAGGAGACTAGGATCCTGAGCCATTAACTTTTAAGGTTACATTTGGTTAAAAATAGGTTAATTATTTAAGAAAATGGGATAGATATATATTTTTCACTTTGTTTAAGTTGAAAAGTCAATCTCTGTTCTTATTATTCTTTCTATATTTTTATTAATTTTATATTTCATCTCCCCAATTTTCATTTCCTTTTACCATCCGCATTCAATTCTATCTGCTCTGGAAAATTTCCTCTTTCCTATAAAAAAATTGACCAAGGAACAAAGGATTTCAAGCTTCCCCCTTCCCCCTCCTTACTTTTCAAGTCAGCTGTTCTTGTTCTCATCCTTGTCAATTTTCCACACCTTCTAGATTAATAATTTCCAGTCATGATTTAAGAGCTTTTTTCTTAGATTATAATTTTTGGGTTGTAGATGATTTTTGATTTTTGAGTTCTTTTTAGATTAATGGAGTGAAGGATTGGATAGGTGAACAAAGAGATTGGACTTGTTGGGTCTTCCTCAGCAAGTTAGGGTGATGATTTGATTGGACTTGTTGGATTTTTCTTCTTTGCGCTCATGATGTTTTGTGTTATTACACTTTTAGTGGTTTAGTTTTTTAGTCTTCTTGGTTGCTGGTGTTTGGTTTTTTGGTTTGGTTTATGTTGGTTAAGTTAGTTTTAGGGTCTTGGAATTTGTTTTTGTTGTCCCAAAGTCTCAAAAGTGTAACCACGGTTTTCCTCCGCCATAAGTGAGGGGTTTTTTAATAAAGTTAGGAGGTGCCGCTCTCTTTTACCAAAAAAAAAAAAAAAAAAAAACAAAGAGAGGTTGGAATCTCCTTTTTTGGCATCAACTTCTCCTTTTTAAAAGTTAAAATTGATTAGAACATGTTTGCTAGAAATTTTTTTTTTCCAACTATTAAGAGTCAATTTTTAACTTTTCAGAAAATTTTTTTTGAATGTTTTTTAAAAGTTACAGATTTAAAATCTTTTAAAAGTTAAAAATTAACTTTTCTCAAATGAATTATTCAATTCCATTGTTGTCTTTATTATTATTATTATTTTTTTCAAATATCACAAACCTATCAACGATTAATTATATTTCATAAGTATATATCTATTTTAATCATTTTAAAAATATTTTAGACACCTACAACCTTTTTACGAAGAGGGGTTCAAACTACACCTTAATACCCAAGGAAGCTAAAAGATGAACATTAAATCTATTGCACTATCGTATTGGCACAAGACATGACAACATGCCTTTCTGTTAAAGGAAATGGTGTCATACCTACGGGTGAGCAAACGGTTGGTTCGACCAAATTCAGGTAATTAACCGAATTAACCAAAAAATTCGGTTAAATAAAATCATTAACCGAACCGACCGAATTGGAGGAGAAAACCGAACCGAACCCGACCGAATTACCCAAACGGGTAATTCGGTTAACTGATTTTAACCGACTTTAACCGAAATTATTAAAAATTGATTATTATACAAAAAATTTAAAAAACCAAATCCAGCTTAATTAAATACCTTATTTATTAATTTTATTAATAAAAATGATATTTTACCATAAAACAAAGAACCCAAAACAAGAAAAACGACGACAAAATATAATAATAATAATAATAAGAAGAAGAGGAGGAGGAGGAGGAGGAGGAGGGGAAGAAGAGGAAGAGTTATTGGGGTTCGAGTTTGCACGGCGAGTTGGTGGCTGAGAGTCTGAGGAGCTGAGGACCGAGATGAGAGGCTGGACTCTGGAGAGCCAAGCTGCCGAAGACTCGAAGAGGCCAAAGGGGATTTGCTAACTCCGAGAGGTGGTCCGATAACTTCGAGAGGTGGTCCGATGACTCCGATGGAGAGGCAGGAGAGCTGCGGCCTGCGGGCGTGCGCCGTGCGGGGTAGATCGGCAGAGCGCAGAGAAATTGAGAAAGTGAGAAACCCTAACTCTAATCCTCGATCCCCACTGTGAGTGTGAAGTGTGAACGAAGCCTTTTTTCCCCTTAGACCCAGGCCCCAAGCCCCAAGCGGCCAAGCCTGAGTCCCCTGACTGCTGTTCAGTGTTTACACATCATTGCCCTGCCCGACCACCCTATTATAAATTATATTAAAAATGTAAACTATTAGTAATTCGGTTAATTGGTTAACCGATATTTTTTTAACCTTTAACCGAACCGAAACCGATTAACCGAAAGTTTGTAGAATTTTAATTGAACCGACCGAACCAAATTTTTTACCCAAACCAAACCAGCCAATTTCGGCCGGTTAAGCCGCTTAATTCGGTTTTCACAGAATTATGCTCACCCCTAGTCATACCACCTAAAAAAGAATAAAATGTCCCATGGTGTCATATCGCCTCAAAAAGAATAAAATGTCCCACTAAGCACATACTAACATGATGGAAATGTTTTGAAAATTCCCACCAAAGTAGTCTAAAGGCTTGAAGCTATGCCAAATTCAAAATTATTACAAGATCTTACATCTATGATCGACACTTGCACTCCTTTAGATAAACTCTTTAATCCTTTCACACATGTTTTCTAGTCTGGGATAGAGCTCCAAACTAAAAGTTAAGGGGCAAGTGGTGGAAGTTGGGGAGATGATCTTAGACTTTGCTATGTCATATGATTTTATTTAATGAATAATTGCTTTAAGAAAAGAGAAGAACACTAAATAACCTTTAAAAGTGGACAAAATAGAAGTCAAATAAATTTTTTTTTTAAATTAGGAGGGTAGATCATTTATCGTGTAAGGATTGTAAATTTGTTCCAAGTGAAAGTTTAACCACACAACATAGAGTTTTAGTGTTAGATATATGTATTAAAAAATGAAAGAAAAAAGATAAAATAAACTAGTGTAAAAATACTAGGTGGTGAAATTTAAAGGGAGAAAATATAATAAAATTTAAAGATAAAATGATTAAAGTGTTGGGTGTCCCTTCTTGTGGGGCCCTTGGCTTGAAAGCTGCACCACTCTTTAATGCTTGTTGGATTCCCTGTAAAAGCAAAAAAGTGGAGTTGTTCTTGAGCTTCCAGCCCAAGCCTCACGCGTAGTTACTACAACCTCTTCATCTTCTTTTTTTTTTGCCCACCTTAGTTTTTTTGGTGCAACACAACAGTGTGGCCTCTCCATTATGTTTTCTACACACACGATACCTCACCAGCTCCCAACGCCTGCAGCCAGCACCTGCAGCATGCCCACGCACCAGCGCCGATCATCTTCTTCATTGCAGCAAGCTACTGCTGCTTCTTCTTTGTGTGTCTCCGGCTGCATATTATTAACAGCATATTGAGTTATTCTGGTTGTGCTCATTTTGGTTGGTTCTTTGGAGCTTTGTTTAGAATATTTGGTGAGACATTTCCATCTTACTACATTTATTTATACACTCTTGTGTATTTGTAAGGCTTATGCCTTTTGTATCCACTTTGCACAACATATTTGGTGATAGTGGATTTGGACTGCTGTGCCCCGTGGACGTACCTCAACATTTGACAGAACCACGTTAAATTTCTTGTATCTCAATTTTATTATTGTTTGCATTACTCAATTGATTTACTTGTGGGAATTTGTTCGTATATATATAATATTTCCCCAACAAGTGGTATCAGAGCCGTGTTATTTGTACGCATTAAATTTGTGTAAATCATGGATGGTAATATTGGCCGTATGATTAGTTTCAATGGAAGCAATTGGGTAACTTGGAAAACAAAAATGCAAGATCTTTTATTTTGCAAAGATTTGGATGGGCCTATTGAGGGTGATAGCCGAAAGCCTAAAGACATGAGTGATGATGAGTGGAATAGGCCTAATAGGAAAACCATTGGTGTTATTCTGCAATGGATTGATGATAGTGCTTTTCATCATGTTTCTACCGAAACTTCGGCACATGAATTGTGGAAAAAACTGGAGGGTATTTATGATAGAAAGTCAGTTACAAATAAAGTTTTTCTTTTCCGAAAATTGGTAAATTTGAAATATAAAGATGGTGGTCTTATTACTGAGCATTTGAATGAGATGAAAAATATTATCAATCAGCTTACTACTATGAAAATAGTTTTTGATGATGAATTACAAGCCTTAATGCTTCTTAGCTCCTTACCAGAAAGTTGGGAGACTTTGGTTGTGATTGTTAGTAATTCGGCTCCTGATGGAATTGTTATTATGAACCAAGTAACTAGCAGCTTGTTGAATGAAGAAATTAGAAGAAAATCAGTTGGCTTTTCTCATTCAGAGGCACTTGCGACAGAAAACCGGGGGAGAGGCAGAAGTAAAAACAGATATTCTCACCGCAATGATAAATCAAGAGGTTAGTCCAGCTCAGTTTCGAAAAAAGATATTGAGTGCCATTATTGTCATAAAAAGGGGCATATGAAGCGGGAGTGTAGAAAATTGAAATTTAAGGAGCAAAACAAAGAGAAAAATTTTGAGAAAAAGCATGAAGACACAACTTTAGTTGCATTTGATGGTGATCTCATGGTTGTTTGTGATGAAAGTTGCATTAATTTGACAAGTCAAGAGACTGATTGGGTTATTGATTCCGGTGCGTCATTCCATGTTACTTCTCGGGGAGATTTCTTCACTTCTTATTCCAAAGGAAATTATGGAGTTGTTTGGATGGGAAATGAAGGTTTGTCAAAAATTGTTGGCATGGGAAATGTTTGTTTGGAAACAAATTTGGGATGCAAGTTGGTGCTCAAATATGTGAGACATGTACCCAATATTCAACTAAATTTGATATTTATTGGAAAGCTTGATGATGAAGGGTTTGACAACCATTTTGGTGATGGAAAATGGAAGCTCACAAAGGGTAATTTGGTGGTGGCTAAAGGCAAGAAGATTGGTACACTTTATATGATGCAAGGTAAAATTGGTAATGGTGTTGTGAATGCAATTGAAAGTCACTCTTCCACTGATTTGTGGCATAAGCGGCTTGGGCACATGAGTGAAAAAAGAATGCAGTTTTTGTTCAAAAAGAAGCTCCTACTCGGGATGAAGGGTACCTCTCTTAAAGCTTGTGTTCATTGTTTGGCCGGTAAGCAACATAGAGCTCCTTTTCGTGCAAAGTTTGTTACTAAAAAATCTAATGTTTTAGATTTGATACATTCAGATGTATGTGGTCCTTTGAAAGTTAAATCTCATGGTGGTGCACTTTATTTTGTTACCTTTATTGATGATTGTTTAAGAAAGTTTTGGGCTTACACTTTGAAGACTAAAGATCAAGTCTTAGATGTGTTTAAGCATTTTCAGGTTAAAGTTGAAAAGGAGACTGGAAAGAAGGTGAAATGTGTGCGCTCTGATAATGGTGGAGAGTACATTGACCCATTTGATGCATATTGTTATAGCTAAGGAATTAGAAATCAAAAGACCGTCAAGAAAACCCCTCAATAAAATGGTATTGTTGAAAGGATGAACCGCACTATACTGGAGAGAATGAGATGTATGCTCTCTGTAACGACCCAGAAAATATTGATATTCAAATATTAAAGAGAGAGGAAATGGAAATAGAAGCAGAAAGAGGCAGTAGGTTTCACGTTCGTCGACGACATCACATTTTGGAGATAATAATGATAATAATAATTTCAAGGAATTGCCATAACTCGTTGACGAATACAGGGCTTCGTCGACGAGTACATAAGGAAACTCGTTGATGAATACAAGGCTTCGTTGACGAGTACATAGGGAAATTTGTCAACTAATACAGGGCCTCGTCGACGAGAAAATACTGAGAGGGGTTATGGGGTAGCTTAAAATTCGTTGACGAATACAGGGATTCGTCGACGAATTTATTAAAAGATTCGTCGACGAGATGACGTGTCTCGTCGACGAAGGCTGCAGTATATAAGGGGAAAACTCAGATTTTTATCACTTATCCGCGCCCCCCTCTCTCTCTCTCTCCTCTCTCTCAATTCTCTCTTCATTTCTGGGCCTGTTTCTTGCCAGATCGAAGATCTAAGGCTACCACGACGCTCTTGGAGAAATTCTCTGCAAGTCTGCCAGAACTGATCGCTGGAAAAGTTGGGTTGGATTTCGTCTCAATCTCAGGGTAAGGCATTTTATTCAATATTTGCCTTTCCCTCAGTTATGAGAAATGTCATAGGTAAGAAAATATTGATGTTTTGTTCTAGGAGATTGTGTTCTCAGGATGTTGAGTTAGGAACCCTAGGGTATAGAGCCAGAATTATATATAGGCTTTTCAAAGTTAAAGTAAGGGAAATATGCTATGCTAGGAATTTTAATGATATTAATAGAGATTTTATAGACACATATTTATACCAGTTTATTATACAGTTTTTACAGATTATGAGTTTAAATGTTTGTGTTGCCTGAGTAGATTTTCATGGGATGGAGAATGTATACAATTTTTATAATGTATCATATTATACTGAATATACAGATAGATATATATATTCACAGAAATTATACAGAGAAATTTACATGCATATACAGTTTTTATATGAATAGTTCATGAAACAGACGGATATATATGCATATACATGTACACAATTTTATTCAGATCAGTATTATATCACAGTTTTATACAGAATAGTATATGCCAAGTTATAGCACGCCATGTTTCCTATTACCATAACATACAGAGGTAGCATCAAGATGCTACAGATATAGTATACAGAGATTACAGTATTTACAGTACATAAAGATAACGTTATGGTAATTTTGGAAAATATGATGAAAATAGTAAAAGAATATATATGTATATATGGTATCAAATCCCTGTGGAAAAATTACAGATAGATACAGTTTACAGAGCACGGTACCGTTGCTGGATACAGATAGAGTGCAACCACATATCTCAGATAGTATGTGAGTACCGTCGACCGTGCTCGAAGAGTATGCAGCTCCCCAATTCACTAGGTGGAGGGGGCCAGTTTGACGAGGTAGTAGCCAGTACCGAGCTGAGGAGTGTATGTAGTTTGGTCGGGCTGAGGTAGTGTAGAGTGTATTGACTTATCTGGAGGGCCGACCAGGTAAAGTCCCACCTATGGGCCGCACAACCCTATCATGAGGGGTCAAATCATGTCGTACAGAGTCCCAGGGATAAAGCACATTTATGTATATATATACAGTTTTACAGTATATGATGAGTATTGTATGATATTATCAGTATGAAAAGTAGAAAAACAAACGATACAATATATTTTAAATTGTGAAAGAAAGATATGCTATATAGATGATTTAATGCATTACAGTTTAGTTACTATTTTAAAAGTATCTTTAACTTAGTTGCCACACACTGGTAATAGCATATTTCCACTTACTGAGCATTGACTCACCCCATTACTTTACCATTTTTTAGGTGAGTCAACTAGGCGAGTAGATCAGGCTCGCGGATAGAAAGTAGTTTGATCACCCTGGTTATAGGGTCAGTTTTTGTCAGAACTGAGTATTTTTGAGTAGATGATACTGGAGGGGTATTTTTGTATGACTATGGTCTGTATATACAGAATTTTGGTATTGCATAGTAAATATGTAAATGATTGCATGATATGTGTTTCCGCTGCTTAGGTATGGATATGGATATATATATAAAATGGTATGAATTTTGAGGGCGTTACACTCTCTCATGCGAAGTTGCCAAAATCATTTTGGGGTGAAGCAATGAGGACGGCGGTGGGCTTGATTAATTTGTCTCCTTTAACTCCTTTACTTGGTGAAGTTCCTGAAAAAAAATTGGAAAGGTAAGGATGTCACTTATGATCACTTGAAAGTGTTTGGTTGTCATGCACTTGTTCACATTCCAAAAGATGAAAGATCCAAACTTGATGACAAGACAATGCAATGTATTTTTCTTGGCTATGGGCATGATGAATTTGGATACAGATTGTGGGATCCGGTTGACAAGAAAATTGTTAGAAGCCGAGATGTTGTATTTTTTGAAGATCAAACAATTGAAGATTTTGGCACTGTGGAGCAACCACAATCTAATGGGAATGATTTTGTTGACTTAGACTTACCTTCTCCACCTTTGGCACATGATGAAAATATGGAAGATGTTCTTCCACCTCTTGAAGATGTTGGAAATGATGAAATTCCTAATGATGTTGAAGATGAAAATGAGGGGGAGCAACAAGTTCAAGAGCAAGCTCAATTGAGAAGGTCTTCAAGAGAGCCAAGACCTTCATCTAAATATCCATCAAGTGACTATGTTACTCTAACAGATCAAGGGGAACCTGAAAGCTATCAAGAAGCCATGAACCATGAAAATAAAGTCGAATGGATGGAGGCTATGCAAGAGGAAATGAATTCCATAGTTGACAATCACACTTATGATTTGGTCAATCTTGCTCCTAGAAAGAAAGTTTTGAAAAATAAATGGGTGTTTAGGCTAAAAAATGATGGAAAGAATTTTCGGTACAAGGCTAGGCTTGTGGTAAAAGGCTTTGGTCAGAAAAAGGGAATTGACTTTGATGAAATATTCTCATCGGTTGTAAAGATGTCATCTATTCAGGTTGTTCTTAGCATGACAGCATACTTGAATTTAGAAGTTGAGCAACTAGATGTGAAAACCGCTTTCTTATATGGTGACTTGGAAAATGAAATTTACATGGAACAACTGGAAGGCTTCAAACAAAAAGGGAAAGAGATTTTAGTGTGCAAATTAAAGAAAAGTTTGTATGGGTTGAAGCAAGCACCACGGAGATGGTACAAGAAATTTGATTCTTTCATGATTGATCATGGTTACTCAAAAACCTCTTCGGATGATTGTGTGTTTGTGAAAAAATTTTCGGATGTTTCTTATATTATTCTCTTACTCTATGTTGATGATATGCTCATTGTAGGATAGGACTTCTCCAAGATTGGCAAATTGAAGTTGGAGTTGAGCAAGTCTTTTGCTATGAAAGACTTGGGACCAGCAAAACAAATTCTTGGCATAAGAATTGTTTGTGATCGTGAAAAAGGGCAAATTTGGTTGTCTCAAGAAAGTTACATTGAAAAAGTGCTTGAGAAGTTCAATATGGATAAAGCAAAACCCGTTGGTTGCCAACTTGCTAGTCACTTTAAGCTTAGTTCAAAACAAAGTCCTACAAGTGAAAAAGACAAGGAAAAGATGAAGAAAATTCCTTATGCTTTAGCCGTCGGTTCCTTAATGTATGCAATGGTTTGCACAAGACCAAATTCAGCTTATGCTATTGGAGTTGTTAGTCGGTTTCTCACAAATCCAGGAAACGAGCATTGGTTAGCGGTGAAATGGATTCTCCGATACCTTAGAGGCACTTCAAAGGTGAGCTTGTTCTTTAGAAATGGTAAATCTACGCTCCATGGATTCACGAATGCCGACATGGCCGGTGATGTTGATTCTAGAAAATTTACTTCTGGTTATTTGATGACTTTTGCAAGGGGAGTTGTGGCATGGCAATCTAAATTACAGAAATGTGTTGCTCTATCTACTACGGAAGCCGAGTTTATAGCAATTACAGAAGCTTGCAAAGAATTGCTTTGGTTGAAGAAATTCTTGAAAGAGTTGGGCATGGAATAAGAAAGGTATGTTCTTTATTGTGATAGCCAAAGTGCAATTCATTTGAGTAAGAATTCTATCTTCCATTCAAAGTCAAAACATATTGATGTTAGATATCATTGGATTCGGGATGTGTTGGATAAGAAAGTGTTGCAGCTTGAAAAAATTCACACTGATGATAATGGTTCAGATATGATGACAAAAGCATTGTCTAGAGACAAGCATGCAAAGTGTAGAGTTTTGGTCGGATTGGTGGAGTTGTCCCCATAAGTCAGGAGGGGGAGATTTGTTGGGTGTCCCTCCTTGTGCGGCCCTTGGCTTGAAAGTTGCACCACTCTTTAATGTTTGTTGGATTCCTTGTAAAAGCAAAAAAGTGGAGCTATTCTTGAGTTTCCAGCCCAAGCCTCTCGCGTAGTTACTACAGCCTCTTCATCTTCTTTTTTTTTTTTTTTGCCCGCATAAGTTTTTTTGGTGTAGCACAACAGTGTGGCCTCTCCATTCTGTTTTCTACACACACAATACCTCACCGGCTCCCAACGCTTGCAACCAGCACCTGTAGCACGTCCACACACCAACACCAGTCATCTTCTTCATTGCAGCAAGCTACTGCTGCTTCTTCTTCGTGTATCTCTAGCTGCATATTATTAACAACATATTGAGTTATTTTGGTTCTGCTCATTTTGGTTGGTTCTTTGGAGCTTTGTTCAGAATATTTGGTGAGGCATTTCCATCTTGCTACATTTATTTATACACTCTTGTGTATTTGTAAGGCTTATGCCTTTTGTCTCCACTTTGTACAACATATTTGGTGATAGTGGATTTGGACCGCCGTGCCCCGTAGACATACCTCAACATTTGAGGGAACCACGTTAAATTTCTTATGTCTCAATTTTTTTATTGTTTGCATTACTCCATTGATTTACTTGTGGGAATTTGTTCGTATATATATATATATAAAATATTTCCCCAACATAAAGATGAGATTGAGCTATAAAGGATGGGATAGATACAAATACTCTTTAAACTAGATTGGCTAGCTCTATTAAAAAGATAACAAATGAGATTTTAAGTGAATTAAGGGAAAGATTTTCAAATAGTAAAGAAAGTTGGTGGCGGGATAAAGATGTCCAAAAAGCCTTAAAGACAAAAAGAATTTAGTATAAAACATGACAAAAATGTAGAAACATGAATAACTTTGAAAAGTATACAGAGACGAGAAAAGATGCAAAAAAGGCCCTTAGCGAAGCTAAATATAGATCATTTAATAGTTTGTTAGCTTTATCGTGATCCCAAGAGGGGGGGTGAATTGGTGTTTTTAAATTCTATCCCCTAGGTATTCCTCCTAACGGCAGTATGTTCACAATCCTATGGTCAATCTAGTGCGAGTAATATCAGAAATTAAATAAATCAGTTTAATCAATTACATAAGTACCGAAAAACAGTAAAGAGAAGGGTGACACACAAATATGTTATCGAGGTTCAACCAACTGCCTACGTCCCCACTTTGGCTAACCAGCACAAAGATTATCACAATAACTAACTCACTTAAGAGGGTGGAGCGGCATCTAAACAAACCAGGTCAATTAGCACAGGGCTGACCTCAACCTTTACACCAATCCTTACTGGGTTGGATTACCGCCCCCTCAGGCCATGTCTGGAATCTCTCAGATATACAATCAAATGGTACAATATAAGGGTGCTTTCACGTAAATAAGATTTGTACCCAAAATGCGCACAATCACAAACACCACAGATGATTTAAATGTAAGTTTAGTGTGGTCTAAATAGTTAAACTCTCAAATATATTTTCTATCAGTGTGATGTGTACGTGAGAGTGTCAACGACAATCTGTGTATATCAAAATATTCAATCAAACGTGCTCACACAAAATATCAAGCAAGCCTCAAGAGTATCGATCAGCAGAATATCTCAATCACATAAATATGTATATGCTTGGACTGCAAAATATGTATAATATTTGTTTTCAGCAAATAATAAGTGAGTGATTAAATATTGGAACAAAGATGTTTCACCTCAAAAACAAATATCTCCTTAAATGATTTTCAAGATAAAGAACACTAGATATTTGTAAATGATTTTGAAAAGATTTCGCAACCAAAAGCAGATATGAGCTTCTAAAGATGTTGAAACGAATTTGCAATCTCAGAAGATATATTAAAGTCTTCTTAGGATGAACTTATAAGCAAAGTCCCTTAAGAATCCTTTTGGGTTTGGTTCTCAACAAAATGTGTTAGCTTTGGTGCAATCCCAAGAGGGGGGTGGGGGGTGAATTGGATATTTAAAATTTATCGCCTTGGTTAAACCAGATAAATAGTATTACTTAACCTAGGGTTTGTTTATGCAAATGTAAACCTAATCATTCACAATATAACATACACGTGCAGTAAGTAAATTGTGGAAATGTAAATGAACACGCACGATATGTTATCGAGGTTCGGCCAACAGTGCCTACGTCCCCCCCTCTAACTCGCAAGTCAGAGGATTCCACTAATAGCTCGCTTAAGGGTGGAGCGGCACCGTTTACAACCAGGTCAAATTAACACAGGGTTGACCTCAACCTTAACCAGGTCAATTAGCGGGGCTGACCTCAACCTACACGCTTTAACAGGACGACGCACCTAACTTTCCTAACCGGGTTTAAGCCAATCCGTGACTATTCCAGGGCTAGTCTCCCTCTTCAGGCCCGTGCTTGGAAATACAACAGATTCGAAATACAAAAAATGGTACAGTGATTGTTCTTTCTTGTAAAGCAGATATGTACCCAGTTACGCACAGTATAATCAATATACTACCAAAAGATAGGATTTGATAAGCTCGATGTAATCTAAGTGTCTACTCTCAAATATTTATGCAAATATAGCAATCAGTGCATGAGAGTGTAAATGATAGGATCTTTGTGTCAAAATAATATTTTAATCACAATGCACCAACAAAGACGACAAGCACACTTCAAATATCTCAACAAATAATATTTCTCAATATAAACCACTAGAGATATTTAAAAATGATTTGCAAAAATTTATTTGATCTTTGTATCAAGATAAAAAGATATAGCAACAAAGATCTTCAATATGCTAACAAATATTTCAAAATATTTTTCTCAAGATAAATCACAAGAGATATTTGAAATTTGTTTGTAAAATATTTGATCTGTGTGTCAAGATGATATTATCAATCAAAAGGTGCAATAACAAAGATCTTCACAAGTAAAATATCCCAAAAGTATTTTTCTCAAAAATAAGCACACGGGATATTTGAGAATGGTTTGTAAAAATTTATTTCACGAACAAGAAGCAATACGAACTCTTGAGTATTGCAGTGATTATGCAAAACTCACAAGCTCTACAAAGTTTTCCTACGGAAGACTTATTAATGAAGTCTCCTAGAAAAACTTCAAACTTACTCTCGGCTAAAAATATATATCAAAGATTCTAAAACTAGCGAGAGTGTAAGCTTTACTAGATACTCACAATAACACTCTTACTTAGCAAGATTTGCAATGAGGATGAGTACGAATGAAGAAATAAGGCTTGGATGTGAGAAATAAAGCTTTTGAGAATCAAAGGATTTTTTGCTAATTGTATTTCTAATCTTCTTACTAATTTTTGCAAATGAAGCCCTATATATAGAGATAGGAAAAATTATAGCCGTTAGGACATGTAGGGTATTATTAATATAGTTTTAAACCAATTTAATCCTAATTAACCCTGTTTTAAAAAGTTAACTGCGGTAAAAAATATGGGGCAACCCGAGAGGTCCGGTCGACCAGAACAAGTTCGGTCGACCAGGTCTCATATGGTTCGGTCGACCAGGGGACTTTTGAACTGAGGTCTTGGTCGACCAGGAGAAGAAGATTTCTCAATTTTCTGAGGTTCGGTTGACCAGGCCATTTTGAACTGGCTGGTTCGGTCGACCAGACCGCTGGGAGTTCTCCCGAGGACCCTCTGATCGACTAGGTAGTTGGAGTACAAAAAGGGTCGGTCGACTAGATGGTCAAACTTTTGACCCCAGGGGGTTTCGATCGACTAGGGCCTTTTGAACTACCTGGTTCGGTCAACTGAGTGGTCAAATGTTGACCAAGAAGGGTTTCGGTCGACTAGGGATCTGTGAACAAATTGATTCGGTCAACCAAATGGTCAAACTTTGACCCAGGGAGGTTTCGGTCAACCGGGGATTTTGAACTATAACGGTTCGGTCGATCGTACTGTGGTCAAACGGTTGACCAAGTCCAGGTTCAATGGACCGGGAGTATTTGTACTGTGAAGTACGGTCGACCGAAAGTACCTATTTAGAACATTTTGGTCCCTTTTAATCATGCAAACAACCTATTTAAATGACCATTCAAATATATGCATGAGTGAGTGTCCTAGGGTCATTTCTAAGCCTTTTTCAAGACACCAAAAAAATTTGGTGTCGGTCGACCGAAGATTGTTCCCTAAAGTCCATCTATGGTCTTGAGCTTATCGATCCTTCCATGCAGGTAAGACATTAATTATTACAGACCATGTTCTCCTAATTACTATTACAGACCCAAATGAATGATTAAATTACAATATAACATAAATAGGGTTTTCAGGTCTTCACTTCATGTGTCGTGTGCGTGCACCATATTATACGTTCGATCGGTCCTGCACACAAACTCATCAAACCATTAAATACCGTATTTGTCATAATCAAAACAGGGTATGACCCATAGGGTCAACAAAATGAATCAATTTCACGGCAAAGAGAGAGCAAACCTTTCAAACTAAACAGTCAAGAACACTTACAAATGATTTTACAACTATTGAGGGTAAGTTAGAGTGTATTAGGAAGAATATGAGCAATGAGAAATATTTTTCTTGAGAGAGAATTTGATTTCTTGTTTTTGCTAATCGATGCTTAATTCTCCTAAATGAAAGGGTATATATAGACATCCTATGATTTTTGACCGTTGGGGACCTATTAGGAATTTATTAGAAAAGTTTAATGACATTTAAACCTTGTTTAAAAAATATTTAACCGCGGTAAAAATCAAGGCAACCCGAGAGGTCCGGTCGACTAGGAATGTTTTGGTTGACCAGGTCTCATATGGTTCGGTAGACTAGGGGGATTTTGAACTAAGGGTTCGGTCGACCAGGAGAGGGCGATTTATCAATTTTTCGAGGTTTGGTCGACCGAGCCATTTTGAACTGACTGGTTCGGTTGACTAGACCGCTGAGAATTTTTCCGAGGACCTTCGGTCGACCAGGTAGTTGGAGTACAAAAGTGGCTCCGTCAACCAGATGGTCAAAATGTTGACCAGAGAGGGTTTCGGTCAACCGGAGCTTTTTGAGCTACATGGTTTAGTCGACCAGGGCCTTGGTCAACTGTTGACCCAGACCTTGTTCGGTCGGCCAAGGCAGAATGAACTGCCTGGTTCGGTCGACTGAAAGTGCACAAAGTGTGCATTTCGATCCTGTTTTAATACACACAAATCCTAATGAAGTGCCTAACAAATATAAATGCAAATATGTGTGTCTTAGGGTCATTTATGTCCAATTATGAATACACTGAAAAAGTCCGGTGTCGGTTGACCGAAGGGAAAACCCTAAGGTCATTCTACGGTCACTTTTTGGTTTGAGCTTACAAAATAAACCATTCACGTGTTGTGTTTGCTTATTACAAACCAAATAACCTAATTACTATTACAGACCAATTTGACCACTAAATATATATTACAATTTAGAGCATAAATTTGTCGTCAAGTTTTGAACTTTCCCGTGCCATCAATGTATCTGCTAATATAGATCTGCACATGAACTAGATATTTATTAAATACAGGAGTATTTGTCATTATCAAAATCGAGCGTGACCTATAAGGTCAACATAATTTGTATGATATATTATATATAAAAGAAGGGGAAAGAGATATATTTAAACTTGCTAAAGCTAGAGAAAGGATGAGTAAGGATTTAGTAAATGTAAAATGTATAAAAAGTAAGGATGATATTGTCTTGGTTAAGGGCGAATTGAAGACATAAAAGAAAAAGACAAAGTTACTTTAGTAAGTTGTTTAATGAAAACCAAATAGAAGACTTAAACTTAAAATTGAAAAATGAGGAAAATACTAAAAATATGAGATTTATTCACAAAGTTAGGGTTAACAATGTTAAGATTGCATTAAAAAAGATGAAAAATGAAAAATATATAGGACCGGATAACAACCTAATTAAAATTTGGAAATGCTTAGGTTATAACAGAAGTATATGACTAACTAATTTATTTAAAACAATTATAAAAACTAAGAAAATATTATATGAATGGAGGAAAACCATGTTAATACTTTTATACAAAAATAAATGTGATATTCAAAATTATAATAATTATCATGCAATTAAACTTATGAGTCATATGATGAAATTGTGGGAAAGGTGAGGGTAGTTGAACAAAGATTAAGGCTAAAAACGAAAGTCTCAAAAAATCAATTTGGTTTTATGCCTGAGAGATCTGCCATAGAAGTTATATATCTTTTGAGAAGATTAATGCATAGAAAAGTTTAGGGAAAAGAAGAGGAATTTGCATATAGTATTTACTGACTTACTGAAAGTATATGATAAGGTATTTAGGGAAGTTCTATGGTGGGTTTTAGAAAAAAAAAGAGTGTATGTAGTAGGTATATCTGATGTTATTAAGGATATATACGATGAAGTAATGACTAGTGTAAGGACTATAGATAGAGAAATTAAAGAATTTCCAATTATCATAGGTATACATCAAGGATTTGCTTTGAATTTTTATTTTTTGCTTTAGTGATAGACCAACTGACTAAGAGTATTCAAAATGAGGTTCTATGGTGTATGTTGTTTGCAGATGATATTGTATTGATTGATGAAACTGGGGGCGAAGTAGAGGCTGAATTAGAATTATGAAGAGAAGCTTTGGAATCTAGAGACTTTAGGATAAGTAGAAATAAAACAGAATATATGAAATGTAATTTTAGTAATAGTAGGAGGAATATTGGAGATAAAGTTAAACTTGATGATGAAGAAATGAATAACACATGTAGATTTCGATACCTTGGATATATTATGCAAGCTGAAGGAGAAATTGAAGATGATGTAATGCATAGAGTTAAAACAGGATGGGTAAAATGGAGAAGTACTTCAAGTGTGCTTTGTGATCATAGATTACCTTTAAAATTAAAATGAAAGTTTTATAGTTATGCTATATGGATTAGAATGTTGAGCGACGAAGAAACAAAATATCCAAAAAGTAAAATTTGCTGATATAAGAATGTTTAGATGGATGAGTGGTATAACATTGAAAGATAAATTAAGAAATGAACATATTTGTGGTACGTTAGGTGTACCTCTTATAGAAGATAAGATAAGGGAGAGACAACTCAGACAGTTTGGATGCTTGCAACGTAGGCCACATAATGTGCTAGTGAGAAAATGTGAGTTAGTTAATGTAGGGGATAGTAGAAGGGAGAGATATACCTAAAATAAATTGGAATGAGATAATAAGTAAGGATTTAATAGTCCTGAATTTGTTAAAAGAAATAGTGCATGATCGCATAAATTGGCAGAAAATATTCATATAACCGACCTCACCTAATGAAACTTAAAGACTTGATTTTGTTGTTGTTGTTGTTATTATTGTTGTTGTTATACCATGTTTGGTTTGCAAAATAAGAGAACCATAAAATAGAATGAAAGAACAAACAGCTTGAAAAATCAAATGAGAAATTCAATTCCCTTCCTAACATGCCTTAAAGAACATGTCCATCTTAACTTAGGTAACTTTATTTATATACATTACCGACCTCCCTCCACAATATATATACCGGACAAGACATGCACCCTCTTCCCACTGCCTCTTCTTACAACTTCTCTATCTCCTCCTACAAAATAAACCCATTCCTCCCTCACGCTATCGAGCTTCCATACACAACAATCATCCTTGAAAACTAAAATATACCACCATATATATAATGACTGGGAAGACGACTGCATGTGCGCCAGCACTACCACTTTTCCTGTCTTCATCATTCTGCTTCTTCCTTGCTTGCTTTGTTCCATACGCGTTCTACTGTGCTTGTGGGGCAGAGGGTGGCGGCGATCATACTCACGAGGGAGCAAAGGTGAAAGGAATGTTTGTGTTTGGAAGCTCTCTGGTTGACAATGGCAACAACAACTTCCTGCCCAACACCATGGCCAAGGCTGACTACCTCCCCTACGGCATAGACTTTCCTCTTGGGCCTTCAGGCAGATTCACCAACGGCCGGAATGTCGTTGACTTCCTCGGCGATCTCCTCCACCTCCCTTCCCTCATTCCGCCGTTCGCCGACCCCTCCACCCGCGGAAGCAGAATCATTCACGGCGTCAACTTCGCCTCCGCCGCCTCCGGAATCCTAGACACCACCGGCTCCGTTGCAGTAAGCTCTGCAAACCCAGCTTATTAATTAGTCTCTACACCATTAATTTAATTATTTTATATGCTCCAGTGTTTAGTTAACCTTCAAAAAAAAAAAAAAAAAAAAATCACCTTATAAGAAAATTGGAGAACAGCCTTTTAATAAAATTTTTGAAATTTTTTTACGGAGACATTTTTTTTTTTTCTGGAAATAAAAAAGAATTTTCTAATATCCTTCAATCTCCTACTTTTCAAAAAATTATATAGGAACTTTCCTCCACATGTTAAAGTTTGATATACACCCACAACTTAACAACTTAAACTTTTAATTAAAGTTGTAATCTAATATGGTATTAGAATCAATTTTTATGAGATCTTAGGTTCTAATCTTGTTGGCGGTATTTATTTTTTGGGGTTTAAAAAAATTATTGTGTCCTCCGAATATTATTTATCGTGTGTTTGTCTCTTCATGTGCTATTGGACCCAATTCTTATTTTCTAAATTATAAAACAGGTTATTAATGTCCGTCCAGTCTTACATCATTTCTGTGACCAGTTTCAAAGCTAGTATAAGATTTTCTTAGTTTTCTCTCCTTAACACCTAGGTTTTGAGGATGAGTTCTCTAATATGGTATCAGAGTTGGGCCTTGGGCTGTTTGACTCCTTCGTGGGTTGGACTTTTCCTTGCTGCTTAGCTCCTACGTGGATTGAACTTTTCCTCTCCTCATTTTCCCCTATGGACTCTCGTCACCTCATTTCACCCATAGGCTCGAGGGGGAGTATTCATGTCCATTTAGTCTCACATCGTTTCTGTGAGTAGTTGCAAGGCCAATATAAGATTTTCTTATCTCTCTCTTTTTAGTACCTAAGTTTTGAGGATGAGTTCTTTAACATTAAGAGAATCCTCCAACACTGTTTCTCATCTTTCTCTTACTTCTCCTTCAATCTAGATGATGCATAATATGAAAAATATCAATGATGAACAATAAAATATTCATTCTCTAAGGTGAACGATATAATGAGCCGTGGAGAAAAAGTAAAGAGTCTGAGTCTGTGTGTGTATGTGTGCGACTTGGTTATGTTGAAGGTATTGAAAGTTGTATGTGGATATATTATTTGTTTTGACTTGTGATTCTCACAATTACTCTATTCTTAAATAGATGCAGATAAGTTTAGAAGAAGAAGCATAATATATATTTCTTCTTGGTTATGTATATGTGTGCAACTTGGTTAAGCGCCTTGTCTTGGATGGATCAGGGCCGTGTGATGAGCATGAATGAACAGATCAAGAAGTTTGAGGAGATAACAGTGCCGGAGTTGGAAGCAGAGGTGGGGCGCAGAAGCAGGGAGTCACTTCTCCATGAATACTTGTTTATGGTGGGAACGGGTGGCAACGACTACTCATTGAACTACTTCCTGAGGAAGAGTAACTCTCATCACAACACCACTGTCAGTGATCTTCAGGCCTTCACTGCCATTCTCACAGCCTCTCTGTCCTCCCAATTAAAGGTAGTGGTTGCACTCAGTATCCTTACAAATAAATTAATGCCCTTCTCAATTTGTCCATGAATGTGATACCGTTGAAAGGAAAGTTTCAAAAGGATTTAATATTTCTATTCATATCAATAGGTACACTTTCTTTTTGGATTTCATGATTAAATGTGTTTGAGAATAAAATAAATAGAAAAAAACACGTATTGATTTGCAAGATCTGTCATTAATTTGATAAGATTCACTCCCCTATTATATGGTCCAGGAAAAGGAAGAAAGATGCAATACTTCCTGATATACTCAGGTTGGAGCATTACAATGAATCTCTTTTCTGTAAACAAAATATGAATTTTTTTTTTATTTTATAATTTTAAAAATATTACACTTAAAACATAGTTTGAAGCCACTTAAAAATATTTATTTAAAAATTTATTTTTCAAATAAATAATTTAAAAAAAATTATTTTTTCAATAGTACTTATTACTTTTTTTTTTTCTAAAAAAATACTTTTAAAAAGTATTTTTTAAAATAAGTACTTATTTAAATATAAATAAAATCTTAGTTATTAACACAAATACTTAAAATAAGTACTCTTTTTAAAGACTACTTAATTTTGAAGAAATTTCAAAGGAGAGACAAAGTCATCCAAGTGTTTGTCTATCAATTTTTCTTTAAAGAAAATATAGGTCAGGTCAAGGATATCCTCCTAAGTCTTCCTGGGATACTCTCGAGAAGAGAAAATTGGCTCAGGAGGAATAAGAAAATCACAAAGCCTAATTTTTCGATTATTTATCATATTACATGGATATGTGGATGTCTAGACTGTTGGGGTCTTGTCTGGAAGTCTAAAATATATTTTTAGAAATAAATAGGAATGAATTTATTTTGTATATTTGGTCATTGAAGAAATTAAGAAAGATAATAAATTTATATTGAATTTAAACAAAAAAAATTAATTTTATGACTAGCAACTCGTTAGAATAAATTTATATTCTTAATATATTAGCATTTGATATAGAAAGAAAACGTAATGCAAAATGCATTTCTTTGTTATTTTTAATTTTTTTTTTTCTCAATCAAAATTCTTGATTTAAATCGAGTCTTGAAATCTGAGACTTCTATGTTAAATTTTCTTAAATACAAACTTACGGGAGGTTAAAAAAACATATAAGATGTAAAGTAGGTTATTTTTATAATAGGAAAGAGAATTCTCTATGTCATTCAACATTATGATTTTTGTATTTGGATGATAAACTTACGAATCAATGAATCACTCATTTAAAATGAGATTGGGCATCTAGAATTCAAACTTTAGACCTTTACCTTGAAGAAGCGAGTCAACATGCACCTTAAAAATATATTTTAATGTTCAATTAATAGTATATGTAACTCATTGACTCTAAGAAGTGTTCAATTAATTGTATATGTAACTCATTGACTCTTAAGATATATTTTTTTGTTTCTTTCATGAATTAATGTACATTAATGTGATGGAGGAGGAAGCAGAAGTTGTACAAATTGGGTGGTAGGAAATTTGTGGTGATCTCAGTGAACCCAATAGGTTGCAGTCCAGGGCTGCGGCTGGAGAAAAAGGAGAGGTGTGTAGGAGTTCTGAACCTGGCAGCTCGCCTCTTCAACCAGAGATTGAAGTCATTGGTGGATGAGATGAAGCCACAAATGCCTGGTTCCTCCCTTGTTTATGTCAGCTCCTACAACATTATCATGGACATCATCAGCCACCCTCTCTCCAAAGGTATGTGGTTGTGAGATTACTTCCTAAGATTATGAGTACATACATATACACAGTAAATATGAAAAAAAAAAAAAAATAAAGTCGAAAGAAAGAAATGAATTTATAGGGTTAGACATACAATATTTTTACATCTACTGAGTTCCTAAGCGATTTTCACTATCAAATGAAAACTACCTTAGGGTTTCAACACTCGTTTATAATATGTATATATGGTTCCATATGTGATAGATTTCAAGTGGATAACCTATCTGAATATATATGAGCCATAACTCAAACACATATAATTATATATATATATATATATATATATATATATGTAGACACACACACTAATACACACATACATATATAGAGTAGGATCTAGCGTTACAAATGAATATGCTTGCGAACTTTTGATTCGGTTGATTAGCAAGCACAAAAATGTCTCATTCTGCCAAGGATGGTCCATTTTGTTCAGTGAAGCAAAGTTGACAATAAATGAGTTAACTAGACATATGACTATAATTAATGACATGTAGTTGAGTGCGAATCCCCAAATTTCAGCCTTGGGGTTGGGCCTAACCTAAGGCCATCCCTTTGACTTTGATGCTTCCAAAGAGAAATTTTGGATTGTACATATTTATGATTGTTTGTTACACTGCAGCAAATTAGTGCGGGTTAGCAATTACATATTATATATTGACCATTATTAAGTCCTTTTTCTTCTATATTTGTTTATAATTTTATACTTATCATGTGCATAATGAAAACCTATCTTTTTAATTATTTCTATAACATGAAACCCTAAAACATTAAATATTGTCTTCAATTTCCCACCTCTCCCTACTCGAGCTAATTTGATGTCAAAAGTTTTCTCTAATTTCCTCATTAGTGAAAGTGCATGCTTAACACAAGGAACAAGATTTCTTCAATGGCAAGTTCATGCCTCTCTCTCTCTCTCTCTCTCTCTCTCTCTCTCTCTCTCTTTATTTTGTGTATAAAGTGAAGGCAAAATCAACAATGCATAAGCACCAGAAGCTCATATATTGTGACAAATGTTATATTGTCTTTGTTGAATTTAATCTAGTTTTTTAAAGCCTACTCTATTGAACTTTCAAAATCACTTTGTCTATTTTTGTGTCATGGTAAACTCCCACCCACACCTTGGGAGAGGCTTGGACACTGATAGAATGGCAAAAAAAAAAAAAAAAAGTCGAAGAAGAAGAAGAAACCTGAGAAACTTAACCAAACCCTAAAATTTTAAAACATTGTTATCCAAATTTGTTTCTAAGGAAACCCTATGAATATATTTGGGAAACCTAGAAGTGATTTCGCAATATATGTAAAGTTGAAACAAATTAAAGGCACTTTTGGCGGTCCAACTTTTAGAATAAACGCATGCTCTTATGGTTGACGGCATTGATGAATATATATGAATTTTGGTGTATGTATGTAATTAATGTAACAGGTATAAGTGATGTGAGAAACGCTTGCTGCGAGGTAGAGTCAAAAGAGGAAGGTGGGAATGGGATATTATGCAGAAAAGGAGGGAGGGTTTGTGCAAACAGGAACCTGCACCTCTTCTTTGATGGGTTGCATCCCACTGAGGCTGTCAACTTCCACATTGCAACCAAAGCTTTTGCTTCTACTCATCCACATGAAGTTTATCCTGTTAATGTTAAGAAATTAGCTCAACTTTAGACCACCCCCAACCAACCCCTTTTTTTCTTTTTTCGGTTTTCTTTTTAAATGTAGAACTTTAGACTTAATTACTATCTCTCTCTCTCTCTCTCTTGGTGTGTGTTTGTGTGTGTATATGTTTAATGTAGAACTTTACTAGACTTCTTATCTCCACCTCTTTTGCTAACTTATCATTTCTTCTCTTGCTACTTTAAGGTTCTCTCTCTCTCTCTCTCTCTCTCTCTCTCTCTCTCTCTCTCTCTCTCTCTCTCTCTCTCTCTAATATAAGGTTTTGTTTGTCAAAAAATAAATTCAGCAAGCATAATTAAAATGATATAAGAGGTGAAATGAAAACTCAAATTGCTTGTTGTGGAAGGGTAGGTGTTGATACTAAAAAATAGATTGTCGTTTCAAAGGTTGATAGGATAGAAGGTTAGGCTGATGAAAACTCGTCATCACCTTTAAAATCTATAAGATGGGTGGGAGGTCCCTGTGGTCTTTAGAGGATCTATGCCTAAGTGAACATGATGTCGATGGTCATTTTGACCGAATGACTAAAACAAAGATTGACAAGCCCGTTTACATTTCCTTAACTTTTATTTTTTGTTTTGTCTTTTTTACTTTGTTTTTGGCATTTATGATTGTATCAAGTGATTCGATACAGTTCAAAATGATAAGGTCGATCTGACAATGATTTTGACTTTGGACACACAAATTGAAGTAAAATGCCTGTTATTCCAACCTTTTCGACTCTCTTTTGGCCAAATTTGTCTACACCAGGTGATTTAGAGTGGTACAAAATGATAAAAAAGTCTAATAGTGAATTTAACTTTGAACACGCAAATTAAGGCAAACTCCCTATTATTTCAGGTTTTTTATCCTCTTTTTGCCAAATTTGGCTGCATTAGGTGATTCAGGGTAGTATGAAATTGTAAAAAAAAGTCTGACGATTTTAACTTTAGACATGCAAATTAAGGCAAAACTTTGCCATTTATGATTTTTAAAATCTTTTTCTGCTAATTTTGACAGCACCATTTGATTCGGAGCAATTCAAAATGGTAAAATAGTGTCCTGTAGAAATTTTACCCTCTTGCACGAAAATCAAGGTGGGAGCCCATTTGTTTATAGCTTTTCGACTCTCTTTTTATCAAATATGCCTGCACCAGGTGATACGGAGCAATTCGAAATTATAAGGAGAGGTCAAACTATAATTTTGATCTTTACACAAAAATCAAGATAAATACGCCTTTTTGTAATTTTTTGACATTTTTAAGCACTCCTAAAATTTTTGGTCATTTTTGGTGAACTCTATGAACCTTTTTATTTATTTTAATTTAATATATTTTTTAAAATTAATATAATATTAAAATATTCAAAAATAAAAAAAATAAAAAAATTTAGATTGAGCGGCGTGGCCGTATGTGCCAGCGCATGGGTTCCCATACACGTGTATCTAGGCATGTGCATGTGCCCTACAAAACGACACCATTTTTGATTTTTTAAAAAATAAAAAAATTAAAATTTAAAAGGCTAGTGCGTGGGTGTTGGGAAAAGAACGAAGACCTCCAGCATGCCACACAACAAATTCACGATTTTTTGAACTCCAAAACAGTGACAACACAACCATAAGATTGAAGACCTCTTACAACAAATCGATAAGGACAACGACAAAATAAGTTGGGGAGAATGTTAGGGGTTGACAATGTAATGACATAATAGGGGGGAGATAGTGACTCTATATGTTACTTTTAAGGATTTGTAATGACTAATGAACTATTTGTGTTAATGCTTGTATTGTTGCCTCCTTGATTGAATACAATAAGTATTCACTTTATGTGACAACCTGCTTAATTTCCACATTTTTTTTATACATAAAATTAATATCACAATCCCAGCTCAGCAGATCATAATCCACCTAAACCCGTGGGTACTAGAGATACATCAGAACACATAACGGAAGCCTAAGCAGTAGGAAACATATAATCACAATATAATAAATACAACGCATCCATCACATTACTATAAATACCACAGTCATTACATCCACGGTATTTCAGTATATACATCCCAAAAGAAACAAAATCTAGGGATACTTCCCACAAAATCCAACTGTCTCTACTAAAACTTACCCTTCAAAAATGGCAGACAACATCTCTAGATCAGCAGGGCTTTTCCCGCTATCCTATCTGGGGCTCTTGAAAAGTTTATAAAATTTTGGGGTGAGATACCTCTCAATAAGGGAAATAAACTAATACCAGTGTGTGGCAACATGAGTATTCTGTGTTCTACATATACCATACATAACATATTCAATAACAATTTTGTCAAATCTGGAAAACATATATATCATCAAAATATGGCAGAACATACTGCATTTTAATAAACATATTTCATCTCATATAATAATAATAATACAAAAACATTCCTGGTAGGTTAGCTCGTTGTTGTCATGTATTACCACCACATGACTGGGTTGTGTGGCCCGAAGGTGGGACCTGACAATGGTTGGCCAACCACTGCCAAGTTAAAAGTACAGTCTGTAAGTATGATGGGTCTGCCAGACCTGGTCCGTACACCAGGGGCGCTCACACTCTTCTTATAAACCACATCGACCATTCAATCTTACACCACTCCGTACAGCGGCGTTAACACAAATATCATGATCACGGGGACCATGGGCACATAGAAACGGTACTGTGCAAGTGCTAACTTAGACCAAGCCAACCAGGTTCTGATATCATATAACTTATACTGAAACTGTGATACATAGATATCTCAAATCATTAATTATCAGATCAATCATATCATTTTGTATATATACGTGTATCATGAAAATCATCAGCCCGTACGCCGGTATTACACATTTTATCATAGCTCGGCCCGTACGCTGACAAATCATAGCACAACCCGTACGCTGGCAAATCACATTCATAGCTCGGCCCGTATGCCGGCAAATCATATCATATCACAGCTCGTACGCTAGAAAATCACATCCATAGCACGGCCCGTACGTCGGCAAAATATATCCATAGCTCAACCCGTACGCTGGCAAATCATACATATAGCATGACCCATACGTCGGCAAAACATAAAAAATCTCAGCCCGTACGCTTGTTTTCCATTATAAAAATCCGCATCATAATCAAATTTCCAGAAAACAGTATTTCCAAACAATTCCTACTCATGCCACACTGAACAGATTTTCCACATAATTAACATACGATTATTTTAAAAGTATTTTTACAAATATAAATCATATATAAATATATTCATTTCCCTAAATTCAAATTATATATATACATATATATACTTTTTCTAAAAAGAACTAGCTTAGTTTATCCCCTTACCTGGCTACTGAGAAAGCCCCCAAAATATTCTAGTCTAACACCCGTAGGATTTCTTGACCATTACCCTGAAAATGAAAACTCGCAGTATTAAACTTCAGTATTTCCACATGTATATCATTTCCTATAACTATCGCAAGACCAAATTTGGTTTAAAAAGTCTTACATCAACTTAGGGATGATTTCCAACTTGCTTTCACTGACGATCTGCTCCAACAGATTTGGAGAGAACTTGCCTAGGAGCATTGTGGTGACTTCAGATTGTCGAACCGGCATAAATTTGGCCCAAAATCGAAGAGAGAGAGAGAGAGAGAGAGAGAGAGAGAAAACCGAAGGGGAGAGAGAGAAAAGAGTTAGCTTCATTGGGAAGTTAAAAATCTGGATTTTGATATTTATAGAGCACAGGATTTGTCAACGAGCCACGTCATTCGTCGACGAATCCTTTAATAATTTCATCAACGAAATTTAGTCCTCGTCAACGAAATTCAGTCAGCTCAAAACCTCTCTCAGTATTTCTTCGTCAACGAAATTCAGTCTTCGTAGATGAATTCTCTTATACCCTCGTCGATGAATCCCCTGTGTTCGTCGACGAGTCCTCTGGTAATTTCCTTTCCTCTTTATTATTTAAATTCCATTTTATTCGGGTTGTCACATTCTCCCCTCCTTATAAAATTTCATCCTAGAAATTTACTATTCGCGTAATTTATCATCCCTTAGGCAAAATGGTCTACTTATTTTATTACTTACCCTCACTTATGGCGGAGGAATACCGTGGTTACATTCCAAGTCCTGG
Source organism: Malania oleifera (assembly GCF_029873635.1). Classification (NCBI taxonomy): domain Eukaryota; kingdom Viridiplantae; phylum Streptophyta; class Magnoliopsida; order Santalales; family Ximeniaceae; genus Malania; species Malania oleifera. Next base: position 21,185,689 of record NC_080424.1, on the reverse strand, counting down.
GAGATTACATATACAAAAGAAAACTTCTCCCAAAACTATAATGCTATACTAATTAAACCATTACATGTACTTGCAAAAGAAATACTACCTAACTACTTACATTTTATCCAATCAAACTTCTTGAAATAAATGTGGATACTTCTGTCTCATCTGCTCCTCGGACTCCTAAGAAGCCTCTTCAATTGCGTGATTCCTCCACAAAACTTTTACCTGAGGAATCTTCTTGTTACGTAACTCCTGTACTTTCCTGTCCAGAATCTGTACTAGTACCTCCTCATACACCAGTGAATCACTAAGCTCCAATTCATCATAACTGATGATATGAGAAGGATCTGGGACGTATTTCCTCAACATTGCAATATGGAATACATCGTGGATCCTGGATAACACAGGTGGTAAAGTTAGCCTATAGACTATTGTCCCCACTATATCTAGAATCTCAAATGGACCGATAAACCTAGGACTAAGTTTACCCTTCTTCCCAAATCGCATAACCCCTTTCAACGGAGCAATATTCAAAAACACATGATTGCCCACATCGAATTCCAAATTTCTACGGCGATTATCAGCATAATTTTTCTGTCGCCTCTGAACTGCACTGATCCTGTTTCTGATAATCCGAACTTTATCACGCGCTTGCTGCACAAGCTCAGGCCCCATTACTCGCCCCTCACCCACTTCATCCCAAAATAAAGGAGAACGACATCTCCTACCATATAGAGCCTCAAATGGTGCCATGCCAATGCTAGCTTGATAACTGTTATTATACGTAAATTCTACCAATGACATGAACTAAGTCCAACTACCCCCAAAATCTAATACGCACGCATGGAGCATATCTTCTAATGTCTGTATCATCCTCTCAGTTTACCCATCTGACTGGGGATGGAATGTCGTGCTGTATGATAGCTGAGACCCTAAAGCTTCCTGTAAGCTTCTCTAGAATCGTGACGTGAAATGCGGGTCTCGATCTGACACAATCGATACAGACACCCCATGAAAACGAACTATCTCCTGAATGTAGATCTTTGCCAATCAGTTAAGGGAGTAGCTGATTTTGATAGGTATAAAGTGGCGATTTTAGTTAAACGGTCAAATCTCACCCAAATGGCATTCTAGCCATGTAATGCCGTCGGCCGTCCTGACACGAAGTCCATAGATATATGATCTCACTTCCACTATGGGATAAATAATGACTGCAACTGCCCTGCCGGCTTCTGGTGCTCAGCCTTTACCTGCTGGCACGTCAAACACTGGCCTACATATTTCGCGATCTCTCTCTTTATGTCACTCCACCAGTACGACTCTCACAGATCTTTGTACATCTTCGTACTACCGGGATAAACTATATACAAAGATCTATGAGCTTCCTCTAAAATATTCTTCCTAATCTCAGTATCGGCAGGAACGCATAATCAGGAATGGAACCGCAAAGTTCCGTCATCTGCAATACTGAATTCCTCCCCCTGACCACTCTACGCTCTATCCATCACCTTTGCTAATTCTGGGTCTTCCTTCTGGGCGGATTTAATTTTCTCCTATAGAATAGGCTGCACCACTAAACTGGCAATGTGAGCCTAAGAACCACTCTCAACTAATTCAATGCCAAATCTCTCCAAATCCATCATGATCGGATACTGGATCTCCATAACTGCCAACACTGGTTCCCTAGATTTCTTACTCAACGCATCAGCTACCACGTTTGCTTTCCCCAGGTGATAACTGATGGTACAATCAAAATCCTTAATTAACTTTAACCACCTTCTCTGCCTCATATTTAGTTCCTTCTAAATGAAGAAATACTTTAAGCTCTTGTGGTCATAGAAAATCTCACACTACTCGCCGTACAGGTAATGCCTCTAAATTTTCAATGCGTATACCACTGCAGCCAATTCAAGATCATGTGTAGGGTAGTTCTTTTCATATTCTTTTAACTACCTGGACGCATACGCCACTACCTTACCATGCTGCATCAATATACAACCAAGTCTCTTCAATGAGGCATCACTATAAATAACATACTTCTCGCCCCCTTATGGGATAACCAATACTGGTGTTGTGACTAATCTTTGCTTCAGTTCTTGAAAACTCTGCTCACAGCTATCGTCCCACTTAAATCTGACATTCTTCCTCGTCATTCATGTCAAAAGTCCTGACAAAACTGAGAATCCCTCAACGAAACGACGATAATAGCCAGCTAGCCCCAAGAAACTCCTGATCTCCTGGACATTTCTCGGTCTAGCCCAATTCACTACTATCTCAATCTTGCTAAGATCCACAGAAATACCGTCTCCACATACAACATGCTCCAAGAACACGACCTTTTAAGCCAGAATTCACATTTACTAAACTTAGCGTACAACTTCTTTTCCTGAAGTGTCTGAAAAACCTGCCTCAGGTGCGTCTCATGCTCCTCATAGCTTCTCGAATAGGATAGTACATCATCAATAAACACAACAATAAACTGGTCTAGGTATTGGTGGAAGACTCTATTCATCAATTCCATAAATACCGCAGGAGCATTCGTCAAACCGAACGGCATAACAAGAAACTCGTAATGCCCGTACCTGGTCCTAAAGGCCATCTTCGAGACGTCTTCTGCTTTCACTTTTACCTGATGGTAGCCGGATCTGAGGTCAATCTTCGAATACACTCGTGTACCCTGGAGCTGGTCAAACAAATCATCGATACGGGGTAGAGGATACTTGTTCTTGATTGTCACTTTATTAATCTCCCTATAGTCTATACACATCCTTATAGTCCCGTCTTTCTTCTTCACAAATAAAACTGGAGCTCCCCATGGAGATACACTGGGTCGTATGAAACCCTTATCGAGAAAATCTAACAACTGGTTCTTTAATTCTACCAATTCTACTGGTGCCATCCGATAAGGTACTTTAGAAATCGGCGCTGTACCAGAAGGTAGATCAATAGGGAAATCTACCTCTCGATGGGGTGGCAAGCCTAGTAACTCGTCTAGGAAAACATCTATAAACTCCTTTACTACAGGTATGCTAGCAAGTTTCAATTCATTCTCTAACATCTCCTTCACAACCGCCACAAACCCCTGACAACCACTCAGTAATAGTCTTCTAGCCTGGATAGCTAAAACTAGCTAAGGAGGGGATTGCACTCGCGACCCTACGAACTTGAATTCTGCTTCCCCCAAAAATCTGAATATCACTTCTCGTGCTCGACAATCTATGCTGGAAAAATTAGCTGCTAGCCAATCCATGCCAAAAATAACATCAAACTCGTGCATGCCCAGCACTATCAAATTAGCAGACAAAGTCTTTCCTTGAATATCAACTGGACAATCTCGGAGCACCCTACTACACCTCACCGCTGACCCAGTTGACGTAGATACACACAATTCAACATCTAATGATTGTGTTTCAGCCCCACGTAATTTAACACACCTCGAAGACACGAACGAGTGTGTAGCTCCCAAATCAAACAACACAATAACTTTAAAAGAAAGCATAATAACCATACCTATCACCACGTCACCGGCCATCTCAGCCTCACCCAGTGTCAGAGTAAGCACCCTGGCTGGAGCCGTATTCCTTTGTTGGCCCCCACGTGGCGCTTGATAACCTCCTCGATATGGTATGGGAGTTGGAACTACATCTGGTGGGGTAGGACAGTCTCGCGCCATGTGCCCCGATCTACCGCAGCGATAACACACCACACCACCAGCTTGACACTCTCCTTAGTGCCTCCTACCACAAGTTTGACAGACTGGAGGACCCTGCCCTGCCTGCACCTCGCGTCCTTTCGTCTCCTGCCTCCGCCCTCTACCATAGTTTCCTCTCCTCTACTGACCCGGTTTATGCCCCTTCTAGTAGCCGGTAGATGCAACTCTCTTCCTCTGTCCTTACTCCTCTGCATCAAGACGCTCACCAATCTCTACTAAGGCTACCCTGTCGACTAACTCAGCAAAGTCCTGGATTCGTAGCACCACCACTTTCTTGAATATACTCCGCCTCAAGCCTCTCTCAAACTGCCTGACTTTCTTCACTTCATCAGGAACAATGTATGGGGCGAAACGAGTAAGCTCGATGAAACGCGCCGCATACTGCTGGACGGATAGGTGTCCCTGCTTCAGACTCAGGAACTCTTCTACTTTAGCCTCCTTGACAGTAGCTGGAAAATATCTATCGAAGAACAATTCTTTAAACCAATCCTATGTCATAACTATCGGAGTCACCCTCTGCTGCTCCAATAGTCTCATTGCAGTCCACCACCTCTCAGCCTCTTCTGTCAGTCTATAGGTGGCGAAGAGGACCCTCTATTCCTTAGTACACTGTAACATGGCCAAGACCTTCTCGGTCTCCTGCATCCAATTCTCGGCGGCTACAAGATCAACTCTACCCGAGAATGTCAAAGGATTCATCTTCGTAAACTTCTCGATAGTGCACCCATGGCCTGCAGGTGGACCACACTGCTCCCTTGAGCTCCTAGTGATCTTAGCCATAACTTGCTGAGCCATGCAACGTAATACCGCGTCAGAGTCGGTCCTAGCTACACCTGATGGTCCTGCTCCATCATTGCCACTCGCATAGGCACTATCTCCTCCTGGATCCATCCTGCAAACAACAAACACAACTTAGAAATTCTATCCTTATAATTTACCCACCTATCCTCACCACTTATCTTAACATTTCTAACTCATTTCTAATCCCCAGTCCTACATTCTAGGAACACAACCCGACAATAGATTACTATGGTTTTCTTGAAATCGTCACCCTAGGAAAAACACAGAAATTATCACGGAAGTCCTGCCTCTAGACTGTAGAACAACCTTAAATCTTTTCCTAGACTCTGGTAGCGTTTTCGCTGCATTCTAGAGTCTACAGAACCTAGCAACCTAGGCTCTAATACTAAACTGTGATGACTTGCTTAATTTTCACATTTTTTTTTATACATAAAATCAATATCACAAATCCCAGCTCAGCAGATCATAATCCACCTGGACCCATGGGTACCGGGGATACAACAGAACACATAACGGAAGCCTTAGCAGTAGGAAACATATAATCACAATAATAAATACAACACATCCATCACATTACTATAAATACCAGAGTCACTACATCCAATGTATTTCAGTATATACATCCCAAAAGAAACAAAATTTAGGGACACTTCCCACAAAATCCAACTGTCCCTACTAAAACTTATCCTTAAAAAAGGGCAGACAACATCTCTAGATCAGCGGGACTTTTCCCACTCTCCTATCAGGGGCTCCTGAAAAGTTTATAAAATTTTGAGGTGAGACACCTCTCAGAAAGGGAAATAAACTAATATCAGTGTGTGGCAACATGAGTATTCTGTGTTCTACATATACCATACATAACATATTCAGTAACTGTTTTTTCAAATCTGGAAAACATATATATCATCAAAACATGGCAGAACATACTGCATTTTCATAAACATATTTCATCTCATATAATGATAATAATACAAAAACATTCCTAGTAGGTTAGCTGGCTGTTGTCATGTATTACCCCCACATGACTGGGTTGTGTGGCCCGAAGGCGGGACTTGACAATGGTTAGCCGACCACTGCCAAGTCAAAAGTACAGTCTATAAGTTTGATGGGTCTGCTAGACTTGGTCCGTACACTAGGGGTGCTCACACTCTTCTTATAAACCACATCGACCATCCAATCTCACACCACTCCGTATAGCGGCGTTAACACAAATATCATGATCACGGGGACCATGGACACATAGCAATGGTACTGTGCAAGTGCTAGCCTAGACCAAGCCAACTAGATTCTGATATCATATAACATATACTGAAACTATGATACATGGATTTATCATATCATTAATTATCAGGTCAATCATATCATTTTGTATATATACGTGTATCATGAAAATCATCGGCCCGTACGCCGATATTACACATTTTATCATAGTTTGGCCCGTACGGCGGCAAATTATAGCACAACCCGTACGCTGGAAAATCACATCCATAGTTCGACCCGTACGCCGACAAATCATATCATAGCACAGCCCGTATGCTGGCAAGTCACATCTATAGCACGGCCCGTACGCTGGCAAAATATATCCATAACTCAGCCCGTACGTTAGAAAATCATACATATAGCACGACCCGTACGTCGGCAAAACATATAAAAATATCAGCCCGTATGCCGATTTTCCATTATAAAAATCCGCATCATAATCACATTTCCAAAAAACAATATTTCAAAAAAATTCCTACTCATGCCACATTGAACATATTTTCCACATAATTAACATACCATTATTTTAACAGTATTTTTCCAAATATAAATCATATATAAATATATTCATTTCCCTGAAATCAAATTCTATATATATATATGTACATTTTCTCAAAAAGAATTAACTTAATTTATCCCCTTACCTGGCTACTGAGAAAGCTCCCAAAATATTCTAGTCTAACACCCGTAGGATTTCCTGACCAATACCTTGAAAATGAAAACTCTTAGTATTAAACTTCAATATTTCCACGAGTATATCATTTCCTATAACTATCGCAAGACCTAATTTGACTTAAAAAACCTTACCTCAACTCAGGGATGATTTCTAACTTGCTTTCACCAACGATCCGCTCCGGTAGATTTGGAGAGAACTTACCCAAGAGCGTCGTGGTGACTTCGGATTGTCGAACCGGCGTAAATCTGGCCCAAAATCGAAAAGAGAGAGAGAGAGAAAACCGAAGGGGAGAGAGAGAGAAAAGAGTTAGCTTAGTTGAAAAGTTAAAAGTCCGGATATACACGTGTGTTTGTATACCCTCGTTGACGAATCCCCTGTATTTGTCGACGAGTCCTCTGGTAATTTCCTTTCCTCTTTATTATTTAAATTCCATTTTATTCGGATTGTTACATTATCGTTGTGTTTTACTATGTATAATTTTGATGCACTTAACTGATATATGGTTGTCTTCTGCATTAATGATTCTTGCCCATAAGAATTGTTGTTTCCTTTAATATTATTCTCAAGATTACGACTTTGGTTGAGAGATTTATGTCATTTTTGTGCTTGCTGGCTTGAACATGTGAACTTTGGCTAATTCGGTTGAGGGAGACCTCTCAATAAGTGCCATGCTGCCCTTAGTAGTATCGATACTTGTGGATCTACGATACTTGGCTTCATTAGCTAAACATGAAAGCCCATACATGACACATAATTAAGTCTAGCCTTGGGTTAAAAGGAAGCTAGTGAAAACCAAGTCTTAGTTTCAATCTGAATATAAGGGTTGCAACTTGATTTAAGGGCTTATATGGCTAATCTTATTAATTAGTCATAATTCTTGACAAACATAGTGACAAATCAATTATAATTGTTAGTAAGATAATCAACAACCATAATGAATTTAATAACTACTCGATCATAATTGATGGTAGTGACAAATTAAGTACAAATAAATACAACTCAATTGAATTCCTACAAGAGACAAGTTCATCCATTTATATAAATACAAGATATGATCATCTCTAATTGAAGCTCGTGCACTCTTATAATTGCATAGATATTAACTAGTCAACTCATTTAAAATCAAAGAGGGCCTTGGAGGACACGTTGGGCCTCCCAAGCATCATTTTAAGTGATTACAAGAAAAGTAAACAAAAAAATATGACTGCTAAGTTGTTGGTGATCCAAGACCATTTAAAATTTTTTTGTAGTATTGTGTGTGTGTGTGTGTGTTGACTAAGATCTATGGCCGACACTTTAACTCCATGTAGTTCTAGCTCATTTGTAGTTCATTTTCTTTTACAAGAACTCAATAACCTATGTTCTACCGGCTAGTAGAATAAGCGAAAAATTTCTCTTGTGAATAAAGTTTTTCCTCAACAAGCATAATTAACAAGTCTTCACTATTTGACATTTAAAATTGTTTTGTGCTTATACAATCTGCAATTCTTAGTAGTTACAAACAACGATTTTTAATAATTATAAGAAAAATATATTAAAAAAAGAAATATATGTTAGTAAATTTATTTAGATCTTGCTATTTATTAATTTTGTGGTCATATAAAAGCTTTTATTTTAATTAAAAATCCATGAGAATTTTTTTGAATTAAATATACACAAAAAAAGATAAATTAAAAACAGTCTGAACTTTTTTTTTTTATCAATAGAAAAAAATATTATCCATAAGTACAACAGCATATGTATCTTCAGCATTACTCAAATTCTTTTCCTAATGTTTGCCAAATGTTTTTTTTTTTTTTGGGTGTTAAGCACAAGAATTAAATGAAGTAGCTAAGAGCACTCATTTAATTATTCATTGGAGAGTCAAACCCAAATTAGCAAACTTGAGTTGGGCTGCAATTTCGTTTTATTGGATCAACGTTGGAAAGTGGAATAGCAGGACATCACGCCTTAATTTTTATATTTATTTTTACTTTTCCATATTGACCATTTCAATTTGCTCTTGCCTGATGATCCATAGCTTCATCAACCTAAGCTGACTGCAATTTGAACCAGATCAACAGAAATCTTCATCCCCATCAAAGATGACCAGTGAGCCGTCCCCATCTCTTCTCAAAGTCAAGGTCTTCCCCTCTTCCCCTGTACCCATTTCTCCTTTCCTCCTCCCCTTCACCACAAAAACTAGGTAGAAGAAACCATACACAGAAAAACAGAGTGAGAGGGAGATGAGACTTCAATTTCCAGAGATGGGATTTCGATTTCTGCTCCTACCAGTCTTCTTTCTCCTCCAGCGATCCATTTTCTTCACCAACGCGGCTAACGTATCTCCAGGTTCAACCCTCTACGCCTCAAACCCGAGCCAAACCTGGTCTTCCCCGAATCGCAACTTCTCTCTGGGCTTCATCTCAGCCGCCGACGGCTCATCCTCTTTCTTGGCTGCCATCTCCTACAGCACCATCCCCGTCTGGGTCGCTGGCGGCGCCGCCGCAGCTGTCGATTCCAACGCCGCCTTCGAGTTCCTCGCGTCGGGCACCCTCCGCCTTTTGAATGGCTCCCGCGCCGTCGTCTGGGAGTCCAATACCACCAATCGCGGCGTCTCCGTCGCCGCGCTCGACGACTCAGGTAACTTCGTTCTCAGTAACGGCACCGCGTCGGTCTGGTCCACCTTCGAGAACCCGACCGATACGATCTTGCCGTCGCAAAACTTTACTACTGACAAGATTTTGCGATCTGGGTTGTACTCTTTTACTCTTGCAAGGTCTGGTAACCTGACACTTAAGTGGAACAATAGTATAGTTTACTGGAACTTGGGTTTGAATTCTTCCTTTAATGCGAACCTCACTTCGCCTTCTTTGGGCCTTCAATCCATTGGGATTTTATCCCTTTACGATGCCTCCTTGTCGACTGCGGCAATCATGGCTTATAGTAGTGATTATGCTGAAGGTAGTGATATACTAAGGTATGTGAAGTTGGATGCTGATGGGAATTTGAAGATTTTTAGCTCTGCTAGGAATAGTGGAACTCCAACATTGAGGTGGGCTGCTGTTGAAGACCAATGTGAAATATTTGGATATTGTGGGGACTTGGGGATTTGTACTTACAATGATTCGGCTCCGGTTTGTGGATGCCCATCTGAGAATTTTGATCCAATTGATCCAAATGATATGAGAAGTGGGTGTAAGAGGAAGGTGAAGATTGAGGATTGTCCAGGGAGTGCAACTATGTTGGAACTGCAGAATGCCCGATTCTTGACTTACCCTCCCGAGCTATCTTCACAAGTCTTCTTTGTGGGTATATCTGCTTGTAGGTTGAATTGCCTCGTCAGTAGTTCTTGTATTGCCTCAACTGCATTGTCAGATGGAACGGGGTTATGTTACTTGAAAGTGCCAGACTATGTTAGTGCGTATCAGTCGGCGGCCCTGCCAAGCACTTCATATCTCAAGGTTTGTGGCCCAGTGACACCAAACCCTTCCCCTTCTTCTGAGAGCCTTGGCAAAAGCAAGGATTGGAAATTGAAAGCATGGATAGTCGTCGTTGTGGTTGTGGGTACCCTTGTGGGATTGATCATCTTAGAAGGGAGTCTCTGGTGGTGGTGCTGCAGAAACAGCCCCAAATTTGGCACTTTGTCAGCCCAATATGCACTTCTCGAGTATGCCTCTGGTGCACCAGTCCAATTCTCATATAAAGACCTCGAACGAGCAACAAAGGGATTCAAGGATAAGCTTGGAGCAGGAGGGTTTGGGGCTGTTTACAAAGGGATTCTTGCAAATAGAACAGTTGTTGCAGTGAAGCAACTTGAGGGAATTGAACAGGGAGAAAAGCAGTTTAGGATGGAGGTCGCAACGATAAGCAGTACCCACCATTTGAATTTGGTAAGATTGATAGGTTTCTGCTCTGAAGGACGTCACCGGCTACTAGTATATGAGTTCATGAAAAATGGGTCACTTGATAATTTCCTATTTGAAATGGATGAGCAGTCCGTAAGGTTATTGAATTGGGAATATCGGTTTAACATTGCCCTTGGCACTGCAAGGGGTGTTACATACCTTCACGAGGAATGTCGAGATTGCATTGTGCACTGTGATATTAAGCCAGAAAATATTCTTTTGGATGAGAATTACGTTGCCAAAGTGTCAGATTTTGGCCTCGCCAAACTAATAAATCCAAAGGATCATAGATACCGAACCTTGACAAGCGTTAGAGGGACGAGAGGATATTTGGCTCCAGAATGGCTTGCAAATCTCCCGATAACTTCCAAATCTGATGTGTACAGTTATGGGATGGTTTTATTGGAGATAGTGAGCGGAAGAAGGAATTTTGAGGTCTCGGCAGAAACAAATAGGAAAAAGTTTTCTGTGTGGGCTTATGAAGAGTTTGAGAGCGGTAATGTGGAGGGAATTATTGATAAAAGACTAGCTGTCCATGATATTGATATGGAGCAAGTGATGAGGGCAATTCAGGTAAGCTTTTGGTGCATCCAAGAGCAACCATCTCACAGACCCATGATGGGAAAAGTGGTACAGATGCTAGAAGGTATTACGCAGATTGAGAAGCCTCCGGTCCCTAAGGCTGCAACTGAAGGATCAGTTAGCGGTACCAGTGTAAATATTAGCAGCAATGCAAGCGGTCTCTCCACCTTTGGAGCATCAGCTCCACCGCCCTCTTCATCTTCCTCAGTCCAAACTCCAGGAGTCCCGTCCTTTTCGGGGAGGACTGTGGAGAGGGCATCTTCATCTCTTCTACGTTCAGAAGGGCTGCAGTGAGTGATTCTCTTCATATGCTTTCTATTTGCCAGTGAAAACAAACTGCCTTTGGAAGCTCCTTCTTTGGAAGCAAACATGGAAAGAAGAAACTGGAGGAAGCTAGCCAGGAAGGCCCTTTGACCTCCAAAAACAATTCATGATTCTGATATCATATCCTTGTGATTCTTGTTGTAATTGTAGTGTATAAATTTGTCAAGATCCATACTAGACAAGCAATTTGTACAAGTGTAATTTTGGATCAATGGAAAAATCTGGAATGAAATAATGTTCAGAACCACTTCAACTGTTATTTAGTTTTTTTCCTTCAACAATTTCCCATTTTCCCTCGTTGGCTTGTAATCTTTGTGTGCTGGTTCGTCCTTCTGCGTTCATTTTCCTTATAATTAATTTTTTGGTGTTGAGGAAGCAAACACCAAGCAGAGGGGGCACAAAAGCCAGAGGGGAGGGGGGATGATGTAATTGGAGACCTCTCATAGATGTGTGGCCAAGCCGGTGTCCCGCAGCTGCTGCTCTCAATCTTCATTTCTTATAATTTTTTTTTTCCTTTTCTTTTTTTTTGGCCTCTTGACAAAATGCTATTGATCAAATTTTAAAATGCTTTTTAGGCTACCATAAAGCTAATTTGGTTCGAGGAAACCTATAAGTTCGGATAGTACAATGATAAGTATCTCATTTTTCATTTTGTAGTTCTTTTCACCCCTTCTAAATGATAAGCATGTCATTTTTCAGTTCGTAGTTCTTCAACACCAAAGTTTTAAACACTAACCATTGAGTATTGAATGCCTTTCTGAGAATTGTATAATTTTTGTAATATAAATAATCATTAGGAAGAGAGATATCTCAACACCCTAAAAATGCCTCTTTCTCCCTCTGTTGTCTACCACTTAAGTGAGTTGCTCTTTTTTCAAACACTATTGCATGCTTAAAAAAATCTTTTAACTTAGGGTTAGTTAGAAAAATGGTTATTGAACTTGCCACTTAAATCCAATAGGATCACCGTATTTTAATTCCTATAATTTTGGCCACCCAAATCCTTAAATTGATTCAATGTCATTTGAAAGTCGACAGATGTTAAGGACAATGGATAGAACATTGCGCTCGCATCTCACTCAGTCTTTTACAATGCCTACTCATCAGCCCAATTAGTTTTGACTAATTTTGAAGCAAGATGACTCCTTTCTTCTTAATTAGAATCTTTCCAATTCTTCGAAGATTCTCGTCTCCATTGATGGATCTAGAGAACATCTGAAAAAACAATGCAAGAAAATAATATTGAGAAGAAAAGAAGAAAAGAGAAGAAGAGAAGAAAAGAAGAGAGTAGAGTATTGCATGTTGTGTTTAGAAAAGGCTGGAGCATTCCTTTTATAGGCTACAATTTGAATAACTCCTAACCATGGTAAACATGAAAAATAAATAATTATAAAAACTTAAATTAATTTAAAACCAACAAATTTTTTTAAAATAATAATAATAAAAAGGTATCAACCATTTGTCTACATCTTAGAGTGAATAATTATGATTTCTCTAAAATTTTGCAATCAACTCTGTAATATGAAAAATGTTCACACGGACATCTTTACAATTCATGCTTGAGGAAATAAGAATCAATGTGTGTATGCCACACTCTATATACTTGCTTTAATCTATTGAAAACTCTTCTAAGCCTGTAAACTTTATCTACATTGCCTTTTCTTATATAACTCAAATTGCTCAACGTATACTTATTCTTCAAGAGCATCATTCAAAACACTTGTTCAAGAAACAGACAGAAGAAAGAGCCAAAACATAGTATGTGTATGTGTGTTCATGCACTCAATAATTGAGCTTGCCTTTATGTTTCTTATCTTTTTTAATTCAAAAGAGATAAGAGTTCTTGTGTGCGCTTTGTTTGATTTGAACATGAAAACTTTGTTATAGATTCAAAATTTTTGAATTTAGTTCTACTCAAAGCTTAGCTCATTGGAATTATTACCTGATTCATGCAAAAATGTACGTAACATTAAGCCACAATTCTAGCTTGCTGATCTTTAGTATCATTAAGGCTCTAATTTTACCATATCTTAGGCTTAATTAGTATCATATTTATTTTGAGAATGATTGTACTGCCCTGTTTATAACTTGGTACCTTGGATCAAATATTTGGTTGGATCATGGATCTTTGAACTGGTTGTTTGATTAAATGTATAATCACTTCTATTAGATTAAGGATTCATGTGCTTAGAGCATGTATATATAATGGAATACCAAGCAAATCTTAGATAGTGGATATTGGTAATATAAGATTGACCTATTATAAATTTTATTTCATGGTTATGATTGCTTGTATGCTTACTTTCATATTTTATTTTTGAGTTCATAGTTGCTCAAATTTTTAATCACATCCAATTCACTCCCTTTACCTGGTGTCATAATAAAGTTGATACTATAGCATGTCATATAGTCTACCCGCTGTTGGGGTTGAAGATTTGAGTTTGATAGTTCCAAACTTGTTCAAAAGATTGCACACGATTAGGGTAATTTGAGATACACTAATCCTATGTTTGGAAAGACCTTGGATTAGGATGAGATGTAATACAAAATTATATTGAAAGTTTTTCAAAAATCCACCCAAATCCAAATCCGAGGTTTGAAATTCATATTCTCAAATGCAATGTTAGTGTAGCTCAAGACTATAGACAAAAATAATAATGGTGCTTAATTGACTAATTAGTTAGATGGATCATAATTTTTTATATATATATATATATTAAGCTTCATTAAGAAAAACAGGTTGTGTGCTCAACAAGAACACGTGGGTTTAATTATTTAAATATGATTAACCAATTAACTCCTAAGCCCAACTCTCATACATATGGACACGTAACAACAACAAAAAAAAACGCATACTTTTGAAATTTTAGTTAGCCTAAGCCCTGACCTATAAAAGCTCTTGTTTGGTTTGGAAATGGTTCCCGACAACTTAAATCAAGATTGAAGAGAACACATACACCAAAGTCATGGAGAAAATCCTAGTTTTCACTTCTCAATAACTCTCTCGAAACTAGAGTTGCTCACACATCATAAAGATCAAATAATGATCAAAGATCGAATCAAATGTTTGATATTCCTTTTGCAATCCATTCTTCATTTAAATATTTATCTTTTGTGACCAAGTTTGTGCCCACAAAACATTGGTACAAATCGATCCTATGATACATTGTCAATCCTATCATCCAAAAGATCTACCATTGCCTTTTTGGGGAACATGCTACTTGAGCCCTCGAATCAACCGATCCATTTCAAAATATATTGAATTGACTATTTTTTTTTTATTGTAAAAGATACAACAATTTTACCCATTCTTTAATTTTAATATATAATTCATTATTTAATCCAATTTTTGTTCTCTTTAATTTTAAAGGCACGAAAAATTTACAATATACAAAATTCATTTAAATCACACAATATTCTTTTTTGCCACTTCACTAGCAAGTCTTCCATCTTTCTTCGTGTGGAGGTCTTTGTACACTTTGTCCCTTGGTGGAGGTACACCATCCCTTTGCTCCTAAAATACAACAATTATATTTATAAATTTAATCAAACAAAAGCACTCGATAAGTTGAAGACATACTGATAGATATACATACCATGTCACAAGCATACTAAGCAAAATATAATTAAGGGATGCCCCCACGGGCATGGCGCGGTGGAAAGGCATCAGCACATAAGAAGGAGTATCGGGGGTTCAATTCAAGGTAAATACACTCACGGAACCAGCGGTACCTGTGGATGGTGAGAATTTACTCTGTGAGCCAGCGGAGACTTTGGATGGTGAGAGTTCGCTCTGTGAGCCAGCGGGGACTGTGGATGGTGAGAGTTCTCAGTGAGTCAGCGGGGACCGTGGACGGTAATGGAGATGTGTCCCGAGGGTCGGGTTGGCCAAACGTCCAACTGATGCACGGAAGCCGTGTCGGCATTCCGGACTTTACCTAATCAACGAGACCTAGGGGGAGGATGCTGATTTGTAGGTTTGGTGCCGCACCAGGGGATCTGAAGGGCTTGTTGGTGGCTGGAGTTCCTATATAATAATATATATATATATATAATTAAGGGATTGCCAAAACGTAAGAGTAAGAAGAGGTGAGAGTACACATATATACATTCCCTTCATCAGACAGTAAGAAATCAAGAAAATTTATATATTGTGGAAGATTAACATGTGAACCCAGCCTTAACCAAATTTTCTGCCCTACTAAGTTTAACGCCCCAACCTGGGTCTGCCAGGGAGCACTGCGTCTCTCCTCCTTCACCTAGACCAGACAATAGGGGTCGAACCTTATCAGACTGACTGGCCCCACAAACCAACAAGTGCCCTTTTTAGTGTGTTTTGTCCTCACTCACACACTTCTTGAGAAAACTTCTCAGGTGGTCACCCATTCCAAGATTGCTCCAAGCCAAGCACGCTTAACTATAAAGTTCTTATGAGAAAGCTTCCGAAAAGAAAGGTGCACCTTGTTGATATGGGTAGTAACATCTAATCTTTTAAGTCTTTCATCCATGGGGTATCACATTCTCCCCCACTTATAGAACGCAACGTCCTCGTTGCGAACCCACATTTCCAAACCCAGATGATGTGAATCTCATCACACTTCCGGCTGGATGTTAGCTCTGATACTATTTGTAATGTCCCAACCTGAGTTTGCCAGGGAGCACTGCGTCTCTCCTCCTCCACCTGGACCAGACAACAGGGGGTGGGCCTTATCAGACTAATGACTGGCCCCACAAACCAACACGTGTCTTTTTCAGTGTGTTTTGTCCTCACTTACACACTTCCTGAGAAAACTTTCCAAGTGGTTACCCATCCCAAGATTGCTCCAAGCCAAGCACGCTTAACTATGGAGTTCTTATGGGAAAACTCCCGAAAAGAAAGGAGCACCTTGTTGATATAGGTAGTAACATCTAATCTTTTAAGTCTTTCATCCATGGGGTATCACACTAAGTGTTAGGTCAAAGAATTTTGACTTCAACTCACACTTATAATTTATCCACATCTTCCTTAGCTTCTATTGAGGATTCTAGAAGATTTGGCTTTCCAAGTTGGTATAATCTCGTACATAGATTGATTGTAAATTTGTTTCCTAGATTAGAGATATGCTCTAATGGTTAAGAGATTTGTAGTCCTAAACTTTAGCATTCCAATTATGTATAGTGGCTATTTATGCCCACAATATTGTAGAGCCTCCCAAAAACCTCCATAAAAATATAAGCCTCCCATTCTACTCTGAACAATCATCTCACCACCATATGGCTCCCAAATCCTTTACTCTCAAACCTTCAACCCCAATAATCCATATCCAATCCGAAAATTATGGCTTCCATGCCGGAGTTTTCCTCACTGAAGTTAACTATGAAGTATGGTCCTAAATATTAGAGATGCAAATTGTAGGACGTGAGAAGCTCGAATATATTATGGGTAAAATTGATCCACTGAAGGAAACTGATGCTACCTATGCAAAGTGGTATGCAAAGAATCAAAAGGTCAAAGGCTGGTTGCTGACCTCCATATCGAGGGAGATAGTGAAGCGTTATCTGCAACTTCGTATTGTAAGGGAAATATGGAGTGCTCTTGCCAAAGCATTCTATGATGGATCGGATGAGACACAACTCTTTGCACTAAATCAGCGTGCCTTCACCACCAAACAAGCTGGTCGACCTCTATCAACTTATTATGGTAAGCTTGTTGAAATTTTTCAAGAATTAGATTATCGTGATAAAGTTATCATGAAGTATGTCGATGATATTGTCACCTATAAGAAATATGTTGCACGGTTGAGAGTGCACATCTTTCTTACTGGCCTGGATGTAGAATTCAAACAGATTAGAGGTGAGGTTCTTCAAAAGGACCCCTCGATGCACCTCAATGACACCCATGCCCATGTTTGTAGAGATGTTGTACGCCCAACTATCTTAAATTTTGAACCCGATAATCTTGAGTCTTTCGCTCTAATGACTCAACGCGCTAAGCCCTAACCTCGATAATTTGCACAAAAGATTGATTCTGACCAAGCATAATCTCAAAAGGTATAACACCCCAAACCCGAAATTGGGGTCCGGAGTGTTATTTAAAAATAAATCTCTGATACCAAAAAATTACACACCGAAAGACCTCAATATTCATATACCAGAGTACTAAAAACCTTTTATTACAAGAATATATTCAATAACAAGTTTGATACATCCTTGGAAATTCTAAGATAAACCACGAATAACAAATTTAATAATTAATCTAAACTGCTATTTCTAACCCCTCCCACGCTTCTGCTACGCACTTTGATTACTGTCATACTCCACAAGGCATCTGGAAAATATTTGATAATGATGGGACGAGACACTTTGTAATGCCTCAAAACCCACCAAGTGGGGCCCAGAGATCACATGTTACATTCACCTATTTCTGATACCATACACCACAATTACGCAGCGAAATTAAAACATATAACCTCAACACCTGTTTCTGATACCATACTCCACAATTATGCAACGAAATTAAAACATATAACCTCAAATTTAAATACCAAAGTCAACCTGTTTACATATATGTACCCCATAAATAACTGCCACTACTTGTTTATATTACATACCAATACTTAAAAGTATAAACTATACATAAGTTATTTATACAAACTTTCCAAAATTACCCCAAAACACTACCTTGCTAGAGCCCTAAGCTCGATCTCTCGATGGACCTGAAAACATGATCATCTACTTGGGTGAGACACATCTCAGTAAGGAAGAACAAATCATAGCAGTGGGTAAATATTACAAAATATCTATTCTTTTGCCATTCACCATCTACCGTAGTTGAGAAACACATCATTTTTATCAACATTTCATACTCACGGTCATAATTATTTTTAATAATAATACCCGAGAATAGGGAAGAATACCCGCCCATTCAATTAGCTTCCCTCTACTCTAATACCAGTATTAGAGCACTCACCTTATTCAGTAAGCCCTCGGACTATATATATAGATAAGGTCTCCAAGAATAGGGAAGGTTACCCGCCCATACAAATAGCTTTCCTCTGCTCTAGCATCAAACTGAAAATACTAAGGCACTTGCCTTTCTCAGCAAGCTCTTGGCAGAAAGTTTTACTTTGCCATATATATATATATACATATAATTAAATTATTATCTCATTCTTCTTATCAGATCACATTCCACAAAACATACTATCCACACAGGACTCTCATTCATACAAAACACATGGTCCACACAGGACTAACATCAACACATGGTCCACACAGGACTTGTAGTGACTCGGATAAATTATGGTATTTAAATAATGAAAGAAGGGGGAAAAGGAAATTGTAATTTTAATATTTAAACAGGGTCTTGTCGACAAACACAGGGGATTCGTCGACGAGCATACATGAGGGGCTCGTCGACGAGGATGTGTCTCATCGAAGAGAAGATAACGAGAGGATATAGTTCGGTTCTGAATTTCGTCGATGAGGGTGAGTATTCATCGATGAATTTCCTTCTTGACCTCATCGACGAAGTGACGTAGCTCATCAACGAAGGCTAGTGTATAAATAGCCTAAAATTCCTTTTTTTTGGCTGAAAATGCATGCACAAACCTCTCATTCTCTCTCCTCTTCGATTTCCCACCCTTCTCTCTAGGTTTCTGGGTCTGTTTTTCACCGGATGAACGATTTGAAGCCGCCATGACACTCGTAGGGAAGTTCTCTACAAGTTTGCTGGAGTGGATCATCAGTGGGGCTAGCTTGGACTCCATCCCAAGTTTAGGATAAGACATTTTATTCAGTATTTGACTTTCCTGTAGTTGTAGAAATTGTAGTAGTCAAGAAAATATTGAAGTTTTGTTCTGAGAGATGTTGATTTCAGGGTGTTGAACGAGAAACCCTGCGGGTGTAGGACTGATATATTTTAGGGGCTCTTCAGGAATTAGGTAATGGGATAAATTAAGCTAGTTGCTTTCATGAAAATGTATGTATAATTTTACAGCATTTAATTTCAAGAATATATATATATATATATATATTAGTATTATGTTTGGGAAAATACTGCTGTAAATGATACTATGTTTTAAATATGTGTAATACCCATTTTGTGTGGCATGAGTAAAATTTATTATGGTTTACAGTTTTATTGCAGAAAATTCATCGAAATCTTCTCTCTTTTCTCCCCTACGGCTCCTCCTCCCTCTCTCTTTGATTTTGGCCCCGTCATTCGCCGGATCGATGATCTGAAGCCACCACGACGCTCCTGGGGAAGTTCTCCCTAAGTCTGCCAAAGCGGATCGTGACGAAGTTGAATTTCATCCCAAATTCAGGGTAAGACATTTTTGTTAAAATTTAGCTTTCCAACAGTTGTAAGAAATACCGTAGATGTAGAAATAGTGATATTTTGTTTTGAAATATATGGTTTTCAGGGGGTTGAGTGGGAAGCCCTGTGGGTGTAGGACCCGATACAGTAGGAGATTTTAGCAGAAATCAGGTAAGGGAAATATGCTATGCTAGGAAAACCTGTTATGATTCAGTATAAATTATATGTTTTTCAGCAAGTTATTATTCAGATTATTTATACGGTTTCAGAGCCTGATAATATCAATATTTAATTGTGTGGCATGAGTTTATTATTAGCTCAGTACAAGATTTCCATAATTTTCAGAATACCATGATTTTCAGTATACACACAGAAACTTGTATTTTACAGTATTTTTCATAATATTATGTTATACCCATTTCAAAACCATAACGTTCATTTTATACAGTTAATCAGATGTTTCAGTTATTCATTTATGCAGACATTTCAGATATCCAGTTATTACAATTTATTCAGCTCAATATATGTAATGTTATGGTTATTTCAGTTGTTACAAAATCATGGTAAAAACAGTATTTTAGAAATATCAGTTACGTATATAGTATTAGACCCTGATGGACCATATTCAGCAGCAGAGCACGGTACCATAGCTATATTCAGTTCAGAGTGCAACCCCTATTCAGATAATAGGTGGTATTCAGAAGTCGATCGTGCCTATGTTGTGGATAGGCTTCCCATCAGATATGGGTTGAGGGGGCCAATCTGACTATTAGAGTTCAGTTGACTTACTCTGGTCGGCCAGCCAGGTTGGGTCCCGCCTTTGGGCTACACAACCCTGTCATGAGGGGTTAAATCATGACTTCAGTTATCCATTCAGGGAATTTTCACAGTTATTATTTATACATATTATGATCAAATTTACAGACGACAATTATACTTATAAGTATTATCAGTATTATGAATAGAATATTCTGAATAATCAATTTATGTTAAGCTACGTAAGCTTGTTTTATATGATAACAGGTATACAGGTTTTCTCAGTTTTATTATATATGATATTTTTATTTAGATAAGATTTTCCAAGTATATGACTCACTTGCTACACCCTAGTAATAGCATGTTTCTTCTTACTGAGCATCGCCTCATCCCATTTAATTGATATTTTTCAAGCGATCCAGTTAGGTGAGCAGATCAAGCTCGCAGGTAAAGGGGCTACAGTGTTACCCTGCCAGTAGGGTGAGTGTATTTGGGAAAGAGGGGTATTTTTTTGTGTAGCCCTAGTTCAGTTATGTATGTATATCATTTGGGGGTATTTAACACTTTGATATTGTATTGTATATGTATATGGTTGTGGATACTTGACTTCAGCTTCTCGCTGCTTAGGTTGATGTTTTATTTCATTCGGAGTTAACAGCGTAGTTTAACTTAATATTTAAATATATATATATATATAGAAAATATAGCAGGTTGTTACAGGTTGGGTTGGATCAATAAAAGGTAGGCTGTCTATAGCAGGATATTTCACATTTGTAGAAGGAAATCTAGTCACTTGGCAAAGCAAGAAGCAAGTTGTAATTGCTCTATCTAGTGCTGAATTTGAGTTTAGAGGAATGACTAAGGTAGTATGTGAATTATTATGGATCCGTAACTTATTAGAAGATCTGAATATTAAGCTTGACAGCCCAATGAAACTATATTGTGATAACAAGGTAGCTTGTGATATTGCCCACAACCCAATTCAGCATGATCGAACGAAACATGTGGAAGTTGATAGGCATTTCATCAAGTAGAAACTAGAAGCAAGGATCATTGAAACACCTCATGTCTCGTCTCAAGAAGAACTTGCTGACCTACTAACCAAGGTCATATCAAGTCAAGCATTTCGTGATGGTCTCAACAAATTGGGAATGAGCGACATCTACGCACCAACTTGAGGGGGGAGTGTTG
Source organism: Malania oleifera (assembly GCF_029873635.1). NCBI lineage: Eukaryota > Viridiplantae > Streptophyta > Magnoliopsida > Santalales > Ximeniaceae > Malania > Malania oleifera. The sequence continues at coordinate 21,164,216 of NC_080424.1, read as the reverse complement.
AAGATACTAGAAGTTTTGACTTTCCAAGTTAGTATACTTCCGTATATAGATTGATTGTAAATATGTTTCCAAAATTAGAGATATGCTCGAATGGCTAAGAGATTTGTAGTCCTAAACTTTAGCATTCCAATTATGTATAGTGACTATTTATGCCCACAATATTGTAAAGCAAAGCACAAATGAATGATACCAAGTTTTGACTGCTTCATCATCAGGTTACACTTAATCATCTTTCTTTCTCCAGGATCTCGAGAAAATGAAAATTTGGACTAAAACCAACAAACATATTTCTTCATATTACCAAAAAAAAAAAAAGTGAGAACTTAAAATTACAAACACAATTTTAGCTCACATACACATGATAATCCATGTCACAAAAGTCACGAAATGGTTGGATACCTCAATTATTTGCCAACAACCATCCTTCCATTTAGGGTCCATCTTAGGCCAATCAAAACAATCTTTAGGCAATAAATTACCCTTCCTTGCCATTGCTCCTATGAATCTAGTAAGCAAAGTGCACTCTCTCCAATAGGTTGAAAGAATGAATTAAACTTCACAATAATACACTCACCACGAGGCGTATTCTATATCTCTGACATATGAGTAAAGCCTCGTGTCTTGCATACATTTGAATCATCTGCAGAACAAAAAATTAAGTAAATGATATGAATCAAAATATAAGAAAGTCCATGTTCAGCATTTAATATAAATCATTTTACCTATTATCTGAGCATTGATTGGAGAGTCCAACTTGATGTTATCATGTTGGTCACCTGAAACAGCATGCTAGTGATGTTCTGAAGGCTCAAAAGATTTCCTAGGCTGAACTTCAAGCTGGGTTGGTTGTCTAGATAGCCCTGAAGGAATACTGGATTGCGAGGAATGCTATAGAGTTGGTTGCATAGAATGTGGTGATGTACATGGGTGGCTTAACAGTTAACAGTATGCCGATTAGACTGACCACTATGCCTAGCCAACTTGCTAGTTAGTTCAAGAGGTTGCTGAGAGTCATCAAGGTCATATTTAATTTTTCTTGATTAGCTAGTCATATTAGGGAAAATTTTTACTTTTAAAAGTATTTGATACGGCAAAAATATAATAAAAATAATTCTTTTAATTATATTTTCTTAAACAAAATCCTTCATCTAAACAAGACGTCAAAATATTCTAATAGAAGGAAAAAAAAAAAAAAAAAATACGCTTAATGGTCTCACACATGCAAGCCTCAAATTGTTTCGTATTCATACATTTTTTTAGCATTACAAGTACAATTTTTAAGAGGATACAAAAAATCAAAATTGATCTTCATTCTCAAGCTACTGCTGTTGGCCTTTCTTCATCACCTGCACACACAATTGTCGAGGTTAGCTCACGTGTTGAGCCAATTGGGCCCATTTTGGACCAATTTTGTAATTAAAATTCTGTGTGGGACTATCTTGGGCCTATTTTTGAAAATGGTAGCTTTTGGGCTTAATTTTAAGAAATTAAAAAGCCAGCCATGGGCCTGGTTTTAGAAAAGTCGGCCTTTTTTGGGATGGAGGTAGCAAGTTAAGCCCAACCCAGTAGCCTCATGACTGTTCCCAGGTAGACAACTGACAAGGCATGCTTGCCTTCTTCTTCCCTATGCATCATTTTTCAAGGTGGCTAGTTCCCATAGCTAACCACCTTCTCCCATTTCTTATGAGCTGGTCTCTATGACCAGCTTGCCTATAAATAGGGCAGGAGGGGATAGAGATGTGGAAGTTGAGAATTTGAAAAATAAAAAAAAAAAAAAACCAAAAGGGAAAGGTTTGAAAAATTTAGAGACTGGAGAGTGAAATTGGGGGACTAAAAAATTAAAAAAAGAAGGAGAGGTAGGAAGAATTATTAGGATGAAGCAGAAACTGACACGGTGAAAGAGACTTGACGTTCAAATTGCAGAGGCCGCAGAGTTCAGATTTCAGAAGTCGAAGGAAATGGTCAAAAAGGCTGAAAAACAGAGAGATTGGAAAGGATTTTGAGCAAAAGAACTTGACTCGGATTTGAGTCAACCCTACTCGTGTCTAATGACTCGGGTTTGACACAAAAATCTGACCTAGATCAACTTTGACTTGGGTCAATTTAACAACTTAACCTAGCCCACCTACCCTAGACCTTGGCCCAACAAAATCTAAGCCCAAAACCCATCTAACTTAAACCCAAACTAGCCCAAATCCCCCACAACCCATTTCCTAAGCTAAAACGAATAGCTCAAAGACTAAGCCCAACTCCCTTGATCTGGGCCATTCCCTAAACCCAAAGACTAAGCCCAGCTAAACCTACGACCCAAGCCCAAAACTAAGCTATACAACTCATCTACCCATAGCTTGACTAAACCCAACTTCCAAGCCCAAACTTAAACCCATGGCCTAGCCTAAAACCCTAACCCAACATGAGTTAACCCTTAGGTCAACCTAACTCGAGCCCCCCAAGCCTATTTGGTTCCTAAGAAAAATCTTAAAAAAACTAAAGGATGGGGAACAGGAAAGAGAAATTGAAAACAAAACAAGGGGGCTTACTTTCTATTGGATCTGAAGAATCAAGGCAAAGAGCATAGAGCTCTCTGCCATTGAGTTCCATTCGTGACCTGCAAAAGTTAAACAAAAGAGGGGTTAGAGGTGTGTGTGTGTGAGAGAGAGAGAGAGAGAGAGAGAGAGAGAGAGAGAGAGAGAGAGAGAGAGAGAGAGAGGAGATCCGAGCGAAAGAAAGAAAGACTGAGAGAAAGAAATGAGAAGATAGATGAGAGAGATCAGAATCAAGAGAGAGGAAGAGTTTACCTCGGCTTCGCCATAGGTGGCAAAGGTCGTTGGAGGGAGGTGGTTGACGGCAGTGGCCATGGTGGTTGTAAGAGAGAGAGTTCGGGGAAGGGTAAAAGGAAGGTAAGAAAAGGAAAATGGAAAAAGAAAGAGAAAAAAGGAATATATATATATATATATATATATATATGTTAAATTTTCAAAAAAAAAGAAAAGAAATGAGAAACATGTCATAATTCGTATGGTGACACGTGGCACCACCATATCCACAAAATATGAGTTATGTCACCTCATGGTGTGGTGCGATCTTTGCCGTCCAATTTGTATTTTCTTTGGATGGCATGATCACTGTCACTTCAGCGATCCGCCTCCATTTCCCCAATCCAATTGTCATATATCATATGGCAAGGTGACATAATGTAGCGGGTGATGTCATGCTAATGTCACCTTATCACATGTCAATCCTATAATTTTTTTTTTTAAAAAAAAAAATTGGGTCATTTGTTAGCTACCACATGTCGCCATGGATGCCTAGCATGTTATTGACTCAGCCATTTCCTCGTCTCTGCTTCTCCCTTTGAACTGGGTCAACTTAAGGTTGACCATTAACTCGATTCAAACCGGTTGAACTGGTTTGACTCTTTAAACCACAATTTTTAAGTTTATTAATAAATAAGTTTTTTAATTAAAAAAATTGGTCAAAATAGCAAAAAAAAATTATAAAAATTAGAGAAATTTGGAAAAAAAAAATCAGGAAAACTAAATAAAAGTCATGTGAGCCATTTTTGACTTGGAGGACCAAAAAATAAAAATTTTAAAATCTGAAAAATAAAGAAAAATGAAGAAAGTACCTTTACAATTTTAAAAAAATTGCAAAAAAATTCTAAAAAATAGAGAAAATTATGGAAAAAAATTTTGGAACCATTTTTACCTGAATTTTAATTAATTTCAAGTGGTTTATGTTATGTGATTTGTTTATGTGTATCATGTTTGCTGAATGAGCATGTGTTTTATCTCTTTTTCTATGCACGTGTGTGCCTAAATGCTTGTGTGCATGTATGCATTTTTCTTATGAGGAAAATTAAGAAAATTAGGGTTCTTTGATCCTAAATTATCTCTAAAGGGATGAAATTCTAACAGAATTACTTCAATTTCTTCCATCAGTGGTTCTTTTAGAATCTTTAAATTATTGTGCATACCTTGCAGGTGATTTTTGCATAAGTTATTATTTTAATTGCATGTTGTCAATATGTTTACATCGGTGCCGGATTCTATCTAGGGGTGCTAATGAAGAGGGATTGGCGGTCCCTAAACAAGAAAGAAAGAGCAAATTTGTTGAAAATGGGTAAAAACATTTGAAAACGAAGTCACCGCGTTATTTTATTTTTTTTTTAAAAAATAACATAGGGAAAATAATAATAATAAAAAAAACCCTACAAAAGGTCTGTGAAAAATTAGATTTAGAGTTTGGAAATACACTTGTGTGTAGGGAAGGTGATCAACCAATCATTTAGTGATGATCGGCCTCTTAACACCCCTAACGACATCCATTCATAGAATAGTTACCACAATTACATAAGTGTTGCCTTTAGATAAAAAAAATGAATAATAAAAGAAAATAAAAATAAAGAAAAGATCCCTTTTGGTCATCCAGTGATAGAATTACCATCTGTGCACTCCAACAAGTATTGCTTCAAAGGGGTTGACCTCATAATCCTAAGTTTTGATGAAAAAACATGATGATGATGATGATGGTGATGGATTTTGACTGTTGGTTTGAAAAAGGCTAGGCTTGTATTACCAGCTTAGAAAACCAAAATTTTAAGAAAAAGAGACAGATGTTATATTACTGATATTTGAAAAGAGTGAGTTTGAAATTGAGGGAGTTTGAAATGAAATGTGGTTAAACGCATGAGTTTGGTTGATCTAGGGCTTCATCATTAGCATTATTGAAAAAGGAGAAAACACTAAATATATATATATATATATATTTTGGGGATTTTTGAAAATATATTTGAGAAAAAGGAAGACTTTGACACAAAATGAACTAAAAATGGTTCATTCTATCCAATTTTGTTGGTTGGAGCCAAACCCTTCTCAAATCTTATGATTCTCAAAGATTCAGAATCTTACCATGCCTAAGGATAAGGGGAGGAAAACACTATATAGTAGGATTTTCCCCTATTATCCCATAATTAGCCATAAATAGACCGTGAGAACGATGCTAAAAAATTCATATTTTTTGGACTTCTTAACATTTTTCTAATTTTTCAGGATTTTTAAATGAAAACACGAGGAAATACACATACTAACACACACAATGAAATACACATATCAACACACACAAATACATACATGCATGCATGTATATATATACATATATATACACCTATACTTATAAATATATTAATATACTCACACATGTATATACATATATTAATACACATATATAAATACACACACACACACACTCACACATATATATACATAAACACACACACACACACACACACACACATACATAAACACACACACACACACAAACAGACACTACATATGTTAGATGCGCGTGCGCGCGCGCACACACACACATACTTATATTATATATTTACATTGTTGTGTTTAGTGGCACATTTCTTGAAATGGTTAACAAACACAAGGACATAGTTAATATTAGCATTTCGGGGAAATCCGTTGACAGTTTTCTGAAACCTTTGACGGATTCACTAAAATTTCAAAAATCTTAGAAATGCTCTTGGAATTTTATTCCATCGACGGTTTTAGGAAAACGGTCAACGGTTTTGTTCTGGGCTGCAAGGTTGAATTCAAAATTTGAATTTGAACAATAAGTTGGTTGGGTTTTGGGGGGAAACCTTTGAAGGGAACTTTATATATACACTAGTCTGAGTGTATTGAAAGATAGAAGATCATTGTAATACCATTGTATTGTGTACTTTGAGAATTTCATAGTGAAACCTTTTCTGATTGCTCCTCTGGATGTAGGTTTTGCCGAACCACGTAAATCTTTGTGTGGATTTTTATTACTTTCAGATATACTGCATGTGCGTGAATTATATTTTGGTTCTTCATTGTTTGCTGCATTTATATTCCGCTGTACAATTCAAATTCATAGTTCTTTTCACAAAAATTGGTATTAGAGCGTTGTTGTCATAGCATCGAGTTCTTCTTCTGCAAGGTTTGGCGTTGTCAGATTCGATGGAACTGGAAACTTTAGTTTATGGTAGAGGAGAGTGAAGTATTTTGTTGTGCAGCAAGGAATTGTGAAGACCTTGTATGATGTTCAACCAGAAGGTATGGATGAGGCAAGTTGGAGAGAATTGGAGGCAAAGGCTGTTTCTATAATATGCTTGTGTTTGGCTGACGAAGTGCTCTATCATGTGATGGAGGAGGATTCTCCAATAGCTGTGTGGCAAAAGCTTGAAATTCGGTACATGTCTAAATCACTTTCTAATAAACTATTCCTTAAGTAGCGTCTTTATTGGCTTAAGATGGTTGATAGTTCGAACTTAAATCAACACATCAATGCATTTAATCAAATTATTAGTGATTTAATTCTTGTTGATGTTAAGTTTGAAGAAGATGATAAGGCTTTGATGTTACTAAATTCCTTGCCAGCAACTCATACTTATGAAAATTTAGTTACCACTCTTACATAAGGGAAAGAGACTCTTAATTTTAAAGAGGTGACAAGTGCCTTGTTGAATTTTCATCAAAGGCTGAAAATGGGTGATGAGAACTCACATGGAGAAGGACTTGTGGTGCAAGGTAACTATGAGTGTTGAAAAGGAAAATTCAAAAGTGGATCGAGTCAAAAATTCCGTACTCAATCCAAGGAGAAAAAGGATATTTGGTGTTAGAAGTGCGGTAAAAAGGAGCACGTTAAACCAAAGTGTTTGGATTGAAAGAAAGGAAATGCTGAAAAGCATGAAAGGACTTCAAAATCAGTGAATGTGGTTCAAGAAGAAAATTCAGTTTACAGTGATGGTGATGCACTTTCAGTTTCTTCAGGGTCAGATAACCTTACGGACTCATGGATTCTAGATTCGAGATGTTCTTACCATATGACTCCAAACAAGGAGTGGTTCAGCATTTACAGGTTGGTAAATTCAGGTTTAGTTCTTATGGGCAATGATGTTTCTTGTAAGATCATTGGCATTGACAATGTTAAAATTAAAATGTTTGATGGTGCTATGAGAACCTTGAGTAATGTAAGACACATGCTGGGGTTACGAAAGAGTCTAATTTCACTTGGCACCTTGGATTGTAATGGATTCAATTACAAGTCTAAATATGGGGTTATGAATGTATGGAAAGATAATTTGACAGTGATGAAAGGGCAAAAACTAGATGGGAATATTTACACACTGTAAGGAACTACTGTTGTAGGTGGAGCTGCAATCGTAGATACTGAATATGATGAAACCGTATTGTGGCATATGCGTCTTGGGCATATGGGTAACTTGGCATGATGGAACTACACAATAGGAAACTCTTGAAAGGTATGAAAACATGTAAGCTGAATTTTTGCAAGATTTGTGTTCTTGGGAAACAAAACAGAGCAAAATTCAAATCAACTATTCACAAGACAGAAGGTATTCTTGATTATGTGCATTCAGATATTTGGGGCCCGATTAGAGTAGCATCAATAGGTGGGCATGTTTATTATGTGAGTTTTGTAGATGATTATTCATGAAAAGTCAAGGTATACTTCTTGCGGCACAAGCCTGTTACGTTTGCCAGGTTTAACTTGTGGAAAGCTGAAGTGGAAAACTAGACGGGGAGGAGAATCAAATGTCGAAAGTCAAACAATGGGACTGAAAACGCTGATTCTAGGTTCATAGAGTTTTGTGAGTAGTAGGGCATTAAGAGACACTTCACTATTCGCCGAACACCTCAGCAAAATGGTGTGGCTGAAAGGTAAATCATAGTTCTGTAATAATTGTAAATCATATTTCTGTAATAACTGTAAATCATGGTACTACAAAAGCTGTGTAAAACTTTGTACTAAACTATCATTTCTTATGCCACACAATTAAATAAATAAAACTCATGTACTATAATTTGTATTTTTTTTCTGTATAAAAATAACTTATAATTTGTAGAATTTTTCCTGAAATCCAGATTTCTAAATTTTTCTGAAAATGCTTAATTCCATACCCACAATTTCATACTCTGAATTATCCAGAATCATATTCCCAAAACACATAAATATATGCAATATTTTATTGATAAAAAATTCTAAAATATTTGGAATAATATATTTCCCTCACCTAAGTCCATGAGGAAACACTCATAAGGATCCTATCCCTGTTCCCGCGACACTCGTGCAAAACCTTGTATTCATAAACCCTAATCTAGCTGATTTAACCCTAGAACATTCTCTATTCACATGTCTTAGCCCATACACCTCAAATAACCAATTAAATGCTAAAATACCTTACTTACCCTGATTTTGGAGTGATGTCTAAATATCCCAAATCAACAATCAGCTATGATTAACTTGTAGAGAATCTTCCCTTAGATCCTCGTGGTGGTTTCTGATCGTCAAAATGGGCTAAAATAGAGCCAAAATAGAAGAGAGAAGGTGGGCTAGCCGAACCTAAAGAGAGAGAGAGAGAGAGAGATAAGAGAGAAGAATTTTTTGCTGAAAAATCTAATTTTTAATATATATATATATATATAGACTTTTAACATATATATATAGACTGTTGGCCACGTGGCTTCGTCAATGAGACACTGTACACGTCGACGAACCACAGAAAGGCATTTCTTGACGAATGTAATGGCTTTGTTGATGAACCCTTAATAGCCTAAAATTATTTGTTGTCGGTATCTCCTCGTCGATGAGACACATGTACTTTGTTGACGAGACCCAGAAGGATGTTTGTCAACCAAAACCATGAGTTTGTCGACGAATCCCAGCTGATGCCCCTTTTTAAATTTCTTTCCCCTCCTTTTCTTAATCATTTTCATTTATTATATTTTTGGATCCTTACAGTATTCATCATCAGAATTTACTTCATTTTGCTCATTTACCATAAAACAGAAGTTTGCAACTTCTTATTCGTTTTCTTCATCGGTTGAAGTTCCGTCCAATTCGTCCCGTCCGGTTGCATTCATAGCTTTGTATTTCTTCTTGTCCCCTTGCTGGTTGTTGCCTTTGTTTTTGAAGTGTTGGCAATCAGCCATTCGGTGTCCGATCTTCTTGCAATTATAACATCTTATGCTTGATTCTCCTTTCTCCTTTTGCTTATCAGTTCATTTGTTTTGCAAGAAATTTCTGAATCTTCTTGTAAGGAGAGCTACTTCATCATCATTGTCGCACTCTTCTTCTTCTTCCATAATTTCCTTCTTGCTTGTTGTCTTTAAAGCCATGTCCATTGACTTTTTCAGCTTTTCTACTTTGGCTGCAGCATTCTTCTTCTTGATCTCATAAGTCATGAGAGATCCAACGAGCTCATCAAGAGTGACCTTAGATAGGTCCTTTGTTCCTTCATTACCGTAGACTTTGCGTGCCATAATTTTGGTAATGAACGAAGAACTTTCTGCACATTATCTTCCATAGAATATTCCCTACCAAGTGCTTTTAATTTATTTGTTATATGTGTAAAACGTGTGAACATCCTTCTTCCATTTTAAACATTTCATATTCTTTAACTAACATATAAATTTTTTATTTTTTCATCTGATTTGTACTGTCATATGTTACTTAGAGCTTCTCCCACATTTCCTTGGTCGTGTTGCATTCGCAGATCCAGTTGTATTCTTCATCATTCACAACATAATAAAGAAAGTTTTTCATTTTAAAGTTTAGTTGTGCTAGCTTTATATCAACTTCTGGGAGTTTCCTAACCGGTATGATCTCACCATCATCATCCTTAAATACGTAATCCCTTTGGTGATTACATTCCACATTCTGTAGTCATACGCTTGGATGAAGATTGACATTTGGTCCTTCCATGCTGGATAGTTGACACCGCAGAACTTGGGTGGATGGTCAACGGATTGTCCTTGAGCAAACATGTTCGCCATTGGATCTTTGTGCTCTAGATGTTACTCCGAAGGTTTAGCAACTCGCTCTGATACCACTTGTTGGTCCGAGTGTGCGTCTACAGGGGGGTGAATATATGTATTTCGTGGATATAAAACTTTTTTCTACAATCACAAAAAAATTTGGCAAGATGCAAGAGTATTATATCATAATTTATATTTAAGGCAAATAATAACAAGCAAACTATATGAAAGAGGAAAGAGAAGAAAAGCTTAACACGGTGATATTAACGTTGTTCAGCACCAAGCCTATGTCCACGCCTTGAGACCAACTCAAGGATTCCCTAAATCTACTAAGCAATCCTCCTTCACCGGCAGAGAAGCCTTTACAATCCAGCTGCTCACCAAGAGCTACAACAAGGTACTCACCAAGAGTCACCTTAACGAAAGCTTACCAATAGCCTTCAAGGATCACACTCAACAAAGCATGTAGAGATTACAAGAGGTTGCTCCTTCTAGAGCTGATGATACAAATAAAACCTCACACTACTCTCTTTTAGCAACTGATATATAACTAAGAATAAACAACGAGAGATCTTGAGCAATTAAGAGCAAGGATGAATGTTTCACTAATTTTCTTAATAACTAAATGTTTCAATCAATGTATAAAATAAATGCTGAAGGGCTGTATTTATAGCCAAGGGGACGATCTAACCGTTTGGTAGTCTTTGGGCATTATTGAGCCAAGACAAAATAATAACTAGCCGTTTTAAACTCATTTAATGCATTCTATTTCCTCTAGAAACCGTCGATGGTTTTCCTAAGCATTTCAGAAACTATCGCCGGTTTTCTGTAAGAGCAGTAGTCTCGACCCAAACCGCCGCCGATTTTATGGGCATTCTCCAAACCATCGCCAGTTTTCTTAAGGATAGCAGTCTTGACCCAAACCGTAGCTGGTTTTATGGGCATTCTCCAAACTTTCGACGGTTTTCTGTAGGCCAAGCCCTTTTTTCCAGAAAACCATCTAATTAAGCACTTGTTTTAAATCATTTATTTGGGTGCTTGACCGATGTTTAACTAAAATGGGGACCAATTTTGTAAAATATTGAAATACTAACTTATTAAAAACTTGTCCTTATAAAAGTTTGTTTAGTTGTAGGATATCTTGCAAAAATATGTTTAAATACTAATTAAGTTTGTTAATCCTATGAACTAGCACACAGATGTGATTGCTCAATCTTTTGCTGAGTGTTCTTACCAATATCATGTCGTAAAAGTTACAAGGGTTTCCTACCTCACACACAATCCAGTACATATAATCCTAAAATGTGGCCTTCAATTGGTTGTGCCTTGAGTACTCCTCGTGTACATCATTACTTATTACTTCATCAAGGTTCATTTGATTCTTATGCTTGCTTTAGAGTCCACCTGATTATCTGCACTGAACTTGAGGAAAGATATTGGCAATCTAAAGAACCGCTAATGGGTTGTTATCATCAAAACAAACCAGAGTGAGGAACCATAACCACTAGGGCTAATAGTCATTTATGGATTTATTTTTAAAAACATAAAAGAAAGATACAAATTAAATAACTAGTGTATGCTTGAATGAAGTTTAAACGCAATTCAAGAATAAATAGTCAAACCACAAAAGCAATAGAGAGAAGGACACAAGATTTATAGTGGTTCGACCACCATACCTACACTCACACTCCAAGTGAATCAACTTGAGTATTTTCACTAAAATCGGATACCAAATACACTTAGTATCACTTAGTCAAGACAATCAACTTCTTTTCTTTTCTTTCTCTCGACACACCACCTAAAAAATAGTGCATCAACACTCAGGGCACCCAACCCTCAAGGGAAAGCTCTCCAAGTACCTGAGAATAAAAATATATCTCCAAGGTTTTTTTCTAACTCATTGAATAATATAATCGGTGTTCAAAATTCATAAGACTAAAGAGACAAGATGAGTCTCAACCTAATTAGAAGATTTTACAATATGCTCATTTTGATTAGAAACACAATGAAAATTTATTTTTTAATAAGTTAGTATAATCAACCTTTGAATGTTTATATTTTGATCCCTTTGTTCAAGCTAGACTGAGACATCAATAAGGTGCACTCGAACACCAATTGCCACCAACATGATAAACATCCATCTTTGAAATAATTGTCCAATGAACAAATTTTGTTGAGATGTGAACCAACAAAGCATAAAGCTTCCGAAGAACTGTACTTCCAAGGATAATTAGATTTCAAAGCATATGAGCTCAAATATAAAATTAATATAAGAATATAAGATAGTAAAAGTTTCCAACAAATATAATTTGATCAAGGATTTAAAAGATTAACCATGATTAAATTAACGTAAGAATAATCAAGGTGAATAACAATCACTTTGCTAACTTTCTTTAATTAGACATCCATAAGTGCATTTGCAGTTACCACCATAAATGCATTTGTTTTCACTGCATCTATATTTGCATTTGTCACCACATCTATATTTGAAAGTTGTATCTATATTTCCCATCTTCGAAATCAAACATCTAAATTCAATTTCATGTTTTCATTCTTATTCTTCTTTTTGAATTTTACACATTTGAAATTTCAAATCTTGGATTTTTTTATTGAATAATTAAACAATTTTCTAATATCCTTATAACATAATTAAAGCAAATTAATATTTCTAATCTCTAATCTCTAATCTCTAATCTCTAATACATGGATTCTTCTTTTGGTGTTTTTTTAAAAAATGTCAAATTTATCCTTGTAACTACCAGTGATCTCTAATACTATTATAAAGAGAATTCTCACTTTGTTGTCTCTTTTAAAAGATGTCAAATTTATTCATGTAATATCAATAATTATTCTAAAACACTCCTTCAACTTCCCATAACTTTCCTAAAATACCCTTATAAATATGTCAAATTTATCTTTATTACTACTTATATACATACATACATACATACATACATACATATATATATATATATATATAAATAAAATTTATCTTTTAAATTTCAAAAGGAGGTCTTATAATGAAGCCCATTGAACATTAACACCAGCATTTTCCCTCTTTTTTCAGAGCATTTTTATTTAGCCGATTTGACCTACCTTTGACTCCGGTTCGGATCGGATCGGCCGAATTAATACCAGCTCATGCCATTTTCAATTTTGGACTGCTGACTTCGACCAGTTCCGGTTAAACCAGGTCGAGCCAGCCGATCTGTCCGAGTTTGAAAATAATGGTTAAGCCCTTAATCTTATACAATAAATACCACCCGCGGTGAGTACTATATAATCTTTCTCACGCAGTTTTAAAATCCCACGCTATCGGCCGGTTGAAGCACAGTGATCCTAGAATAGAGACACGTAGAACACACTAGCGTGCATGCAGCGTCCACGTGTCCATCCTCCTAACCGTCTCAGGCTACGTGGGCGCATCCATCCAGTCATACACACCTCAAAACTAAACACCAGAACATTCCTCCGTAGCCCATTTTCGAAAACTGCCGGAGCCAGATCGATCGATCGCAGAGAGAGAGAGAGAGAGAGAGAGAGAGAGAGAGAGAGAGAGAGATTAGGAAAAGCAGATGATGATGATGAACGTTTTGGCATTTAGTCTGGTTGTGAGTTCGCTAGCAGCCGCAGGCGTATGGTCTCCAACCCCAACCCCGCACAACGAGAGGGAGAAGGTGATATTTCAAGAAGGGCACAGGGTCATAGTGGTTGAGTACGAGAAAAAAGGCGCTGGCAACACCAAAGTCTCCATTTCCCCACCAGAACCCCATCCCCTCGATCAATCTCCGCCTCCAAATGTACTCCATGACATTAAAACCCATATTTCCGACGCCGGCGAGAAGTTGTCAGAGGCAACCACCGGAGCCGTAGAACACACCAAAGAAAAGCTCAAAGAAGCTGCTTCTGTCCTCCCAAATCTGGGTCAGGGCCTTTCCTATTCGCCCCCTACGCATAACGGTCCCGTTTCGAACACACAAGGTGCGAAAGAGCTCATATGCGACGCCTTCGGCAAGTGCAAACACAAGATCTCGAGCGCACTAAGCGGAGCGAAAGAGAAGGCGCTCGAGGTTGAAGACGCGGCGAGAGACGCAGTCGGGGAGGCCAAAGAGGAGGTGTCTGAGAAAGTGGTAGAAGCAAGAGAAGCCGTCGAGAATGCTAAAGAAAAGGGGAGGAATGTTTCGGAGAAAGCGAAAGAGGCGAAAGAAAGGGTGGAAATTGAGGTGGAGAGGGTGAAGGCCAGCGTGCCGGACTTGAGTTGGGAGAGGGCGTGGAAGAATTTGGCAAACGTAGTGTGGCGTGGACGGGACGTGATGGCGGAAGCAGTGGCGTACGTGTGGAGCTGGCCAGTTGGGGTGAAATTGAAGGTGAGAGAATTGATGGGGATGGTAGAGTTGCTGGGTTTCTCGTCGGCGTACGGGACGTGCGTGTGGATAACGTTTGCGTCGAGCTACGTGTTGGCGGGGGTATTGCCGAGGCAGCAGTTTGCGGTGGTGCAGAGCAGGGTCTACCCTGTTTATTTCAAGGCCATGGCGTATTGCGTTGGATTGGCTTTGATTGGGCATTTGTTTAGCAAGAGAGGGATGGGGTGGTTCTTTTTTATGACCAAGGCTGAGATCTTTCATTGCTGTAATCTTTTGGTCTCCTTCCTCATGATTCTCACCAATTTGCTCTACTTGGAGCCTAGAGCCACCAAGGTACGTGTATATATGTACCTTTTCCCCAATTTTTTTAAGTTCCGCAAAGTTTGACGAGTAGTGGTCTGTACACTGACTTTAGGCAATTATCTAATACTTTGTCATGAGGCACCGTACCTACTCAGCTTATTTCTACTTTCGTTTTTATTTAATTATCGCATAACAATTTCAAGAATTTTTTTATATACAATTTAATTGTGGTTCTCATGCGCAATTTGTGAACTATGTAAAAGCCAATGGGGGCAAGTTAGACTACTGAACCGATAGTCGGTTGGCTCCCAGCTAGAGCTAGCTAGAATTATACTCATGTGGATTTAGAGAAAAATATAGTATAAAATTATCTTATGATCTATATACCAGACATGTTTTCAAACACTACAACAACCCCTTCCTCTTTTTCCTCGACTTTTGGTTGCCAAAACCAGTTTTGCACTAGCATGATGTTCTGCACCTGTTCTAGAATATTGTCACTCTTAAAAGAGCCTTACTGTGACAGAGCCACTAATTATTGATTAACACTGGATTGAAGACATGATTTAAGGGCTGATTTAGGTTTAACCTGCCTTGAAGTTATATTGCCATGGATTCTTAGTGCTAGGTTTGACCCTCCCGTATTCCCCTGCTGATGACCATATACATTTAACAAGAAATAATTTTTTTTTTTTCCGATGGCCATTTGGTCAAAAACCAGGCCTACCCTGGTGTAGCTCTCTCCTGGATCCATTTTTTTTTTTTTGTTTTTTTTTTTTTGGCTTTAGCTTATATGGGTCAGTAGCTTTAGTAATTTAAGTTCATGGGTTGGGCTGCAAGTGGTCTAAAATGTTAATATTCTTGGTGTTGGTGTTAAGTGGTCTAGCCTCTTCTCAATCCCAAAACTAAACTCAAGCATAACTTATGTGGGATAACGTTGGGTGGTTTATCTAATAATTGAGGTTTTCCTTCTCAACCCAAGGAGTGAGGTTTTCCTCACACCTAATAATTGATTATCAGCCCCTTCCAGAACGGTGGATAACCCAACACTTGGGACCTTAATCCTTCACCTGCTTGCTTAGAAAAGAAACACACCACACAATGTGCATTTAAACTTATACCAGGTGATGCTTTTTCTACATAATTGCAGGTGATGTTTGAGAGGATGAAAATAGAGAAGGAAGAAGGGATGGGAAAAGATGGACTCACTTCGGAACCTAGCAGGGCGGCTGAGTGCCACCCGATTAGTGGGGCTACAGCCACAGCTGCAACCACAGCCACGACCAGCCGGACCACCCCGAGAAGTGCACCTACCCCTCTAGTTCTCGAAAAGCAGGAGCAGGAGTTGGTGAAGTTGAGTATTACTAGGCTGAATGAGAGGCTGAAGGCCCTGAATACATACTCATCCTTCCTAAACGTCCTGAGTCTCATGGCACTCACTTGGCATCTAGTTTATTTGGGCCAGCGTCTCCACATGACCTGTCCACACTAGTTATTGAGGTTTTTTAGTTATTGACACCATTTCTGGTACACTGGTGCTTGGTTTTACTGTATATTTCTGTTTGTCTCTTCACCATTTGTGACACATGTAGATTTTTCAAACTGTAGCAAGAATGCCGTGTGACATGTTCATAGTGCAGTTGTTAATCATCACTTTGAAAAATGGCTGTGCTTGTGAGAAAATATTCAAATTAAAAAGACGACGTGCCCTTAAAGCCTATATATTCAGAGGACCAATTTAGATGCTGCAGCGAATTCCTTTCTTACTTCATCTAGTTCCATGATTTGGTCGCGTTAAACATGAGAATAGCGATTTCTAACTCGTCGCCCATGGGCTATAAAATCTGTCATGCGCAGACTCAAGAATTGCTTGCACGAAACGCAATAAATATAAGATAGGTATTTGAATTTCAAATTCCTTACATTCATTGCATTTATTAATATGCCTTCAGTCCCACATTTTTTCTGTGAGCAGCTTTAGAGTCAGATCTTTTTAGCTCTCTCTTCTTAACACATATGTTTCAAGAATGAATTCTCTAGCATGGTATCAGAGTAGGGCCTTGGGCTGGTTAGCTCCTCCGTGAGTTGGATTTTTCCTCGTCTCATTTTCCTTCATGGGCTCTCGTTACCTCATTTTCCTCATGGGCTTGAGGGGGAGTATTAATATATGTCTAGTCTCACATCGTCTTTGTGAGTAGTTGTAAAGTCAGTATAAGATCATCTTAACTCTCTCTCCTTAATACCTAGGTTTTGAGAATGAGTTCTTTAATAGTATTTATAAAGTATTTTTTTTTTAAAAGAGTAGGAAGCCACATACATAACGGTCTCGTCCTAAGTTTATTAATAATCTTTACTTATGGTGGAGGAATACTGTGAAAATAAAAGTATATTTGAGGCTTACATAATAACCAATAAAACACTCCATATATCAAACCCAACAAAAGAATAAAATAAACTTAAACTAATACCAAAAGAAAATCAACTAAACACACCTCATATAAGTCGTACCCATCTTATTCAATCTATATAAATCTTTGATAATTTTAAGAAATTGACTGTTATTTATAAATAAACTATCTCTCCATGGTACCTTGTTGAGTCAAAGTATCTGTCACTTTATTCCCTTCTCTATATAAATGATTTATAGAAAAATCTACTTCCTCCAATAAATAAATAAATTGCTTCCAAAAATTTTACAAATATCATAGAAAATATTTACTAGATCTTATCCAATTTATTACAATATTCAAATTATTGAATCTCAATACTGACATGATAGCCGTAGAAATTCATGATGGCATTAGCCATTGGAAGAACCCCCAAGTGCACTCATCGCGACATTGGTAACATTTTTGAAGCTGCCGGCAGGTTTGCTTTGACTTATAATAGAAGGCATGGTGCCGCCACTGTCGGCACCATTGTCCAGATGATGAATCCGTCCCTTCTAATATTCAGAACAATTGTTAAATCTTATTGGCTGCTTATGAATGGAGTTCAAAAGATAAACATTTGAGATTGCAAGATATATATTGTTTGGTTTAATTTTTCAGTGCGCGCAGCTTTATTTTGTTTTAATTTTTCTTATTAATAAAATGAGAATTAAGTCATTTCATGTCTTCCACTTCTCTTATTCCTTTTCAATATTAGAATATGAGATATTCAACTTGAAAGTTGCACTCTAATTGTAAGAATATTTCTCAAGAGATTGAATTTAGAGTTTCATAATACAACACGTCTTCATTTAAGAATGACTTGTGGCATGCATTTACTGTCTATTCTAATTCACAAGCCTTGCAATTTTATCTTTAAAAAGGCTTTACAGTTAGTCTGTCTTGAGCCGATGCAAGGCTTTAGATGTACCTTCTCATCACTCTCTAGTTGAACCAGAGGTTGTGCAAGGCTAGGTCCCATTGCTTCCCTATCCTCTTATGGCCCTATAGCCAACTCCCATGACGTTTTGTCCTTGAAGGGTCACTTCAAGCCTCTTAAATATTGCTCGGAAATTGAACACGTCATGAAGCAAATTATGCATGTATACTTGTAGATTTTGTGCGCAGGCACTTTTCAATCATCAGGGTAGAAGTTGAAGCTTCAAAATCCAGTAAAGCAACATAGGCTGTGTATGTCTATATATATATATATATATATATATATATGTTTTTCTAATGACGAAAGTATTAATGGCACAAAAAAAATTATCACTAATTATTACTAATAATGTATAATAGTGATGGATTATTCATTACTAATAAGTTCATCATTAAACAAAACATACGTTTTTTTGCTTTGATTATGACGTGAATATATTAGTAATAGTTTTTTAGTTATTAGTAACGAAAGAAATTGTTTACTAATAGTCTACTTTTAGTGGTAGTTTTAAATCGTCGTCAATGGCTTGAATACTGATTAGTAGGGACGATTCCAAATCGATTGTCACTAATTGGAGGTATATATATATAAGCTCTGCAGTGACAATTTTAAACTGTCACTAAAACTATATTTAGAATATATTAGTGACAGAATAAGTAACGTCACTACTATTTATTTTTAGTGATAGATTTGTTCCATCATGAGTAGTTAGAGTTATTTTTTAAAATAAAAAAATTATATTGAAAATGTATTAATGACAGTTTTTAAACCATCACTAAAAAAAACTCTCTAAATATCTCGTTCTTCCCCTTTCGCAAAATCCTGCGCGCCCCAAACCCTATTTTCTCTCTCGCACTCACATCTTGCTTCCTCTCCTGCTATTACGTGCAATTCATCGTCACTGCCGCTCGCCATTGCTGCCGCCGCCCGTGTGTCGCTTGGCATTTGCCTCTTTGCCAGTGCGTCGCTTGCCGCCTATCGCCTGTCACTGCCCCAGCCAACTACGACTTCTTGTTGTTCAATCTCCTTCCATTCAATCACACCCTTCTTTAGTTATCACAAGTGCATTCAATCACACCCTTCTTTAGATCAATCAAACTCTTTTATCGTTGTTTATTCTTTCTTCCGAGCAGCTTAATGAGCTCTTGAAACCAAAGTTGAATGAGTAATATTTAGTTAATAATAATTAACTGAATTAATCTTTCAATGTAATGTTGAGATAGTTAATTTAGTTACTATTGAGTTTTTCCTGATGATGTTTATATATCAAATGAATCAATGTTGAAATTATTAATTAAGTACCTAAATCTAGGAAGAAATTTATGAATTTGAAATCATGCAAACTGAAGAAACAATGTAAATGCATAATGTATGAACAATGTAAAAGAAAAAGTTAGTGAATATTTTAATTTGTCTTGTATGATTTTAGTTGTTAAGAAAATGGTTTTTGGTGCAAGTGTTGGGTTCCCTATGGTCAGTCTATGGTCAATTTGAGCTCTCATCCACATCATGCATGTCATGCATTATTACAGACCAAATTATAAAACAAAAAATGCATTTACAATAAAATTCAAATGTCTTCTTGTCTTTTACTCTTCAGTCTTCATGGAATACGCCAAGTTGTACGCGCTTTAAGTCCTGTCTTAGCTTCTACTTTCCCCTTCCATGTGTGTGTTCTGAATAATTAACTTGTTCAAGTACTAGCCACACACATTAAATCCAAGTACTTTGTCAGCATCAAAATAGGGATCAGAATTAAAAAGTTAACAGTTAAATTGTATGAAACATCTAGTGACAATTCTAAAATCATCACCAAAAGCCTTACAAACTATCACTACCAAAAAAAAAAAAAAAACTAATAGTGACTGTAACGACCTGCTACTTATTAAGCATTTTTTTTTTATTTGCATTTCATAATGCCATCCGTCTGAAATACTAATAATAACATTCTAGACCCAAAAGAGCACTGAAGAATCTCTGAAAATCATACACAACTAAGCAGCAGTACACAAAATTGGGAATTGCTACATAAAATACAATACTAGAAAACTATAGAGTTCTGAAATATAATTACAACACAAAATACCCAGTGACAATATCTCAAAACAACCTACCCCAAATCATTGGCATAAAAAATACACCTACCCTTCCAACTAGGGCAACTCAAGACAATCTTTAACCGTAAGCTTGATCTATTCGCTAACAGGATCCCTTAAAAAAATAATAAGTCACTGGGATGAGACAACGCTTAGTAAGTGGAAATATGTTATTACTAGTGTGTGATAGCTGAGTTAATCATTTAAAATACTGAAATAATACTGATACTGTAGTTTGAGAAAACTGATAAACTGTGCAGAATATATCTATCTATCATGTAATCTTTAAAATATGGTTGTGTATCTAAGTTTGCTATCTAAAGGTACTGCTAATATAATATTATAAAATGCTACTGTGTCATATATCTGTACATTGGAACTTCTGCTATATCTTGGGATCTGTATATCATGATATATCCCCTCGTGATAGGGTTGTGCGGTCCGTAAGCTAGACTTACTTTGGTTGGTTCTCCAGGTAAGTCAATCTTTATCATCTGCCAATCTGTAATGATCTATGTAGATCCTAACCCACTGCAATCACTCCGGGCTACCTCAAACCTCTGTCATCCTCTAACCGGCTACCTCAACCTAGCATGCTGGGGAGACTGCAAATCTCTCATAGTACGGTTAGACGGAATCCACATGCTATATGAGTCATGTGGTTGCACGTGTCTGAAACTAGCAACGGTACCGTGCTCTGCTGTAAAGATATCTGTCAGTAATTTCCACAGGAATCTGATATCGTGTAATACTATATACATACATAAGTATATAATCATCTTGCTGCTTTTAACATGATTTCAAAAACAACCATAACATTATAATTCTGAATTGTATTATCTGAGATATCTGACTAAAATATATATATTATCTGTCTGTAACATCTGTGTTTTCTATCTGTACTATATAAAATATATGAATATAATATCTGCATACTCTGTATATAATATCTGTAATCTCTATATATAATTTATGTAATCTCTGAATAATCTACTGTAGCATTTTGATGCTATCACTGTATAATCTGTCTGAATAAACTGTCTGAGTATTATGGTTTAGAAATCTTGTTTTTCTATGGGAAATACTGCAAGTTTCATTCATTGCTAATAATATGAAATATTTGAATATCTGTATATTTGTAATACTGTAAAATCTATATATATTGTATTGTAATAAACTCATGCCACATATTTGAATAAACACAATCTGATGCTTGATTTCTGTAATTCTGCTATAAAGATAATATTCATAATTCTGTGGAAAATAATCTGATCTGCATGCTTGTAAATACATATTCATAATATTTTGTATACAAATCAAAAATTACTAACATAGCATATTTCTCTTACCTACAAAAGAAACTTATCTAACTATTATACTTTACCTGATTACCTTTATACCTCTTGGAACAACTGCGGGTATCTCTGTCTGATTTGCTCCTCGAGCTCCCAATAAGCTTTTTCTATAGCGTGATTTTTCCACAACACTTTCACTAACTGAATCTCTTTTGTATGTAATTCTTGTGTCTTTCTGTCTAATATCTGTACTGGTGCTTCTTCATAAGCTAATGAATCCTTGAGTTCTATCTATGCATAGCTAATGATGTGGGATGGGTCTGGGACCTATTTCCTCAACATAGTAATATGAAACACATTATGTATTCTGGATAAAATTGGTGGCAAAGCTAATTTATAAGCAACTGACCCTATTCTTTCTAGTATCTCAAAAGGGCCAATAAACCTAGGGCTTAACTTGCCCTTCTTCCTAAATCTCATAATTCCTCTCATAGGAGCTACTTTCAAAAATACTCGATCTCCCACTTTAAACTCTAACTCCTGGCGGAGAGTGTCTACATAACTTTTTTGCTGACTTTGTGCGGTATTGATTCTTTCTTTAATTAGTCGGACCTTGTCACAAGTGTGCTGAACAATCTCTGGATCCAAACCTCGCCTCTCGCCTACCTCATCCTAGAAGAGAGGAGAACGACATCTCCTGTCATACAGTGCCTCATATAAAGCCATGCCAATACTAGATTGGTAGCTGTTATTGTAGGCAAATTCAACTAGTAGTAGAAACTGGGTCCAGCTACCCCCAAAATCTAGTATGCATGCACGAAGCATATATTCTAGGATCTGAATTGTCCTCTCAGTCTAACCATCTATCTGGGGATGGAAAGCTGTACTAAATGCTAACTGTGTACCCATAGCCTCCTGAAAGCTTTTCCAGAATCATGAAGTAAACTGAGGATCTTGGTCTGAGACTATGATACTGGTATGCCATGGACACAAACTATCTCCTGAACATATATCTTTGCCAGTCTATCCATGGAATAACCGACTTTAATAGGGATAAAATGGGCAGTCTTCGTCAAACGATCAATAACTACCCAAATTGCATTCAAACCCTGTTGCACTAGTGGTAACCCCGTAACAAAATCCATGGAAATGTGGTCCCACTTCCATTATAGAATAAACAACGGCTACAACTGTCCTGCTGGTCTTTGGTGCTCAACCTTGGCCTACTGGCACGTCAAGCACTGCTGTACAAATTCGACAATTTCTTTTTTCATCCCACTCCACCAAAAGTACTCTTGCAGATTCCTGTACATTTTAGTACTGCCAGGATGGACTGTGTATAGTGATCTGTGAGCCTCCTCCAACATAATTCTCCTGATGTTGGTGTCAGCAGGAACACATAGCCTAGTACAGAAACGCAAGGTTCCATCATTAGATATGTTGAACTCCTCTCCCTGACCATCCCTCACTCTAGCTATAACCTTTGCCAACTTTGCATCATCACCCTGAGCTGCTTTAATTTTCTCATATAGGGTAGGTTGTAACACTAGGTTGGCAAAAAAAGCTTGAGGACTATCCTCTACCTATTTTATGCTGAGTCTCTCCAAATCCATCAGGATCGGGTGTTGAATCTCTTTAGCTGCTAGTATTGGTTCTACTGATTTCCTGCTCAAAGCATCTACTACTACATTTACTTTCCCTAGGTGGTAACTAATAGTACAGTCATAATATTTGATAAGTTCTAACCACCTTCTTTACCTTATGTTCAATTCTCTCTAGGTGAAGAAATATTTCAAACTCTTGTGATCCGTGAAGATTTTGCATTTCCTACCATACAAATAATGCCTCCAGATTTTAAGAGTGTACACCACTACAGCTAACTCCAAATCATGCACAAGGTAATTCTTCTCATATTCTTTAAACTGTCTAGAAGCATATACAATGACCCTACCATGCTGTATCAATACGCACCCAAGTCCCTTCAGGGACGCATCGATGTATATCACAAACCCATCCTCTCCTAATAGAATAGCCAATATTGGGACTGTAACCAACCTCTACTTCAACTCTTGAAAGCTCTGCTCACAGTCATCAATCCATTCAAACCTTACCTTTTTCCTCGTAAGTCGCATCAATGGACTCGACAAATTGGAGAAACCATCCACGAAGCACCGACGATAGCCTGCTAAACCCAGAAAACTCCTAACTTCTTAAACATTTCTAGACCTCATCCAATTTACTACTGCCTCTATCTTACTTGGATCGACAGATACACTTGCCTCAGAGATCACATGGCCGAGAAAAGAAACCTGTTTCAGCAAGAATTCACATTTCTTAAACTTCGCATATAACTTTCTCTCTCTTAATATCTGCAATACCAACCTCAAATGATGCTCATGCTCCTCAAAACTCCTCGAGTAGGCCAGTATATCATCACTAAATACAACTATGAACTGGTTTAAGTACTGATAGGACACTCGGTTCATTAAATCCATAAATATTGCTAGTGCGTTAGTCAACCCAAATGGCATCTCTAAGAACTCGTATTGCCCATATCTCGTACGAAACGTCGTTTTTGAGACGTCCTCTACCCTCACTTTCACCTAATGGTAACCTGACCACAAGTCGATTTTAGAATAAACCTGGGTCCCCCAGAGTTGATTAAACAAATTGTTGATCTTAGGAAGAGGATATTTATTCTTAACCATCAGTTTATTTATCTCTTTGTAATCGATACACATCCTCATGGCTCCATATTTATTTTTCACAAATAAGACTGGTGCTCCCCAGGGCGACACGCTGGGCCTGATAAATCCCTTATCCAGTAATTCTTGCAATTGATCTTTTAATTCTTTTAACTCTGCTAGGGCCATTCGATAAGGAGCTTTAGATACTGGCACTGATCCCGGTAGAAGATCTACTGTAAACTCAACTTTACGGTCTGGTGGCAAACCAGGTAATTCCTCTGGAAATACATCTAAAAATTCTCTAACTACAGGGACATCAGCTTGTTTCAATTCCTCTTTCGGCGATTCCTTGATGTAAGTAACAAATCCCTGGTAGCCTTCTTGGATCAATTTTCTCACCTGAACAGCTGATGCAAGTTGTGGTGAAGAATGCACTTGCAAACCAAGAAATCTATATTCTGGCACACCTGGAGGTCTGAAAATAATTTCTTTTAAATGATAGTCAATACTAGCATGATTATCTGCCAACCAGTCCATACCCAAAATTATATCAAATCCTTACATATCTAATATTACCAAATCAGCTGGCAATGTTTTTCCCTGAATAGTTACTGGAAAACCCCTGAGTATCCTTCTACATCTCCCCACTGACCTAGTCGGCGTAGCTACAACTAACCCAATATCTAATAACTGTGCCTCATACCCCATTAACTAAGCATATACCGCAGAAACAAAAGAGTGGGTGGCACCTGTATCAAATAAAACAATAGCAATGAATGAGAAAGCAATATGGGTACCTGTAACTACGTCTCCAGCGGCATTGGTGTCACCCGGTGTCAACGCGTACACTCTTGCCAGTGCCGTATTTCTCCACCGTCCTCCACAAGGTGCCTTATAACCACCTCGGTATGGTCTGGGAGCTGGTGCCTGAGCTGGCAATCCCTGACATGACCATGATCGGTGCCCGGGTCTCCTGCATCTGTAGGAGACCTCCTTACTCATCCTGCATTCACCTGGATGTCTACGGCCACATCTAGGACAGGTAGGAGTAGCCCGTCCGCCCTGAAAACCACCACGTCCCGTCATCTGTCCCTGACCACCTCCATAGCGATCTCCTTTCCATGGCCCTCGGCTAGAGCTCGCCTGTAAATCCTGAGGCGTAGACCTCTTCCTCTAACCCTAGGCTACAGCGCTCCTCTACATACCACTCTCAATAACAGCAGCTCTATCCACCACCTCTGCAAACGTCTGAGCTCGAAAGCCGATAACTTACTCAAATAAACTCTGCTTCAACCCCTCTTCAAATTTCTTGGCCTTTTTCTCTTCGTCTAGTGCTAAATGTGGGGCGAAATGGTATAACTCAAGAAATCGTACAACATACTATGTCACCGTCATCAACCGCTAATTCAGATGTAAAAACTTTGCTGCCTTTGGGCTCCAAACGATAGCAGCGAAATATCGCTCGAAGAATAGTTCCTTGAACTGACTCCACAACACTGGCACTGGGTCAGGCCTCTGCTCCTCATTCATACGCACTGATCTCCACCAGTGCTTTGCCTCTCCTGTCAGTTTAAACGTTGCAAATGCCACTTTCTGCTCATTTGTACATGCCAGTAATGCTAAAGTCTCCTCGACATCCTGAACCCAATTCTCAGCCACAATCAGGTCAGGTCCTCCAGTAAAAGAAGTGCTTGATCGTGCAGCTACGCTCTCCTCCACTCATGGCCATCTCAGCCATCACCTGTTGGGTGATACTGCGCAATACGACATCAGTATCTCCACCTCCCATACTGGAGGGTCCTAGTCTATCACCTCCTGCATCTTTACCACTGCTACCCTGATCCATCCTGAAAATACACAAACACTATTTTAAAATCCTATACATATCTACTTTACTTCATCCAACTAAAACCTCAAATTCATTGTCAACTATTTCCCTTGTTCTTGCCCTAAAATCCAATCCTACAACCCAAACACACGACTCGTCGATAGTTTACTATGATTTTCCTAAAATCGTCACCCTAGGAAAAACACAGAAACCACCACGATAATCATGTATTCAGACCATAGAACAAATCCTCAAAATCTTTTCATATTCTGGTATAGTATTCGCTGCAACCTAAGCTCTAATACCAAACTGTAACGACCTACTACTTATTAAGCATTTTTTTTAATCTGCATTTCATAATACCATCCGTCTGAAATACTAATAATAACATCCCAGGCCCAAAAGAGTACTGAGGAATCTCTGTAAATCATACACAACTAAGCAGCGGTACACAAAACTTTGAACTGCTATATACAATACAATACCAGAAAACCATAGAGCTCTGAAATATAATTACAACACAAAATACCTAGTGACAACATCTCAAAACAACCTACCCCAAATCACTGGCATAAAAAATACACCTACTCTTCCAACTAGGGTAGCTCAAGACAATCTCTAACCGCAAGCCTGATCTGCTCGGCTAGTAGGATCCCCTAAAAAATAACAAGTAATTGGGATGAGACAACGCTCAGTAAGTGGAAATATGCTATTACTAGTGTGTGGCAGTTGAGTTAATCATTTAAAATACTGAAATAATACTGATACTGTAATTTGAGAAAACTGATAAACTGTACAGAATATATCTATCTATAATGTAATCTTTAAAATATGGCTCTGTATATGAGTTTTCTATCTGAAGGTACTGCTAATATAATATTGTAAAATGCTACTGTGTGATATATCTATACATAGCAACTTCTGCTATACCCTGGGATCTGTATATCATGATATATCCCCTCGTGATAGGGTTGTGCAGTCCATAAGTTGGACTTACTCTGGTCGGTTCTCCAGGTAAGTCAATCTCTATCATCCGCCAATCTGTAATGATCTATATAGATCCTAGCCCACTGCAATCACTTCGGGCTATCTCAAACCTCTGTCATCCTTTAATCGGCTACCTCAACCCAACATGCTGGGGAGACTGCAAATCTCTCCTAGAACTATTTGACGGAATCCACATGCTATCCGAGTCATGTGGTTGCACGTGTCTGAAACTAGCAATGGTACCGCGCTCTGCTGTAAAGATATCTGTCAATAATTTCCACAAGGATCTGATATAGTGTAATACTGTATACATACATAAGTATATAATCATATTGCTGCTTTTAACATGATTTAAAAAACATCCATAACATTATAATTCTGAATTGTATTATCTGAGATATCTGACTAAAATATATATATTATCTGTCTGTAACATCTGTGTTTTCTGTCTGTACTATCTGTAATATCTGTATAAAATATATGTACATAATATCTGTATACTCTGTATATAATATCTGTAATCTCTGAATAATCTACTGTAGCATCTTGATGCTATCACTGTATAATCTATTTGAATAAACTGTCTGAGTGTTATGGTTTAGAAATTATGTTTTTCTCTAGGAAATACTGTAAGTCTCATTCATTGCTAATAATTTGAAATATATGAATATTTGTATATCTGTAATACTATAAAATCTATATATATTGTACTATAATAAACTCATGCCATACATTTGAATAAACACAATCTCATGCTTGATTTATGTAATTTTGCTATAAAGATAATGTTTATAATTCTCTGGAAAATAATCTGATCTGCATGCTTGTAAATACATATTCATAATATTCTGTATACATATTAAAAATTGCCAGCATAGCATATTTCCCTTACCTTAAATTTGAAAATCCCCTACTAAATTCTAGCCCTATACCCGCAGGGTTCCTAACTCAACATCCTGAAAATAATATCCCCCATAATAAAATATCAGATTCTAAATACTTCTTATAACTGTAGGAAAGCAGATTCTAAATAAAAAACCTTATCTTGAATTTGGGATGAATTTCAAATCAACTTTCCCCACGATCTGCTCCGGCAAACTTGCAGAGAACTTCGTCAGGAGCATCGTGGTGGCCTCAAATCTTCAATTCAGCGAGAAATGGGGCCAAGATCGAAGAGAGAAGGGGATGGGGTCATGAGAGAGAGAGTGTAATGATCTGCTTATCTTAACATATAATAAAACATTATAAATAAAATAGTCAACCCAAACCCGTGGATAGCGGGGACACCTGTCATACATAGCGAAACCTAGGTAGCAGTGAATGTAAATCATCAACCTCATTACCAAAAAATACATAATACTAGAGTTAACTGTAATCCCAAAGCATAGTATTTATGTACAATCTCCACAAATTTCCAAAAATATACTCATGTCTAGGAACCTACAATATAAATTTCCCGCACCTAGATCAAAACTTACCCTCCTAACGGGGTAGTACCACCTCGATCCGCCGGTCTTTCTGGGTTCTCTGAAAATCATTTAATGTTTGAGGGTGAGGACCTTCTCAATAAGGAAAAAATAAACTAAATACGGTTGTGTGGCAACATGAATACTTAATGATAATATAGATATATAGTACAAACTTCATACCAGAAAACATTCATCATTTAATAATTGCAAAAATGTATACTTTCATATTTCTATACGTCAT
The DNA here is from genome assembly GCF_029873635.1 of Malania oleifera. Lineage (NCBI taxonomy): Eukaryota > Viridiplantae > Streptophyta > Magnoliopsida > Santalales > Ximeniaceae > Malania > Malania oleifera. The sequence continues at coordinate 21,135,765 of NC_080424.1, read as the reverse complement.
ACTAATCATAACTATCTAGTATAGCTAATAATACTGAAAATATACCCAGGATGAATAGCTAGCTGATGTCATGTATTACCCCCAATGACGGGTTGTGCAGCCCGAAGGCGGGACCCGACAATGGCCGACCGACCACCGCCGAGTCAAAAATGTCTGTAAGTACGATGGGCCCGCCACACCTTGGTCCGGATTGCCAGGTGGACATATACAACTCTACATTAAAAGCCACATCGACTATCTATCTTCCACTCCCTCGTGGGGTGGTTAGCATCAATCTGAACATAGATATCTGATCTATAAGCTACAGTACCATGCTCCTAAACTGAACTAAACTAATATTTTGGGTTCTGATAACATATAATACATGATAATATAACGTTTAACATAAATGGATTGATAGCATTTTCTATAATTTCATAAATACGGCCTCGTGCCGAACATTTTAGAAGTACGGCCTCGCGCCGAACGTTTAATAAATACAGCCTCGCGTCGAAATCATACGTAAAATACAGCCTCGCACCGGCTATCAATCACGACCTTGCGCCATATATCTCATACATATCATTCGGAATAAATAACTCATTTATCATGTACTTTAAAATCATAATATACTGCATTCTTTCATAATCTCTAAAAAAAAATATACTTCATTCATAACATTGTCATATCATAATAATTCTCACGTAAAGTAATATTCGTGCCACACATTTGTTGTATAAAACCATACATTATATTCTAAAATCATAATTTCTGGCATCTCATACATACATATATATATATATATATATATATATATATATATATATATATATACATTTCAACATAATAGTAGTATTTTCCTAAATGTGCATTTCCTTCGTAATATACGGATATAATGCATGCTTTCTTGAAAATTAATTTACTGATAAATAATAATAATTTGCATGGAAACTAACTGCTTTAGTTTATTCCCTTACTTGACACTAAAAGAAACCCCATAAAATTTCCAGTCCTACATTCGTAGGGTTCCTCGTTCAACTCCTTGAAAACAATAACTTGAAAAACTAAATTTCGGTATTTTCACGTGAATATCATTTACTATAAGTACAGTAAGACCAAATTTGGCATAAAAAGTCTTACCTCAACTCAGGGATGAATTTCGACTAGCTTCCACCAAGGATCCGCTCTGGCAGATTTGGAGAGAACTTCCCTAAAAGCATTGTGGTGGCCTCATATCGTCGATCTGGCGAGTGACAGAGCTGAAATTGAAGAGAGAAGGGAGGGTAACCGAAGGGAGGAGAGAGAGAGAGAGAGTTATGTGCCAAAAATTAAGCTTAAAAATGAAGTTCGGGCTATTTGTACACTGGCCTTCGTCGATGAGCCACGTCACCTCATTGACGAGGTCAAGAAGGCTCCTCGTCGATGAACTATCCCCTTTATCGACGAAATTTAGAGTTGCCCAAAAACCTCTCTCGATATCTTCTCATCGATGAAACTTGTCTTCGTCGACGAGGCCCTTTTGTACCTTCGTCGACGAATCCCCTGTGTTCGTTGACGAGGACCTGATAAATTTCCTTAGTTATTACTCCCAAAGTGCAATGTCGTCGACGAAGTTTGATGCCTGCTTCTATTTTTGTTTCCATTTTCCTCACTCCTTATTATTAAAATACCATTATTCTTTGGGTTGTCACAAAGAGAGAGGAGGGCTTCTGCGCTGAAGATTTTGATTAAAAATCTGAGTTTTAGTTATTTATAGGGTTGGATTCATCGACGATACATGTCACCTCATCAACGAGTCCTATAGAAAGTTCATCGACGAACCCGCTCCCTCATCAACGAGTGTCAGTCTGCCTTAATTCCTCTCTCGGTATCCTCTCGGTAATGAGACGGGACCTCGTCGATGAGATCTTGATGATCCCTCGTCAACGAAACCCCTGTGTTCATCGACGAGTCCTGTGGGAATTTCTTGGGTTATTACAGTGACGGTTATCACTAAAAGTCTAGAAATAGTGATGAATCTATATTCATTACTGATAGTAGGTTTTTAATGACTATTTACAGTTAAAAAATAGTGTCAGTTTTAGTGACGGTATTACATCTTTAGTGACGGTCTATATCCATCACTAATACTCAATTATTAGTGACATTTCCAAAATCATCACTGTAGACACCCTAATTTTAACTAGGCCACCCCAAAGAAACTCGACCAAATAAAATTTGATTTTTAATCCCGAGCAAAACCTCTCATTTTGAAATTAAGACCTTGAACCCCCATGGTTGAGTTGTTTTATTTCAATTGAATAAGTTCACTAAAACTTCAGTTAGTTGTTGAGTCTTTTTTCAATATAGTGTTTCTCAATTGCAAAAATCTTTAGTTAGAATCCTATAATCAGCTGCATTTTGTAGGACTAGTATTGAGTTTGAAGTCCCGGAATGTAAAATTCTACATGTATGTTTGGAAATAAATTTAAGTCACCATAGAGTTTTCAATTTCTAAAAATTGGTGGCAAAAATTTTAAATTAAGCCTTCTTGAGTTAGGACCTTGTAATTAATGTCTTCCAAACTTTTTGCCAATTTGAGGATCCAATTTTCCTAATTTGAGTTTAGGATTTTTAAGTCGAGTCTTGTAAATCAAAACATTAAATTTTAAACTGAGTCTTGCAGTCCTTAAGTCAAGTCTTTGATTTTAGGTCTAATGATTTTTAAAACTGGGGTTTTGATCGGATATTAAAATCAGGTTCTATTATCTATGGTTTTTGTTTGGTCAAAATTAGTCAACTCTAAAGTCACATTTATTGCTTCTTAAGCAGAAAAGTCAAAATTAGTAAAACTTTTGGGGGTCACAATTGAAAAGTCGTTTTATTGAGGGGGAGGGAACACGTGTGCATGTGTAAGGCACAATCACATAGGAAATATATAGGGAATGTGAAATAAAAAGTTACAAATAAAAATCACCATAGGTAAGTACAGAGAAAGCTACAAAATAAAGTAAAGTACCAAAATACAGGTGTACACATTAATGTTGCAGTATAGGGAAAAGGCCGGGGTGCATACATTTATACAACAATTGCAAAAAAAAGAAAATTCAAAAAGTAAAAAAAAAAAAAAGCAGAAACAATTCCATGCCCGCCACTCCTGTAATGCCACCTGAATCTCCCAATCCACCTGCGTAGGGAGGAAACAATAAAATCAGTTAAGCAGTAGAAAGGAAAATACAAAAACAAAAAGGAAATAAAAGATGCCCAACCCACCATTCTAGTGTTGCCACCTAAGCAATTCATCTGTGCACAAAAGGAAAGAAATAAAAAATTCACAAAATCAAAAAGGGGGAGATCACACGTGAGCTGTTAAAGGGAATTATTCCCCGACACAGTTCGTTAGAGGGGAAATATGTTAGGGGAATTGACACCAAATACATTCCCAGACCCCCTATAAATAGGGAGTCTCAGTGTTGTAGCAGACACCCCTTAGAGAATACAGTAACACTGTCAAAATAGAGAGAAAAAAAAAAAAAAAAGAGCATAGGGAAATGCTGGGAAAATAGAGAAAAACCACTCAGAGAGCACAAGAATACTCTATCAAAATTGAGAGAATTAAGAGAGAGATTAAGAGGGGAGTTAGAGGGACCTTACAGAAAATTCATCTGAGAGTAGGAACCTCTGCTGAAGTAGATAGAGATAGTCATAAACAGAGTTATGCTCAAATACGGAGAGCAGAGGATTGGGGGGCAACAGAGCAACAATTCACACTGTAAGAGGGTAAATGTCTAAAACTCTATTCTCAAAGATGTTTAATCTACGTGTGTGCAAGTAGGAATGAAGGTGTTCTCCATCCTCTCAGGTTTTTGAACCTGAGTTTCCCTAGACCCGAGCATGAGTTCAGGTCAGTGTCTCAGATCCTCGGATTGTCTAGCCCGAACCTGTGCTTGAAGTTGGGTTTAAACTAGCCCTAAGAAATGAACCTAAAGCCCATTTTGAATAAACCCGCTACACCATTTTAAACTTTACCAAACCCTGTTACCCAGGCCCAACTAGAAGACCTGACCCACTTTGTTTTTAATACAACAAAGCCCATTTTCTCAAAACTAACCCAGCCCATGTCCCACTTTAAATTGAGGCCCAGCTTAATTTCAAAAGACCCCGACCCAATTCATAGTTTGAATAACCCAGCCTGTTGGATCTTATTATTAAAGTTTATTTATTTTCCTTCTTTTTCTTATTTAATATTATCATTAAAATTAGTTTCTGCTTGGGTTATTTTTTTTTCGTTAAAGTTCAGTTTGATCTTTTACAAAAAAAAAAAGAAAAAAAAAATCTTCTTTAGGATTTAAATTTGTTGTCTTCTTTAAGAATTAAATTTTGTTGGGTTCTCTTTAAATTAAGTTTAGTTTAATTAAAGTCTGAATCTTTATTGTATTTTTTTTTATCGTTTAATTATTGAAGAATTAAATTTTCGTTCTTCATTTTGTTATAGTTTATTTCTTTTGTGTTGATTGAGGTTGTTAGAATTGCATGCTTTAATTAAGTAGTGAAGTTATCTTCTTTAGTTTTTTTTTTTTTTTTCCAAAGTTCAAACATGGGATTTAATTCTTGCCTGACTGATTAAACTAGGATCATTTCTCGTTGTTAATTTAGTTGTCAATTTAGTGCGTGATTAGGATTCATAATTTAAATTTCACGTTGTTTTTAATTCGTTAAAAGAAATTCTCAAACATCTCAAAAAACCCGAATCTAAATTGTGTTCAGTAACCCTTTTGTTTCTTATTTTCTGTTGGAATTACACGATATATGGAATTAGACTACATTCCCTAAGGAGACGATCTGGCCCTTGGGCTAAGTATTACACGACTGAACTCCTATACTTGGGATAACTCTCGAGCTGCTCATTTGTAGAGTGAGTCACGAACCAACTCTCTCTCTCTCTCTCTCTCTCTCTCTCTCTCTCTCTCTTTAAGATTCGAGCTATCTATTACCTGAATCAACGATCCGACGTTACTACTTGGATCAGGGGAGGAATGTAGCAGATTGGATTTCGTTTTGAGGATTTTGGGTTTTATCCCAAAACCAAGGTAAGGGTCTGATTTCAGTTTTGGTTCGATAGATCTATAGTAGGTAGGATTGTATTGAAGTGTTGTTCTTCGACTTTTAGGTTTTGGGGATCCTGTGTCGTTGTTTTGGACCGATTAAGTTCGTGTTTTGGTCTTCGAGATAAGGTAAGGGGTTTCTGTTTGTATCAGTTATTTTTGTTTTCTAAATCGGTAAAACTGTGGTTTACGATTATACACATGTTTTGGCTACTTATTTGGAAAAATCTATTGGGTGCAATTACAGAATTTTTGGGTTTACAGTTTTTGGGAAAATTTGGGTTTCGAGTATCATCTCTGTTTCTATTGGAAAATTATTTATTTGTATAAATTGTAATATAGAGATGACTGTACCTTTGATTATGTTAAACTGTATTTTCAAAATATCTATTATGAGATTATTTGTTTACCTAAATAAGTGTTGAATGAGATGATGAATTGAATGATGTGTTTTGTGAAAAAGCATGTTGATTAACTACCGTAGGCTGTGATTTGTTGAAATGAGATATAGAAACAAGAGTTCCAAAATTGTTCTAGGTTTTGTGAAAATTTCAAGTTGGAATAATACTAAAGGTCGAGGACAATTGAAGCGTGCCGATTAGCTACCGAAGGTTGAGATATAAGGCGTGTTGGAATAATACCATAGGCGGCCAAGTTAGTTAACTACCATTGGCTCAGATGTCTGGCTTTTTCCGAAGAGTGTGCAATACCACTAGAAAGGCTGGTTTATACCGAAGGGTGTGAGAACACCAGATCTGCACCGGTTCAATGTTGTGGGGGCTTATGCTATGTCAGGTTATCGGGGGCACCGACTTTTGCCGAAGGGTGTGAAATACCACTAGATTCGGCTTAGGCCGATGAGTGTGACGACATTAGATCGTATTGCTTTGTATCGTATGTATACTAGAATTGTATTATGAAAATACTGGAATTGTGAAATATTTTTGTTTTATTGTTGAAATAACACTCATGTATCCATAGACTGATATAACATATTTCTCCCTTACTGAGAGGTGTCTTACCCATATCATACAAATACTTTTAAGGTCCTTCGAGTAGCCGACACTAGTGTCCTAACTTTTCAGGAGCGTGGTTGTTGATTAGCTATCTAAGTACTTGTGTAAGTACTGTACCATGGTCCGGTTGTCGTTTTGGGTTATGTAGATACCCGAGGATTATGTTTGTATTATGGGACTAGATCCTGATTTTTTATAGACTCTGGTATGGTGTTATGAATGTATTACGTTGAATTATTCTACTGCATATATTGTGTATATGATTGTGTATACGGTATACGTGAACCCTATGGGGTTGGACCCTTACATTGTATAGTATCATAGACGATTGTATAATATAGAGACAAGGTAGGTTACTAAATCACACCCTGAGGCCCATTTTTGGGTTCGGGGCATGATAGCTTAGTATCAGAGCTAACTGGGTTGTTAGGTCTTGTAGACTTGGTTAGGTATGATTATGTGAACATACTAGAATATAGGATGTAAAGAATGGGTAGAGTATGTCGAGGGTTGTCATGTAGCTAGACAGGGATTTATTGATGGTATTCTGTGTTTTTCCTAGAATGACGATTTCAGTAAAATCATGGAAAACCATTTGTGGTTTCATGTCAGTGCGGTGGGGTAGACTTGGACTTGAGAGTCTAGAAGTTAACATGATTATCCTGCAATGATTGTGTTAATTGTGCTATGATATAGGAATGCTAATCTATTCCTGTATTATTTTCAGAATGAAGCCCAAGGATAGCAACTGGGATAGTAGCTCAGAAGGGACTGTGAGTGAAGGGTCTCCTTCCGTGCCTTAGGGTTTGACTAGGCATATTATGCGAGAGATCGGGCAAAGTGTTAGGGGACAGGAGCATCCACCTACGGCTGCGGGTTGCACCATTGAGAAGTTCACCCACATGCATCCTTCAACGTTTACTGGAGGGTTCGACCCGATTATAGCGGAGAACTAAGTGTAGAAGACAGAAAAGATATTGAAAGTTCTACACTGCACCGACGAGCAGAAAGTTCTCTATGCTACATTTCAGCTAATGGGAGAAGCTAAGAGATGGTGGATGGCTGTGAGTTTTCTAGATGAGTTACTAGGCTTGGCATCTGATCATGAGGTAGATTTTCCTATTGATCTGCTTCCAAGTACAGCGTCAATCTCTAAAGCATCTTACCGAATGGCGCTAGCAGAGTTGGCAAAATTAAAGAATTAGTTGTAAGATTTGCTTGATAAGGGATTTATACGGCCCAGTGTATCTTTGTGGGGAGCTCTAGTGTTATTTGTGAAGAAGAAAGATGGGTCCATAAGGATGTGTATAGATTATAAGGAAATTAATAAGGTGACGATCAAGAACAAGTATCCTTTAGCCCGTATAGATGATTTATTTGACCAGCTTTAAGGTACACGGGTGTATTCTAAGATTGACCTCAGATCAAGTTATCATCAAGTGAAGGTAAGAGAAGAATATGTATCGAAGACAGCCTTTCGGACCAGGTATGGGCATTATGAGTTTCTTGTTATGTATTTTGGTTTGACAAATGCTCCTACAATATTCATGGATTTGATGAATAGAATTTTTCATTAATATTTAGACCAGTTTGTTGTTGTTTTTATTGATAATATACTGGTTTATTCCATGAGCTATGAGGAGTATGAGACACATTTGAGGTGGGTCTTATGGACGCTCAGGGAAAAGAAGTTGTATGCCAAGTTCAGCAAATGTGAATTCTGGCTCGAGAAGGTTGTGTTTTTGGGGCATGTTATCTCAGGGGATGAAATTTTTGTGGATCCTAGTAAAGTTGATGCGGTAGTGAATTGGGTTAGACTGAGGAACATCTAGGAGATCAGGGGTTTCTTGGGACTGGCTAGTTATTACCATCATTTTGTTGAGGGATTCTCAGTGTTATTAGGGCCTCTGACACGACTGACTAGGAAGAATACTAGATTTGAATGGGACGACAGTTGTGAGCAGAGTTTTCAAGAATTGAAGCAAAGGCTTGTCACGGCACCACTGTTGATCATCCCGTCAGGGGGTGAGGGTTATGTTGTCTACAGTGATACATCCTTGAAGGGACTTGACTATGCATTGATGCAATATGGTAGGGTGGTAGCGTATGCTTCTAGGTAGTTGAAAGAGTATGGAAAGAACTATCCTACCCACAATCTTGAATTGGCTGCAGTAGTACATGCATTGAAGATTTGGAGGCATTACCTGTATGGAGAGTGATGTGAAATCTTCTCTAACCATAAGAGTTTAAAGTACTTTTTCACTTAGAAGGAACTGAACATGAGGCAGAGAAGGTGGTTGAAGCTTATTAAAGATTTTGATTGTACTATCAGTTACCACCCAGGAAAAGCAAACGTGGTAGCTAATGCACTGAGTAGGAAGTATGTGGGACTAGCGCTGGAAGTTATGAAGATTCAGTATCCGATTATGATGGATCTGGAAAGACTCGGCATAGAGTTGGTTGAGAGTGATTCTCAGGCATGTATTTCCAATTTAGCGGTGCAGCCTACTCTGCAGGAAAGGATTAAAGCTGCTCAAAAGGAGGATCCATAATTAGCAAAGGTAATGGTCAGAACATAGGGTGGCCAGGGAGAGGAATTTTGTACTACAGATGACGAAGCTTTGTGCTTTCATTCTAGATTATGTGTTCCTGCTGATATTGAAATCAGAAGGACCATCCTAGAAGAGGCTCATAGATCTTTATACACAGTTCATCCCTACAGCACAAAAATGTATAGGGATTTGCGAGAGTTTTATGGGTGGAGTGGTATAAAGAAAGAGATTGTTGAGTATATAGCACAATGTTTGACGTTCCAGCTAGTAAAGGCTGACCACTAGAGGATGGTAGGTCAGTTGCAAATACTTTTTATCCCAGAGTGGAAATGGGATCACATATCTATGGATTTTGTTTCAGGACTGCCGTTGACATTGCATGGCCAGAATGCAATCTGGGTGATTGTAGATCGTTTGACTAAGACTTCCCATTTCCTTCCTATCAAGACTAGCTACTCCATTAACAGACTGGTAGAGATTTATATTCAGGAGATAGTCTCTCATGGTGTACCTATGTCTATAGTGTCAGATCAAGACTCACGTTTCACATCACGATTTTGGAGGAGCTTGCAGGAGGCTCTAAGGTCTCAGTTATCTTTTAGCATGGTGTTCCATCCTCAATTAGATGGGCAGACTAAGAGGACGATTCAGATATTAGAAGATATGCTTCAAGCGTGCGTGTTGGATTTTGGGGGTAGCTGGACCCAGTTTATGCTGCAGGTGGAATTTGCGTATAATAACAATTATCACACCAGCATTGGCATGGCACCATTTGAGGCACTTTACGGTAGAAGATGTCATTATCCTCTATACTAGGATGAGATGGGAGAACGGCGAGTTGTGGAACAAGAGTTAGTACAACAAACATATGATAAGGTTTGGCTGATCAGAGATAGAATCAGTGCAGCTCAGAGCCGACAAAAGAGTTACACCGATACCCGTTGTAGGAAATTGGAGTTTGATATTGGTGATCATGTGTTTTTGAAAATAGCTCCATTAAAAGGGGTTATGAGATTTGGAAGAAAGGTAAACTTAGCCCTAGGTTCATTGGTCCGTTTGAGATTTTAGAGAAAATGGCCGGTTGCCTACAAGTTAGCTTTACCACCTATGTTGTCTAGGATACACTATGTATTCCATGTTTCCATGTTGAGGAAATACGTCCCAGACCCTTCTCACGTAATCAGTCATGCTGAATTAGAGCTCAGTAATTTACTAGTTTATAAGGAGGTACCAATACAAATTCTAGACAGGAAAGAGCAGGAATTATGTAATAAGAAGATTCCTTTAGTAAAAGTTCTATGGAGAAATCACACAATAGAAGAAGCTTCACGGGAGATTGAGGAGCAGATAAGGCATAAATACCGCAATTGTTCTATGGGGTTCAATTATAAATAGGAAAAGTGTAAGTAATTATGTAATGTTTTCTTTTGCAGGTTAGACAGTATATATAGTAGTTTAGTAAGTAAATAGTGTCACGCCTTGAACTCAACAATGGGACCCAGGGTGTGATATAGTAACCTAACCTGTCCCTGTATCATACAAAACACACATGATACTATAATGAATGAGGGTCCGACCCCGTGGGGTTCCTGTACACCTATACACATTCATATACATGACACATAAGTAGCGGAAAAGTTCATTCCATACATACATTGTACCATACTAGAGTCTATACAACCAGAGTCTAAGTTCCATATTACAAAACATAACCTAGGGTGCTAGAAATACCCAAAACGACAACCCTGTTATTTTCCTAATACTTATACAAGTACTCTATACAGTAAATCGACCACTGCACTCCCGCTAGCTCCGGTTACTCGAAGGACCTGAAAACATGTACGTACGATAGGGTTGAGACACCTCTCAATAAGGCAGAGCCAGGTTATATCGGTGTGTGACATATGAGTGTTATCATGACATAAAACATACACAATTTAGTTCCAGTATTTTCACAAAACAGTTCCAGTATAGTTCTCAACACACACATAATCAATCAACACAGTGTCGTCACACTCTTCCACACGAAGCTGACCCGCATTACATGGCGTCCCCGACATATGGCGTAGCCCCAGGCTCCCATGGCATCGTACCGGTACAACTGGTGAATCCACACCCTTTGGTGATCAGCCGGTAAAAGACAATATTTCACGCCCTCGGATATAGAGCCGGACACTTTTTCCACTGGTAGGTAGTATTTCATACCCTCAAATATAGAGTCGAACACTCTTTCACAACCTGGAACAATTCGGAACACACGTTCCTTCATCTCAATTCAGCAAATCACAACTCAATGCATATTCATATAACATTTCATTCCACACTTATTTGGTAATCACAAAATCATGATTTTCAAAATACAGTTTAATTAAGTCAAGGCATGACCATCTCCATAACACTATAAACTCAACAATATATCCATGATTTTCCAACGAAACTGAGATGCAACTCGACACCCCATTTTTTTCCCAAAACTGTAACATGAAAACCCCATAATTTTTACCCGTTAGATTTCCCCAAATAAGTAGCCAAAACATACATAGGATCGTGAACCATAGTTCTACCGAATCCGATTTCGAAAATAACTGATATAAACAGAATCCCCTTACCTTTCCCCAAAAATCCAAACACGAACTCTATGGCTCCTAAAAAACAAACGGAGTTTCCAAAACCTATAAATCACAGTACGATAATTACTTACAGTCTTAATCCCTACAGCTCTATTGAAACGGAAATGAAAACCAAACCTTACCTCGATTTTTAGGTCAAAACCCAAAGACCTCAAAACGAAGATCCATTCTACAAAACACGTAGAGATTCCTTCCCTGATACTCGTAGTAATGTCGGTTCATTGATTCTAGTGACGAAAGGCAAAGAAACATATATATATATATATATATATATCGAGAGAGAGAGTGGAGCTTCGAGTTTTAGGGAGAGAGAGACAGAGATAAATTTGGATATCTTAGCCAAAAAACAAAGAAATGGATATTTATAGAGCCCTTGACCCGGCCAACTGATTATGCGCTTAAACTGCGTAATTAGGCATTTTAATCCGAGTATCAGGGCTTATTTTTCTAAATAAATGTTTGATTACTCTCAATATTCTAACAAAGTGCCCTGTTTATAACTTTTGAGTTTTATTGAGTAATTTATGAATTTTTTGCATTTTTTTATTGCAAAAAAATTATCGGGAGCTAAAACCGGCATCAGTTTGTAATTTGTAACTTTCCCATCTGAGCTTCGATCGAGATGATTCAAAATTTTGGAGAAAGACGAGAAGATTATCTACAACTTTAATGTTTTGAACTTTGAGAGAAATGGACTCTAAGATAGTCAAAATAGGGATCAAATAAAAATAAGAAGAAAGAAAAAAAATAAAAAATAAAAATAAAAATTGATGTGACCTAGCCATGCAAGCCGGGTTGGGTCTCTTATTCGGACCTAGGTCATGCGCTAGGGCAGCCCCTCCCCCTCTCTATTTATTCTATTTTCTCCCCTGTTCTGCAACAAGCCCGTAGGGGCACCCTCCTCCTTTTCCCTTCTCACTCTCCCTCACCCTTTCCTTCCTCTCTCCCTTGCTCTCTCTCCCCCTAACTCTCTCGACATCCCTCTCCTTCTCTTGGTTTCTCTTCTCTGCCCTCTCTTAACTCTCTCCCTCTCTTACTCTTCCTTGGATCTGCTCTAGCCACCACAATCCGCTGTGCCTCCCTTAGCTGCAACTCTGCATGGCCGACCACCACACCCAGCTACTTCCAGCCACCACAATGAAGTTGCTGCTGCTGCCAAGTACCACAGACCTTAAGATCTTCACACCAGCCATCTTGTGAGCTCCTTTGCAAGTGCTAGCAACAGCCACCCAAAGGCTCTCCACTATCTTCTGTGGCTGTAACCACCCAAGGCCACACCTCTACTCTTAGCCAGCTTCAGCAACAGCCGAGAACTCTAGCCTGCACCAGCCACTCCACCGCCTTGTTGCCACACACTAGAACAACCACCAGAAGACCTACATGGCCACTGCAGCAACCATCCACATGACTTTCTCTCTCTCTCTCTCTCTCTCTCTCTCTCTCTCTCTTCTTTTCTTTCTTTTATTGTTAGTTAAATGTTATTTTTTTTATTGAGTTTTATTGAGGAATTCAAATTCTGAATATTATTTGAAGTGCTTTATTAATATTTCAGTTTATTTAGTTATTCTCTCTCTCTCTCTCTCTCTCTCTCTCTCTCTCTCTCTCTCTCTCTTTTCTTTTCTTGTTTTTTTAGTGTTATCTGAATATTGCTATTTCTTATTATTCAGGTTTATTTAAAAAGTTTAGATTTTGAATAATTGTTTAGGGCATTTTCTTATTATTTAAGTTTATTTATTTAATTATTTTCTCTCAATTAGCGGTAGATTTAATTAGTAAGTTGAGCTATTTAAGCAATTAAGTTAAGTTCGATTTAGTTCTTAAGAAAAAAAAAGAATAAAATATAAAAAGAAAAAAAAATTTTGTTTTTAAGAAATTCAAATAGTTGTTCTTTTCAAAATTTAATTTTTTTGTCGAAGCTCAATTTCGGTTAGGGTCCATTTTATTAAAGCTCGTATTTTTATCGTACTCTATTATCATTTGAGTTGTCTAGGCATTAAATTTTCGTTGAGTTTGTGTTTGCGTTTAATTTTTGATTGAAGGTCAAGTCTTATTAAAGTTGTCATTTTTATTGTGTTCAATTTTGTTTAGGTTGTTAAAGCTTAATTTATGTCTGAGTTCTTGGTTGCATTTTAATTGTGATTTTAGTTCAAGCTCTTGATTTTGTTAAAGGTTCAGTTTTTATCGTTCGCGTATGTGTTTGATTGAGTCTCCATTATTGCGTGTTTTAGTTACGTGTTAAAGTTACCGTCCTTAGTTTCTATTCTGAAGTTTAACGCGTGTTTCAATTCTTGTTCAATTGTTAATGTAGGGTTTCCGTTCTTGTTATTTAATTCAGTGCATGCTAGGATTAGGGTTTAATTTCTTTGTTCGTTTAATTTGTCATAAGAATCTCAAACAATCTTGAAAATCCGGAATCTGAACTGAGTTCAGTAACTTTTTTAATTTCGATTGGAAAAATGTAAAACTTGAGATTAAAATGCATTCTTTGAGGAGATGATCTAGCCCTTGGGCTGAATATTACACGACATAACTCCTATAGTTGAGATAGCTTACGAGCTGTTCATTTTTTGAGAGAGTCAAGTTTTTGGTGCCATTACCGAGGAACGCCAGTCTTAGTCTCAAATTAGCATTTTTCCCGTCATTTTAATTAGTCTTATGAAAAAGGAAAAAAAAAAGAAAAAAGGAAAAAAAAAATTGAGTTTTGAAAAAAAAACATAAACAAATAAATATAGCTGCACCTGCACCATGCACGATGATGGACTTTTTGCAACTTGAATACACCACTGCACCATCTTCCATTGTTTTACCTACTGAAGAACTTGATTTCATGATACAACGTGGGAGGACGTTGTTGCTACCTCAGTTCTACGGGATAGAATCTGAGTTCCCTTATTGGCACCTGTCAGAGTTCAATTTGACTTACAATATTTTTTTCTCTTGTGCTAGAACTGATGAATCTACTAGATTGCGTTTATTTCTTGCCTCTTTGAAGGATGAGGCACATATTTGGTTTAATTCCTTAAAACCTCACTCTATCACCAATTGGGCTGATATAGAGTGTGAATTTTTGCATAAGTTTTGTCCCTCACAGAGAACTCAAGTTTTACAGGAACAGATTATTCAGTTTGTGCAGCAGGGTAACGAGATGTTTCGAGCTTGCTAGAAGCGATTCAAAGATCTGCTAAGTACTTGTCCACATCACGGGGTTGAATCATGGAGGTTAGTTAATTGTTTTTATATTGCTCTTACCCCTGATTGCAAGCACTTTGTTTAGACCATGTGCAATGGAGAACCCTTCAGTGAGGATTCAGATCAGGTACTATCACTCATTGATTACCTAGCTGAAAGTGTCACACAGTGGAATACACGGTACAATCAGGCACACCCATGACAGTACACCCTATCAGCCCAATCAATGGTGGAGATACATATGAGCCAACATATTACCCAGACACCCTTCCACCTTAGTATCAGCCACAACAGATCTCTTAGAGTCACGCACCGTTAGGATTTCCTAATGATAGCATGACACAGATGGTGAATATGCTCCAAAAATTCATGCACTCGTTTAATGAATCACACAACCTAAATCAAGTAATGATCTTGTTTAGAATAACTATGTATGTGTATAGGCACTTTCAAGATCAATCTTTTAATCAAAATAGGTTTTTCAATAATAAGCTCTATGAACAATATATATGTATATTTATATACTCTTGAATCAAAAACCAACCAACCGAGCTAACAAACTTTCTCAAGTAATGATCTTTTCAAAAACCAATTTTTATACGTATGTGCACACTCAAGATCAAAACTTTTCTAATGATAATCAAGAACACGTAATGAGATGAGAAGTTCTTAAGAATAATAACTTGAATGATCAAACCTCAATACTAGATTGAAGTATAGTTAAATGAATGAATGCCCTTTGATTTTCAGAATAGATTTGCCCAAAGAAGATGAAATTAGAATGAAGTGCAGACAATTAGCCCAAGTTTCTCTACGATTTTGCAATAAGATGTGTTCTTCTCTTGTTGTGTGTCTTAGCTTCGTTCTAGGGTTTAGATATTTAGTATATATAGTATCTTACCCTTAGGATTAATCTCAACCGTTGGATCAAAGAAATAGCTCGCGAGTTCGTTTAATAAAAATCACAATTTTAAGTTTCCCGCGAGTTTAGTTGCCTGAGGGTAAAAGCCCAGGCGACGGAAGTTCCTTAAGCCTTTGAAAAATCAAGTTGGAATGCAGGGTCAAGCACCTAAAGAGGGATGTTCAGGCTCCTGAAGTGGGTTCAGGCGCCTGAGGTTCCAAGGTCAGGCGACCGAAGAGCCTCGACTAACTTGCTATGTTTCCCATTAATTTTTTAGGCTACTGAACTTAATCTTCAGGCTCCTAAAGAAATTCTTCAAGCTACTGAGGTTGAGTTCATGCTACCGAAGTCCCCTTTTTCTCAATTTTTATTTTCTAGTTTAAAATTATGCTTTGCTTCTTTTCTTAGGTCTTTTATAAAACAAATTTTCATGATTTTAAAAACATTTCTAAGTCCATGGAAGTTCCCTAATGATATACATGAAATGCATGAATCCTAAAATCATTCTAAGTTACATTGAGCCTCAAATTAAATCATACGAAAATGTAAGTACATGAGTTCTAAATACCCATTCCCAAGATGTTCTTGAATTTTGCCGCTTGCATCTTGATTCTCGTACTCTTTGAGTTCCATGCATCTTGCCAAGATTTGTTAGCTTTACTTTGTGACTTCCATAACTCGTTATCCTTCCGTGCATGCTTAATATAGTTCCTGTTCACAAACTCAATGCACAGATCAAATACCAAGTGATTTGTCATTATCAAAAACCGGATTTGACTCATAGAGTCAACAACTAGTTCGTAAAGAAATAAATTTCCTGGAAAATATACTGAATAAAGACCATTTCTTGTTAAAACAAGAAGGTCGATCTTCACATGTATTTTCTAGTATTTTGACGAGTATTAATTCATTTAAGGCTGAATTTCAAGCTGGTATGAAGAATGATTCATTTTGGCGGCTCAAATTTGGAGACCCGCTAGTTTAATTTATAGAACTGCACCCACTAGATGAAATTCCTCTAGAGCCTCCGCCAGAAAACTATGATGTTTTTCTTTCCCTTCATTTCCTTTTGTTTTATCGTATTATTTTCAGGTACATTTTGTTGTAGTCCAGTCTTCATTTTCCATTACTTCACCCAGGTACGCCTTATTTCTCCCGTGCACAGTTTTTCTATTTCCCCTATACTTTCACATTAAGGACAATATTCCACTTTAGTTTTGGGGGGGGGGGGGGGGAAGGGTGAGCATTTTCTTGTGACACTGTGCACGTATACTTGCTAGGTTTTATATATTAATCTGAGAAAAAATAAAATAAAATAAAATTTAAAAAAGAAAGAAAGAGCATTGAGGATAAACAATTATGGCATGATGAATATTGACTTATACCCTTCACTTACTTGCATATAACCTAAGAATCACACACTTGAGTCATTTATGCGTAGCTTCTCGTTATATGATTTTGTAATTCCGTGAAGAATTGATTGGTAGTACACTTGTGTTAATCTGGCTGTATAATTTCTTGTATTTACATGGCAACTAACGAGACTGAATAACACATTCACGTGATTCATTGCACTTAGGGTTCCTTGTGAGCACTGAGAGAACACTCGTTGCAACTATGACACCTTATGAGATATCATTGAGCTATTTATCGTCTTTTTGAGTGTTAACATCAAATTAGAGTTCATGGAACTTGATTCTCTTTTCTTCTGGACGATTTTTTGTACACTAGTCTTTGTTTTTGATTTACTAGGTTAGAGGTGACATCTAGTGGGGAGATAGAAACCTAAGTCTTGTAGCCTACTCAAGATGTGAAGGCTGAGCCACCCCTAGAAATAGACTTAGTTCATAGACTACTGTTTGTGGTTAATTCCCATTGATGGTATGAAGACAACAAAAGAAGTGTAATGATTGTCCTAATTGATCAAGAAAAGACAGAAAATGAAGAATAAGAAAAATAAAAAGAAAGAATAAGAAATAGAAATGCACATGAAATGAAATGCTAATGCCTGCTCCACAGAAATACAAAAAAAATGTTAAGGACACGACACACGTTCTCCATGTATGAAGATTCTTCAACCGTTTAATGCCTCAGATGTATTCACATCAAGTTGTGAATAAGTTGATCTAGGGTGGTCTTGGTTTGGACATTGTGAGTAGGTGAGAAGATGCTAGGGTGAAGGACTCGACACCTCATAGATAAGCTAGTTAATTCTCAGACTAGTCCACTCCATATACTTAGTGTTTGTTCCTTTCAATACGTGGGATGTTTGATCGCGACACTCCTCCTCACATATGACGAGTGAACCTATTATTTTTGAGTATTCTTGAGGATATACCAATTAGGCTAAGTCAAAACGACTGTTCTATAAGTGTTCATTGGTATCCTAGGTGTAATGAGTCACACACATCACACACACCTCGAGATTTTACCTGTTTATACCCGAACTTATATGACCGCATTAACCCTGAATTGTACCGCTGGTTAACTTCATGTGAGTATACTATTCTCAAATGCTATATAATAGTGGAACTTGCATGAGTGACGTGCTTTGGAGTTTTGTGCGTTGAATATGAATGAATGTGTGCGAAATTCAGTTATATTCCTGTATATGAAACAGTATGACTATGTTGCATGTGCATTAATTTCATGTTCGCTGGAGTTAGTATTTGTGGATACTGCCCCTGAAATTCATTCACGTTATTTTCTAGAGACTAGCAAAATATTAGTTGAGGGTGTGATTACGCGCTTAAACAACATAATTAGGCGTTTTAATCCGAGTAATAGGGCTTATATTTTTAATTAAATGCCTTATTACTCTCAATATTCTAAAAAAGTGCCATATTTATAATTTTTGAATTTTATTGAGCAATTTATGAATTTTTGGCATTTTTTTATCATAGAAAAATTATCGGGAGCTAAAATCGGCATTAGTTCGTAATTCGCGCATAACTTTCATGTTTGAGCTCCGATTAAGTCAATTCAAAATTTTAGAGAAAGAAGAGAAGATTATCTACAACATTCATGCTTCAATATTTGAGGGAAACGGACTCCAAGAGAGTCACAATGGGGAACAAATAAAAAGAAGAAGAAATAAAATAAAAGTAAAAAAAAAAAAAATGATGCAACCCAGCCATGCAGGTCGGGTCGGGTATCTTCTCTGAACCTGGGTTGTGCACTAGGGCAGTCCCTCCCCTTTTCTATTTATTCTCTTTTGTCCCCTATTCTGCAACAAGCCCATGGGGGCACCCTCCTCCTTTTCCCTTCTCACTCTCCCTCACCTTTTCCTTCCTCTCTCCCCCTAACTCTCTCGGTATCCCTCTCCTTCTCTCGGTTTCTCTTCTCTGTCCTCTCTCAACTCTCTCGCTCACTTACTCTCCTTGGCTCTACTCTAGCCACTGCAATCCACTGCACCTCCCTTCCTAGCAACTCTCCATGATCAGCCACCACTCCCAGCTTCTTCCAGCCACCACAGCGAAGCTATTGCTGCTACCAAGTAGCACAGACCCAAAGACCTTCACACCAGCCATCCTGTGAGCTCCTCTGCAACTGCCAGCAATAGCTACCCGAAGGCTCTCCTACCGCTGCAACCACCCAAGGCCACACCTCTATTCTTGGCCATCTTTAGCAACAGCCAAGACCTCTAGCCTGCACTAGCCATTCCACCACCTTGCTACCACACACCAGAACAGCCACCAGAAGACCCATATGGTCACTGCAACAACCATCCACACGACTTTCTCTCTCTCTCTCTCTCTCTCTCTCTCTCTCTCTCTCTCTCTCTCTCTCTCTCTCTCTCTCTCTCTCTCTCTTCTTTTCTTTTTTTTATTGTTAGTTAAATGTTATTTTTTTTTATTTTTATTGAAGAATTCAAAATCTAAATATTATTTGAAGTGCTTTATTAATATTTCAGTTTATTTAGTTATTTATTTTCTCTCTCTTTCTCTCTCTCTCTCTCTCTCTTTTTTTTTTATTGTTAGTTAAATGTTATTTTTTTATTGATTTTTATTGAAGAATTCAAAATCTAAATATTATTTGAAGTGCTTTATTAATATTGCAGTTTATTTAGTTATTTATTCTCTCTCTCTCTCTCTCTCTCTCTCTCTCTCTCTCTCTCTCTCTCTCTCCTCTCATTTCCTTGCTTTTTAGTGTTATCTGAATATTGTTATTTTTTATTATTAAGATTTATTTGAAAAATTTAGATTTTGAATAGTTGTTTAAGGTGTTTTCTTATTATTGCAGTTTATTTATTTAATTATTTTCTCTCAATTAGCGGTAGATTTAATTAGTACGTTGAGCTATTTATCCAATTAAGTTAAGTCTGATTTAGTTCTTAAGAAAAAATAATAATACAATACAAAAAGAGAAAAAAAAGTGTTTTTCTAGTTGTTCTTTTCAATATTTAATTTTTTTTGTCGAAGCTCGATTTAGTTAGGGTCCATTTTATTAAACCTCATATTTTTATCATGTTCTGTTATCATTTGAGTTGTCTAAGCGTTAAATTTTTGTTGAGTTCGTGTTTGCATTTAACTTTTGATTGAAGGCCAAGTCTTTTTAAAGTTGCCATTTTTATTGTGTTCTATTTAGTTTAGGTTGTTAAAGCTTAATTTATGTATGAGTTCTTGGTTGCGTTTAAATTGTGATTTTGGTTCAAGCTCTTGATTTTGTTAAAGGTTCGGTTTTTATCATTCGCGTATGTGTTTTATTGAGTTTCCATTATTGCGTGTTTTAGTTACGTGTTAAAGTTATCGTCCTTAGTTTCTATTCCGAAGTTTAATGCGTGTTTGAATTCTTGTTTGGTTGTTAACGTAGGGTTTTTGTTCTTGTTATTTAACTCAGTGCATGCTAGAATTAGGGTTTAATTTCTGTGTTCGTTTAATTTGTCAAAAGAATCTCAAACAATCTTGAAAATCCCAAATCTGAACTGAGTTTAGTAACTTTTTAATTTCAATTGGAAAAACGTAAAACTTGAGATTAAAATGCATTCCCTGAGGAGACGATCTAGCCCTTGGGTTGAATATTACACGACGTAACTCCTATACTTGGGATAGCTTCTGAGCTACTCATTTTTTGAGTGAGTCACCAACCTCGTCGATGAGGTGGCGTCTTCGTCGACGAGCTAGCGAAGGAAATTCATCGACGTAGTGGTGGCTTCGTTGACGAGCATGAGATTTCAATATTTCCCAAAACCTCTTGGCTTCTCCTCGTCAACGAACCTCTGCATTTCGTCATTGAACAATATAAGAGCCTTTGTCGACGAAAACACTGGCTTCGTCGACGAAGCCTGCTCATATTACTATTTTACCCTTTTCTTATTTATTTATTCAATATCTCACTGGCTAGGTTCTTACAAGTAGTATTTTGGTTTTGGGAGAATTTTATTTTGTATATGTAATCTCCCAAAACTCTGAATGTAATCACAGTATTCCTCAGCCACAAGTGAGGGTACGTAATAAAATAAGTAGACTGGTTATCTTTAGGGGATGGTGAATCATATGGATAGTAAATTTCGAGGACGAAATTTTTAAAAGGAAGGGAGAGTGTAGAGACCCAAAGAATTATAGTAATTTAATAATAAAGGAAATGAGAGAGAAAAGAAATTTGTATTTGGAATTCAATAGGGGTCTCGTCGACGAACGTAGCACATTCGTCAAGGAACACGCTTGATGGGATTGTCGATGGGGACACACGTCTCATCAACGAGAAGTTACCGAGAGGTTATTTTCAGTTTTGAATTTCGTCGACGAGAAGTAAGCATTCGTTGACGAACTCCCTTCATGTCCTCATCGACGAAGTGACGTGGCTCGTCGATGAGGGTAGGTGTATAACTAGCCCTAAACTCGAATTCAGCGCAAATTTTTCAACCAAATAAGTTTTTTTTTTTTTTCTCTCTCTCTCTCTCTCTCTCTCTCTCTCTCTCTCTCTCTCCTGCTCATCCCCTCTGCCTTTTCTCTAAGATTTTGGGTTCATTCTTTGCCGGATTGACGATCCGAAGCCGCCACACTACTCTTGGGGAAGTTCTCTTCAAATCTGCTGGAGAAGATCGTTGGTGGGACAAACTTGGACTCAGTACCAAGTTTAGGGTTAGGCTTTATGTTGAGTATTTGGCTTTCCTACAGTTGTAGAATAGGTAGTACTCGAAGAAACACTGAAGTGTTGTTCAGGGCAATGTTATTTTCAGGGTGTTTTACAAGGAACCCTACGGGTGCAGGACTAGTTATTTTAGGGGCTTTCCAGTAGTCAAGTAAGGGGATAAACTAAGTCAGGTTTCTTACGAAAATGTATTTCCGATTTTGCAACATTTAATTTCAGTTAAATATGTATATTGTATAATTATGTTGCAAATTATGTTGTTGATCAGAAATATGGTTTTCATGTATAATATCAGAAATATGATTTCAGAATAAGTTTTATGATCTGAGTATTACCCCTTTTGTGTGGCATGGGTATTATTTATCATAGAAATTATGATGATGAAATATTATGTTTACAAAACAAGTATATTATTACTGTTTTTAGGGAAATTTTAAAATGATATAGGTATTTTTCAAACTAAGGAATTTATATGATGTGTCAACGTAAGGGCTAAGAATTTTATATGATATGCTAGTATAAGGGCTGAGGATTTATATGAAATACTGGTGCAAGGGACTAAGGTTTTTATCATTTGTTATATCGGCTTAAGGGCTGTGATTTACAAGATACAAAATGCTAGCGTAAGGGTTGTGAAATTTTATATGATATTTTATGCAAAGTTTTATAAAGATATTAACATGATAGATATTATTATGAAATATTCATGTATCACTATTTGAAAATATATTATATGTTATCAGAATCTGGTTGACTTGGTTTAGGCTTTCACGAAGCATGGTACCATAGCTATATGATCACGATCATGTATATGTTAGTGTTACCATTTGCCGTAAGGGGCAATGGGAGATCGGCAGTCGATGTGGTTTATTGTAGTGCAGGCATCCCTCTGGTGTCCAGACTAGGAGGGGCAAACCCATCATACTTACAGACTTATATTGATCTAGCGTGGTCGGCCAGCCATTGCTAGGTCCCGCTTTCAGGCACAACCCAGTCATGTGGGGTTAAGACATGACACGAGCCAGCTGTCCATCTAGGGTGTTTTCCATGTACAGTTATATGAGATGATTTATATGTAAAGAAATTCAGTATGTTATACCATGTTATGATAAAATATGTTTTTCCTAGATAGGATACAAATAGTTTTATCAAGTATGATTTTTGTACTGTTATATGTATGACATGAACATACCCATGTTTCCACACACTGATATTATTTTATTTCCCTTAGTGAGAGGTGTCTCACCCCAGTTATATAAACATTTTAGGAGCCCCATATAGAAGAGCGGATAGAGGTCCACAGTGTTAGAATTCAGCTATTCTACCCTTTCTAAGGGGTAAGTCAATTTGCTAGGGAATGACAGTTTTTGGGTGTTAAACCTAGGTCACTTTTGGATATTTTGGGATACATGTATGTATATGATAGTTGTAGTAAAACTTTGGTATTGTGTTGGTTGGATAATTTGATATGTAGATTTTACGTTTCTTGCTGCTTAGGTATCCGTGTTGTACTTCAGGTATATCCCTAGTACGCATGGGTCCAAGTTGATTATGATTTGTTAGGATTGTTATATTGGATATTATGAGGAAAAAAAAATTGGTAAACTAGGTAGTCGTTACATGCTGAACCTCAATAAAAATATTGTGTCTGAACTCCCTCTCTCTTCTCTTTTTACAATTCTCTATTTACATTTTTATATTTACTTTTGAGTTTATTGCACATATACTTGAATACTAATTTGTGATTAGTTGAGAAAATATTGATATTGTCATACTTGTTAAATATATTTGCACACTATATATCTACTGAATTGTGATTGATTAGAAAGACTCTAGGTTGTGTAATACTAGTTGTGCTTAAAATTAGGGATTAAGAGACCTATATTTTTAAATACTCAATTCACCCCCATCTTGGGAACACACCATAAATCACATTTAAGATGTCTCATTCCGATGAGATAAACCAATTTCTTGAATGTTGTAGTAGGCAAAGTTTTGGTGAACAAATCTGCTAGATTATCACTTGCTCGGATCTGTTGAACATCTATATCACCATTCTTCTGGAGTTCATGCGTATAAAAGAATTTTGGAGAGATATGCTTCACTCTGTCACCCTTTATGTATCCTCCTCTTTGTTGAGCTATACATGTAGCGTTGTCTTCATATAAAACTGTTGGAATACCCTTGATTGATTGAAAACAACAATTTGCTTCGATATGAGAAATCATTGATCTAAACCACATGCATTCTCTACTAGCTTCATGGATAGTTAGTATTTCAGAATAATTGGAGGATGTTGTTGTAACCATCTGTTTTATTAATTTCCAAGATATATCAATTTTTCCGTAAAGAAATACACATCTAGTTTGAGATTTAGCATTGTGAGGATCACATAGATATCCAGCATTTGCATATCCTACTATTTGAGACTTAAAATCAAATGAGTAAAATAGACTCAAATGAGATGTACCTCTCAAATAGCGTAGAATATGCTTAATTCTATAACAGTGTCGCTGAGTAGGAGCAAAGTTATATCTTACTAGTAGATTTCCAACAAATGTAATGTCAGGTCTTCTATAATTGGCTAGATACATCAAAGAGCCGATAGCACTTAAATGTGGTACTTCAGGATCAAGTAATTCCTCCCCCTTATCATGAGGTCGAAATGGATCCTTCTTAACTTCAAGTGATTGCACCATCATTGGAGATCCCAAAGGATGAATTTTTTTCATATGTAATTGCCTTAATATCTTTTTGGTATATTTATATTGATGAACAAGAATTCCGCTATTTACATGTTCAATCTATAGGTCAAGACAATATTTTGTCTTTCCTAAATCTTTCATCTCAATTTTTTCTATTAAATAATAAGCAGCTTTAGTGAGCTTTTCAGGAGTCCCAACTCAATTCAAATCATCAACACAAACAGAAGTTATAACAAATCCGGATTCTAATCTTTTAATAAAAATGCATGAACAAATTGGATTATTTATGAATCCTTCTTTCACAAGGTACTCACTTAATCGATTGTACCACATGCCTCCAGATTGCTCAAATCCATATAAAGAACATTGGAGTTTAATTGAATATAAATTTTTGGGTTTTGTTTCAGGAAATTTAAATCCTTCGGGGATTTTCATATAAATTTCACTATCCAATGATCCAAATAGGTATATTATTACTATGTCCATAAGATGCATGCTCAGTCGTTAAGCGACTGCTAGCCCAATTAAGAATCTGAAAGTGATTCCATCAATTATGGGAGAATATGTCTCCTCATAATCAGTTTTGACTTTCTGGAGGAAACCTTGTACCACAAGCCTTGCTTTATATAGAGTAATTTCATTATTTTCATTTCTTTTGTGCACAAATACCTATTTGTATCCAATGTGTTAGACATATTATGGTGTCTGGACAATAGGAGCAAATTTTTCTTTTTTTAATAAAGAGTTTAATTATGTTGTGATAGCCTCTTTCCATTTTGGCCAATCACTTTTATCAACATTCATTAATATATTTAGGTTTGGGGTCATTATTACTTCTGGTAATGTCAGTAGCTACTGCATATGCAAATATATTGTTGACAACAACTTTATTTCTATCCCATATTTCTCCTATGTAATGAATTAAGATCTCATTATTATTTCTAAGTACCTCTCTCTTTTCAAGGGATGTCTTTTCATGAGTTTTCTCTTCAAGAGATTTCTTTTTAGGAGGTTCCAAAATAGGGATTTAATTTTCAGGAGAAACGGGTTTGTGAATGTCTAATGGATTATCTACCTCTGTAACCTATTATGGAGTGTTTACAGATTTCAATTTTCTCCTTTTGGGAATTTTATCTTTTACACCAACAAGCCTTCCATGCTTAACTTGCAGTTTAAGCTTACTAGCCGGCTATTGTCCTTTAAAGACATCAATATATGCTAGAATATTTGTAGCAGGTATATGAGATTTGAGTATGGCATTGGTATTTGCAAAAGAATCTGGTAACTGATATGCAATCCCTTGCAAATGTATAATCTTATGAACTTCAAGTTCACTTTGATTTGTGCGAGAATCTAAATGAGATAAACTCATAGCATTCCATGTGATTTCATATTGTGCTTGAGGCACTGATTTTACTCCCCCTAATATAGAGAACACTGCTTCTTCAAAATGACAATCTTGAAATCATGCTTTAAACAAATCACCTATTAAAGGTTCAAGATATCTAATAATAAAAAGGGAATCAAAACCAACATAGATACCAAGCTTACATTGAGGACTCATTTTATTTATTTATTTATTAGGAGGGGCAATAGGAATATATACTACACAACCAAAAGTTCTTAAATAAGAAATATCAGGTTGTTGTCTAGAAATTAATTGCATAGGTGAAAATTTATTGTGAGTAATTGGCCTTATACGAACTAAACGTGTAGCATGAAGAATAGCATGTCCCCAAACAGATAAATACAAATTGGTCCTCATAATCATAGGTCTAGCAATGAGTTGAAGTCTCTTAATAAAAGATTCAGTTAAACCATTTTGTGTATGGATATGTACAACAGGATGTTCAACATCTATTCTGAGTGATATGCAAAAGTTATCAAAAGTTTGGAATGTAAATTTAGCGGCATTATCCAAACAGATTGATTTAATTAGATAATGAGTAAAATGAGCTCGTAATCTAATCAGTTGAGAAAGAAGTCTAGCAAACGTAATATTACGAGTAGAAAGTAGAGAAATATGTGACCATCTAGTAGATGCATTAATTCAGATCATGAAATATCTAAATGGTCCTGATGGTGGATGTTTTGGTCCGCATATATCACCATGAATTTTTTTTTTTTTTTTAAGAAACTAGTAGATTCAAGACTCACCTTTGAAATAGATGTGTTGACAATTAATTTCACTTAAGAGCAAGCAGTACACATGAAATCACTTGGTAAAATAATTTTTTGGTTCTTTAGTGGATGACCATGTGAATTCTCAATGATTTTTCAAATCATTACATCTCCAATATGTCCAAGACAATCATGCCATAGTGTAAATAACTTTGGGTCATTACACTTCTGGTGTAAGACGTTATATGATTCAACTGTTTTAATCTTTGCATAATACAATCCAGAAGATAAAGTTGACAATTTTTTTTTTTAATTTGTTTCTTCCGCGAAACAATGAAAGTAATATAAATGAATTCTTTACTGCCTTCATTTGTAGTTTGAATGTGGAATCTATTGAGTCTTAAATCTTTAAAGTTTTGCAGATTTCTTCTAGATCTGCTGGAATATAAAGTTTCATCAATTTATAGTAAAGTACCATTGGGTAATTTTATATTAGCTCTTCTGGAGTCTTCAATCAAATTTGTAGAACTAGAGATTGTATTAACATTTATTGAAGATATATTCAAATAATTGAAATATTTCCTATCTCGAAGAATTGTTGTATTGTAGCACTATTGGCTATACAAAGTTCTTCCATAGACATCTGAGAATCGATTAAAGTTTTAAGACAATCCAAGGTGCAATACATATTTTAAAAACATATTATTATAATTGATCATAGTAACAATAAATACGATAATTTATTTATTGAAATCCAAATACAATATTACTTACTTTATATATGAAAATATTACATCATTATTTCCGTCTTGATTTACAAGGAAATTAACAACATCAAGATAAGTAGAGATGGATGGTCCAACATCAAGGTCTATTGGAATAACATTATTAGAAAATTTTATTTCAATTTCTTTACTCTTTTCCTTTTCTTTTATAGAGTTTTGGTATAGATCTACCAAGTATCTGGGCGTACAACAGGTATGCGACCAATGGCCTTTTCCTCTGTATCTGTAACATTTATTTTCATGATGCTTGGGTTGTTGATCTTGATCATTATCCCGCTTATGGGGGCCATCCCTTTTCTAGGGACCATCCCTTTTCTAGGGGATTGCAGCCTGACGTTGATGCTAGTGATTATTTCGACCACGGTCACGACCATGCCTGCGACCTTGTCCTTGACAACGAGATGTATTCATATTTAATTCAGGAAATGGGGTTGAACCAGTTGGACGTGTTTGGTGATTTTTCATCAAAAGTTCGTTATTTTGCTGAGCAACAAGAAGACATGATATAAATGCAGATAGTTTAGTAAATTTTATGTCCCTATATTGCTATTGTAGGAGCACATTAATGGGATGGATAGTTGTAAATGTTTCTTCAAGCATGTCTTCATTAGTAATATTTTCACCACATAATTTTAGCTTCGAGCTAATCTTATACATAGCTGAGTTATATTCACTGACTGTTTTAAAATCTTGCAACCTTAGGTGCAACCATTAATGTCGAGCACTTGGTAAAATCACAGTCTTTTGATGATCAATTCTTTAAATTTTTCCATAAGATAAGTAGGTATTTGATAGTGAGGTACTCACTCTTTAATTCATCATCTAAATGATGACGGAGGAAGATCATAACTCTTGTGCAATCCTGCAGGGATGCGGTATTTTCATCTAAAATATTGTTTCCTAAGTTCATTACATTTAGATGGATATCAACATCAAGAATTCACGATAAATAATTGTTGTCTTTTATATCAGGGGGAACAAATTCAACTTTTCTTAGGTTCGATATCTGAATAAATCAATAATAATAAGAAAATTTATAAAAATAAAATTTAAAAACTAAAATAAAACTAGGATAATAATAGATATAATATTACTTCCACCCTTCTGTGGATACTTAAATATGTTTATTCAGGAACATTATTTTTTTTCTCAATTTGTAATCTTCAGGAGTATAATTTTAATTATAATATAAAAATAAGTAATAATTTACCACCTCTTCCAGAGATTAAATGTACCACCTCATTTGGAGGATAAACGTCTCACATCTTTAGAATGTTGATTTAACATCTCTTCGGGAGATAAAAAATATACCCTCTTCAAAAGGTAATTTACCATCTCTTTTGGAGATTAAATACATAACCTCTTTAGGAGGTTTATCTCTTCAAGAGAAAAATATATATAGGGAGGAAATTTAAATATATAGTCTCTTCAGGAAAAGAGACATATCTTGACAATATATATACACACACACATTATATTTCTTCAGTAGTTTTATGAACAAAAAAAATCAAATATGGAAGAAAAGAAGCATACAGTCAAGGGATTGAGAATTTGCTTTGTTAAATTGAATGCATGTGGGGCCATATTTTGCTATACTATTTTCCTATACATTGAGTATTTAACTTTTCCATTTATGATCTGGCCACATTAAATGCTTATAGTTTGAACTCCTATTTATCATTAAATGCAGTGGGTTGTTGCATTCAATGGGCAAAATCCCTACTGGACTCAATTCTGAGACTAGAGTGACAAAGGGGGAAAGGAAAATTAATTAATAAAGAATTATATAATTCAGGAAGTATTCTAAAGGTAAATCAGTTAGAAGGAGAAGAAAGTGATCTTGAAGAAATCAAGAAGATGCTTTCAGAAAATTGGTTGGAGAATCCGCAGGCATTATGGCAGAAAGCCATGCTAGAAGCTGATATTGTGCTTAAACATCCCGATACAATTATCAGGATGTTTAAGAAGCAAATTCCAAAATTATTAAATTTGGGAATTAGGCACAGTATGAGTGAGCACAAGAGTGCTGCATTCATGGTAACAAATCATGCAGAGTGAAAACGTGGAAAATCTAGGATGATTATTGACTATAGAGATTTGAATAGAGAAACAAGAGATGATGGGTATAATTTACCTAATCAGGAGTCTCTTAGAAATAGAATAAGAATGGAGAAACCCTCAGTTTATTCTAAATTCGATCTCAAGTCAGGATATTGGCAGATAAAGGTCAAAGAAATAGTAGTAGCTCTTACAGCCTTCACTACGCTAATTGGGCTTTTCAAATGGCTGGTTATGCCATTTGGATTGAAGAATGCCCTAGGAATCTTCCAGAGAAGGATGGATAAAGCGTTTGAAGGAATGACTGGATTTGTTGCAATTTATATTGATGATGTTCTAGTATTTAGTAAAAATACTAGGGATCATTCAGAACATTTTAGGCAGGTGGCCCAAGTGTTCATAAATGAAGGAATGGTTCTTTCAGAAAGAAAAACCATTTGGATGCAACCTTAGATTGAATTTTTAGGTTTAAAAATTTGAGGAAGTGAAGAGAAGCTTCAATTGCATATAGTATAGAGGCTATGGGAATTTCCTAATGAATTCAAAGATAGAAGGCAGTGTCAATGCTTTCTAGGAGTATTGAATTACATTAGAAAATTCATAAAAAATTTGGCAGAAAAGGCAATACCAATTCTGTAACGAACTGCTTAATTTCCATTTTTTTTCCTTTTATAATAAAATCAATATAATATATCCAACAGATCATAATCCACTTGGACCCGTGGGTACCGGGGATACAACAGAAATACAGCACGAAAGCCCAAGCAGCAGGAAACATAAAATCATAAAGCCATATGCAATACCATCCATCACAATACCAGAGTTACTATATCCATTGTAATTATATATGTAAACCACCCCAAAAAGTCCTAGGGTCTTCCCACAAAATCCATCTGACCCTATCACAAAATACATACCCTTTAGAGAGGGTAGATCAGCCGTAACTATCACAGCGGAGTTTTATCCGCTCTCCTATCCGAGGCTCCTGAAATGTTTATGAAATTTAGGGGTGAGACACCTCTCAGTAATGGAAATAAACTAATACTAGTGTATGGCAACATGAGTTTATCTGTGTTATACATAAAAACATATATAAGCATATAAAGTAAATATGTCTGTATCATTTATGGGAAAAACATGTATAAATATAACATGACAGAACATACTGGATTTTCATAAGCATAATTCATCTCATATGATAATAATAATAAAAACAACCTTGGTAGGTTAGCTGGTTGTTGTCATGTATTACCCCCACATGACTAAGTTATGTGGCCTGAAGGCGAGACTTGACAATGGTTGGCCGATCACTGCCAATTCAAAAGTATAGTCTGTAAGTCCGATGGGTCTGCCAGACCTAGTCCGTACACCAGGGGCGCTCACACTTCTTAAAACCACATCGAATATCCAATCTCACGCTACTCCGTACAGCAACGTTAACACAATATCGTGATGATCACAAACACATAGCATTGGTATCGTACAAGTGATGGTCTAAACCAAGCCAACCAGGTTCTGATAACATATAACATATAATGAAACTGTGATATATGAATATTTCATACCATTAATTACCAAATAAATATCATCATATCATTTTGCATATATACGTATGTCATGAAAATCATCGGCCCATACGTCGGCATTTCATATTTTATCATAACTCGGCCCGTATGCCAGCAATTCATATCCATAGCTCGGCCCGTACGCTGGCAAACATATCCATAGCTCAGCCCATTCGCCAGCAAATTATATCCATAGCTCGGCTCGTATGCCGGAAAATCATATCTATAGCATGGCTCGTACGCCAGCAAATCATATCTATAGCACAACCCGTACGCCGGAAATACATGTAAAAATCCTCAGCCTATACGACGATTTTAATATAAAAATCCACATCATTATCATATTCCTAGAAAAAAAAAACAGTATTTCATTATAAATTCTACTCATGCCACATGAAACAGGTTTTATACATATTTAAACATATCATCTTTTATAGCAGTATTTCCCAAACATAAAGCATATATAAATATATATATTTATTTTCCTAAAATCAGATGTTGTAATAACATACATAAATTTTCATGAAATAACTAACTTAGTTTATCCCCTTACCTGATTCTTAAATAAGCCTCCTAAGAAAACAGTCCTGCACCCACAGGGTTCCCCATTCAACACCCTGAAAATGACATTCCCCATAACTAAAGTTCAGTATTTCTACGCATATTACGTTTTCTACAACTGTAGGGAAGACTAAATACTGAATAAAAGTCTTACCCTGAATTTGGGATGAATTCCAACTCAGCCCCACCGACGATCCATTCCACCATATTTGAAAAGAACTCTCCCAGGAGTGTCGTGGTGGTCTCGGATCGTCAAATCGGTGGAAATCCAGCCCAGAAATTAAGAGAAAAGAGAGGGAAAACGAAGGGAGGAGAGAGAGAGAGAGAGAGAGAGAGAGAGAGAGAGAGAGAGAGAGAGAGAGAGAGAGAGAGAGAGAGAATATATTTGTGTGAAATATGCCAAAAATTCACTTTTAGAACTACTTTAAATGTGGCCTTCGTTGATGAGCCACGTCACCTCGTCGACGAGGTCATGAAGGAAGTTCGTCGATGAACTCTGGTTGACGAAATTTAGAAAAGAGAGGATTGCTCTTCGGTATTTTCTCATCGACGAAACATACCCTTATCGATGAGCCCAATTGTAACCCAGACGGTACAAAATTAGATATAATTTTGGAAACCGATGCTTCAAATATTGCATGGGGATGTGTTTTAAAAATCAGAAAGATTGATAAAACAGAACACCTCAACAGATATTGGAGTGGGTGTTTTAATGGAGCAGAATTGTACTACCCAGTTCATAAGAAGGAGGTAAACCATTTATCATTAGAACAAATAGTTCCTATGTAAAGCACTTCATGGGAATTAAGTTAAAACGATGCATTCAAGCAAGATTGGTTAGATGGAGAAACGAATTGTAGTATTATTCTTTTAATATAGTACATATTAAGGGAAAGGATAATATTATTTCTGATATTCTAACCATATATTTGAACTCTTGCAGATCTAATGGCAAGCAGTAGCAGTAGCAGTAGTGGCCATTCCAAATGTCCGATTTGTCAGGAACGACATAAGGTGGCAGTTTGCCCAGTTGCCAGATTTGTTGACAAACAAAGGCAGATAACTTTCAACTCCAGAAAGGGAGAAGGAAGTAGTGAAGAAAAAGGAAGAAGTGTTTCTAAGAAGAGAGAACGTCTAGTTCCAGTTTTGGAACAAAACCAAATGAAGAAGCGAAGCTCGTCCAGGAAGGATGATAGACCCAATGATAAGAGTCATATTTAGTGTTTTGTTTGCAGCCAATATGGACATTACAACACTCAATGCATCCAAAATCCTAGAACTAGGAGGGTAAGGAGGAAGGCATGCAGAAAGATGACTCTGTAGCCATCAATAAGAATGTTTCAGGATCCAGTAAGGATAGAGAAACAATTGAAGTTGATTTTATTATTGAAGATTTTCTAGGAAGGACTCTAGAGATCGCTAAGGAAAAGAGAATTTCTCTAGAAGGATTAATCAATAATCCTATAAGTCCAGCAAATACATCTTTTTCAGTTAATCTGAGAGAAGTAATAGAAATATTGGAAGAGTTTGAATCCATTATTTCAAAAAACTTCATGATCGTTAACAGGGAGAGTACATCCGAACTCATTCATCAGCAAATTAAACTCAAAGTTAAAATGGATATTCAGCTAAAGAAATACAACTTTACTACTAGAGCGATAGTAAGTATTTCAGAGTATCCAAAATTGAAATAGTTTTGGATGAGAAGTGGTTTGTGTATCCCAAAATTACACATACCTAGGAATATAAACCCTGAACTTCTAATTGCAGTACAGAAGGCCTTAAGAATAGGAAACGTCCAATTTTTTGGATTCAGCAAGCAGGACTAGCTTTTAATTTCTTGCCAATAATGGTAAAACATGTGCTAAATTTCACTAATCCAAGACGGTTATGGTGGACTAGCTACATTGAACCAATTGAGCTGAAATTAGGAAAGGTTTTGTTTTGGAATCTTTTTTCAGAAGATTGGAAAGACGGAACAGTCTCAAATTTTCTTGAAGACGAACCAGACTGGGAAGATTTTCATAAACATAGAAAATTCTATGATTTGGTTCATAATTTATAGGGAATTTATCTTCTAGAATCTAGGATGACTTTAGATTGTATATTTTTCTCAGATCATGAAATTATGATTGCAATTGAAGGAAAATATCTCCAGAAATTTGAAGAAGCAAATTTAGTAGAATTTATGATTGGGGCAAAGAAAATGATTAACCAAATTAAAAATTGGGAGCATCATCTTCCTTCAATCCAGGCCATGAAGAGTGATCTTCAGATTGTACTTGCAGAGTTAGCAAGAAAGCAGCACGATGAAGAAATCATTAGTTCCTTGAAAGATTTTTAAAGGAGGACGAGGTCAAAATTATAGTCCAGATGATAGTCTAAGTGTCATTATATACCAAGCCAAACTAAGATGACTACTCAGAAAGGTCATATCAAACATTTGTCCATAATCATGTCATATCCCAAGCCTAGCCGAAAGGACAATTCGATGGGTCATATATTTTATTGTTTAGTCAAAAGCTACTTTATTAAAGTTGTCAGCAGTTTGTATTATTTTGAAGGTGAGTTAGCAAGCATGTGTTATCCTATCTTTCTTTTCTTTTTTAAAAGTAAGTGAGTCAGCAAAGCATGTGCTGTCCCTTCTTTTATCCTTTACAACTTTTGCTTTACGTCGATATCAGAAAGGCATCTGCTTTTGAGAAAGCAAGTTGTGCTTATCCTTTAGCAATTGCTAGCCTATATAAGAGAGCTCCGACCTTTGTGTTCGGAGAGGGAAAATTAAGAAACATTAATACAAGTCTATTCAGTTTATAGATCTCTCTCTCTCTTTGAATCTTTCTTTCTATTCCAAACACTATTGTGTGACGGTTGAAATTCTAAGGAAGCCCAAGGAAGCTCGGTGGAAGGAGCGTTCACTGAGGTTCCGTTTAGACATCAAGCATACTAGTGGGATATGAAAGATTACCTGTTGTAGCTTTGTACAGGGTTGAAGAGAAAGATCAGGAAGAGGTAATAAACTTTTATTAATTAATTTTCCTTTCTCCCTTTATCACTCTAGTCTCATAATTGAGTCCAATAGGGATCCACGATAAATTGGTAAAGGTATGATGTTGTGCTAAAAATACCCTTATTTTGAGTCTTAAACAAAAAAATATTATTATATTATATGTAAAGGTAGAAACAGTATAAATGATTTTTTAATATTTTTTTTATCTTTTAAAAAATGGATAATTTTATTATGCACATAATAGTTTAGCTATTTAAATTATTTGGTGCACAATTGTATAATAATATTTTTAAAGCAAGACTAGACATTCCTAAATGGGAAAAAATATTGGCTATATATAAAACTGTAAATAAACTTTTGAAAGAAAATTTAAATAATTTTTTTAAAAAGTAAAATCACATATTAATTAAAAGCAATTCAACTAAATTAAATGGAATCACATGTCAAACTTCTAGAGCTTATTAACGGACATTATTATTATTTTTGGTTAAAAATAAATAAATTCATGATATATGTGAATATATATATATATATATATATATATATATATATTATGTGCATATCTACTTTTATATCTATATACTAAAGATTAATAAAATAACATATATAATAAATCATTTTGTAGAAAAAATATTCTTATATTTTAAAAATATAGGAAAATTATAAAATTTAATCAAAGCTAGAAAAAATTACATTTATAAAATATATTTTTTGTACATAAAAAATATCTTCAATATTTATATTAAAATTTTTATTTTAAATAGATTAATATCTGAACCTAAAAAAATTCATTCAATGAAAAATAAAATAAATGCAATGGTGTTACAAATATTAAATAAGTGGCATATCTCAAAACGAAATTGACAAATTCATTTTATGTCATGTAAAACTATTGTGAAGTGTCTAACATCATTTGATAAATGATAATATAATTCTTGAAAAAATTTAGAAAAAAAAAAATTAGACCTAGAAGTACCCAAAAATTATAAATTTAAATTTATTTGAAAATTGGATAATTAGTTGATCACTAAGTAGAAAAAATATTTATAAATATTTTAGGTAGGAAATCGCATTTAAATATCATTATACACAAACTTTTTTTTTGTAAATACATTTACATTTTATCATTTTTATTTTGTAAAAAATCTTAATAAATTCCACATAATTTTAATTAGATCATTCTTGTCATATCGTCAAAGATTTTTTTATCCTTTTGTTTACGTAATGTCCTTAGTGTATCTCATGTCTAAGTTTGGGTATATTTTATAGTTTTAAAAAATATATTTTTATAAGTAAGTTTGAATATTTACACTTAAATATTTTAAACTAAATTATGACAATATATTATTAATTCATTTTTATTTTTATTAATATTTATAAAATATTTTTATACTATTAGATACATACAATTATGTGCAAAAAAACATAACACATTTAATAGTGTGTGTGTGTGTGTGTGAATACGCATTTATTTGTTTCTATATTTATTAGAAGGATGAGTGCTTGCAGTTGTATATTGAGGTGGACTTTCGCTTGCATTCCTTGGTTGCACTCTTAAGTGATTAAACTTGCTGCCTTTTTTGGGTTGAATAAAAAACTTTCATGCATTTATTGTAGAGTTCTTATTTTCCCAACTAATAATGAAAAGTCTTTCCTCAATTGTTTGCCTTAAATATATTTAATTCTAAGAGCAAAGAATTAGTCTTTTAAATTGAGGTATTATATTAGGCATGCCAAACAAATTCTACCTCTATGTAATATTTTTCCTATTTTTCATTTTATATATATATCCCTACTTGATAGTTGGTCAAGAAAATACCATGAGTCCTTAACCTCATTTTCTAGCTAGTTTTATATGCTTCATCTTTACACCTCTATAAATATGGGTACTCCCGCATAGATCCTATTAGGTTTCCCTAAGTGTGTCCTATTCCTTGCACCCTTCATCATGGGTCGAAAAAAGGTTAGGTATGAACTAATAGCTGATGAGTCTGCTAGAAAAGTAACTTTTAGGAAAAGGAAAGCAGGATTGCTAAAGAAGATGAGTGAGTTGAAGACCTTATGTGGGGTGGATGCATGTGCAATTATTTATGATTCACGTGATGATCAACCCGATGCTTGGCCCTCCTCACCCGAAGCACATCGTGTGGTTGAAATGTTTAAAGATTTGCCTTTATCAAAACAAGGCAAATTTATGATGGACCAAGAAAGTTTTCTCCAAAAAAATATATCAAAGCTGAGTGCAACTCTAGAAAAAGAAAAGAAGAAGAATCAGAGGCTCAAGATGGAAATGCTTATGTCTGAATGCTTGGAAACTAAATCTCTGGATGGTGTGAAAACTATGGAGGATCTTATTGACTTGAGCGCATTTTTGGAGGAGAAAAAGAAGTTGATTACTAAGAGGATTGATTTCCTTAAGCAAAGCAATCCTAGCCAAGTCACTGCGGGAAATGAGGACAAAAACTCCGGTTAGCATGGGAAATGTACGCATTCATCTAAATAAAGGTCGTTATAGAGTCTCTATATGGCATGGCATCATGCAAAATGGCTTGATATATCTATATTGTGTGTGGGTTTTATCCTCTCAGAATAAATGTTTCCCTATTGTCGTACTAGTTTGAATAAATGGATTTCCATTTCGAATGCTCATAAACGATATGTCTTGATTTTTCCTTATTTTGATTATGTTTCTTCTATTTTTCAAGAAGTAGTTTAACTTATAGAAAATGCAAAATGTTTACAATAACTAGCCAAATAGTGGGAATTTATGGTTTTCCTCCCAAATAAACCAAAATCATGTAAATTAATGTTGTTTGATATCTTTTTTCAAAAAAAAAAAAGAAAAAAAGAACTAAAAATCGTTTGATTCCTTTTTGAAAGTATGTAGGCAATTTACTTTGGTAGATTCATCCATAAAAATAAATAAATAAACTCAAAAATCCCTTTGCATTTCTCACTTGTTTGGTATGTATGTATTGTATTGTTTGTTTTGTTTTTAGTAAGGCATCATGTTGACTTTTTGAGTCCGATCCTTGTTTTGATGCTAACAAAGCATAAGTATCTTACCTGTGCACTGAGCTTATAAACATGGTTAATTCTTTGCACGCATGGATGGTAAGGATACAAAGAAGCCATAAGGACCACAAAGATCATACTTCATGATGGCTTAACAGGAGGCAAAAAGAATGAAGACATTTTTTGTGTTGTATTGTAATGCATTTAATTTTTGGGTCTGTAATAATGCATCTGCATACATGATAGGGATGAATCCTCAAATGAACATAGATTGACCCATAGGAACCAATACCCCTAAGATAAAATGTCACGGCTTATTCACATGTGGTTGAAAAAGTTCCAGGGCCAAAATGGATTTAACAAAGCCTTCAGTCAGCCGACACATGATTTTTTGGGCTTAATTTAAAAGCCTAGGCCTTAGACTGACCTTAGGTCCCCAAGCACCTCATGACAAATCCTTTATATCTCAAAAAATTATACCTATATGAACAGGGAAATTTTCAATCATAATTTGGACCTAAATCTAACTTTGAAAGAGCTTCAAGCGACCGACCAGAGGGTGTTATAAATGTCCCAATCAACCAAACTGGTAAAAAGTCAATTCTTTGACTTGGCTCGGGCAACCGACCCATATTTGAACTAAAAGTCCACGATCGATTGAACCTTAGAGCTGTCACTTTTTACCAGCCTCGGCAGCCCGAACTATAACAACCCGGATAATTTTAACTATTTAAAATAATAAGAAAGATAATAAAAGGAAAAGGGAAAATAGCAGAAAGGGAAAAGACATTTTAAAAAGGGTAACAAGCAGGTACTCGTAGATGAACTGGATTTTCTCATCGACAAAAGATCTTCTGAGCCTCGTCGCCAAGTATGCATGTCTCATCGATGAGGATTAACGAAGAGGGTTTAAGATATTCTAAAACTCATCGACTAGCTCACGGCCTTGTCAACAAGTGTTCTTCATGGGATCATCAATAAGTCCACGTGTCTCGTCGACGAGGCCCTGCCTAAAAATAGAGTTGCTTTCATTTTTCACCGAGAAAATTCTGGATTCTCTCTCTCTCTCTCTCTCTCTCTCTCTCTCTCTCTCTCTCTCTCTCTCTCTCTCTCTTTTTATAAAAAACGGACCCTCTGCCTTCTTTCTTCGATTTCAGGCTGGATTTGACCCGATTTGACGATCCAAAACCACCACGAGGTTTGTAGGATCGTTCTCTGCAAAGTTAGGAGAGCTGATTGTTGATTTAAGAGGTTTGGGAAACATCCCAAAATCAGGATAAGTGAGTTATTTTGGAGTTTTCTTAATGAATATAGTTATCTGGAGCCTAGGAAGTATTAAGTAGGTATTTTTCTAAGATTTGAGTAAGTTGGAGTTTTTGGAATACAGGGTTCGAGTGAGCAACACAGGCATTTTTTGGGGATTCCTGTTGGCGTAGTTCAAGGATTCAGGTAAGGGGAAATTTATATATTAAATCAGTTTTTAATGAATTATATGAAAATGGACTATGTTATATATATGTATATGTGTTTTCATGTGGGTGTAAAATGCCAACCATATAAATTATGTTTTCTGAGCTTAGGGCTGCTTATTTAGTTATGCATATGTGAAAATGAACTTATATAAGTGAAAGATATTTTCAGGATAATTATGTAAGAAAAGAAAGGTATATTTTCAATATATAAACGTTACATGTTGGTTGGCCTACTTTACAGGAAATGTATGAATTTTATTAAAAAATTGTGTGGCATGTGTAAATGTAAGTTCTGTGCAAATATATGTTATATGTATTAGATGCAGGCTATGTAAGAAAGACACTGATTATGAGAATGTTATAAGGCTTATGCTGTTTGTGTTTGATAATGCAACCATGTATACAATGACACCTAAAAGGAGTTGTAGACTAATTGATGACAGCTAAAAGGAGCTGTGTTAGCAGGCTAGCGCATATATATGTGGACTAACTAATGTACAGCTAAAAGGAGCTATAGTACGAATGAATGAAATGAAAATGAAATCAAATGGAAATTTGAATAAAATGGGTGTGAAATGTGAAATGTGAATGATGTAAAATGTGAAAGGTTACGTAAAGTGAAATGCTATGAAATGTTAAAGTTAAAAATATTAACAGATGTGAATTACTGAAATAATAGATAGAATAATGTATTATGGTATTATCAGTACTTATGCAAGTAGAACATGTTATGTTTGGGCAGGGAAAACTCTTCGTCTGAGGGCTTGCTGAGAAAGGCGAGTGTACTAGTAGTATCAAATGTAGCAGTAGGCTGCATAACATACTAGGGCAGAAGGAAACTATTTGTATAGGCTGGTAGATTTCCCTATTCTCGGAGGCCTTCGCTGGTAAACTTTTGTATGAATAGTGTGACTATGAGATTAATTTATCACTTGAGGGCTTACTGAGCAATGTGAGTGCCCTGGTATGCTTCAATTGTGACCTTTGGGTTGCCTAATATATCAGAGTAGAGGGGTGCTACTTGTATAGGCAGGTAATCACCCCTATCCTTGGGTAGTCTCGTGGGTAAATCTTTTGCATGTGTATGATCATGTTCATAAAATGATTTCAGAATTTATGTTAATGGTTTGCAAATGATATTAATATGTTGATTATAATCTCATGTTGGTCACACGCTGTTTTAATATATTATTTCTTCCCTTACTGAGACGTGTCTCACCCAAATACAAACTTATATTTTTTAGGATCTCCATGAGATCAAGCTTAGAGAGCTCGAGGCTAATAACATTTTTGGGTTATAGATTGAGAAAGGGTATAAGCATGTTGAAGATATTTTGGAATGTGTAAATTTAATGTTTTATGTTTATGTTTTCAGTCTTCTGGGTTGTGAATACTAGAAGTTGTTGGCTATGTTTTTGGAGATATGTATAAATATGGATGCAAATGGATGAATGGTTTTATATGGAATATAGATAGATATAGTAAACTCTGGTATTTTTACGATTGAGGATTATAGTTATGTTTTCCGTTGCATAAATGTTAATGGATTATCAGGTACAAGAAAATGAATGATGTGGCACCCAGGACCCACAAAGCGGTTTAGGGCGCCACGAGGCACGATTTTATCAGGTATAACATGCCAGATGGGGTTTAAGGGTTCGGGGCATTACATGAACCTTAAGTTGAAAAACACTCCGAGCGACTGAATATCAAGGATCAGTAGACCGAACCATGGATCGGGCACCTGAATTCACGAAGGTGAGGAAAATGGCCTTAGGCCAACGAACTGATTCTTTCCACAGTCACTTGAACCCAGAATTAGCTTTGTGTCTATTCAGACGACCAGCCCTAAGACCGGGCGACCAAACCTCTCAGGTTCACTTAAAATAACCATGGTAATAAGGGTTAAAATCCTAATTAAACTTTTCTAAAAATTCCATTGAGTCCCAACGGTTATTTTTTTTAGGAGAAACTATATATAGCCCTTCATTTGCCTTGATTAAGAATGGGATTAGCAAATTGATTAAGGAAAAATCCTCTCAAAATTTTATACTCCCACTTGCCCACACTAAATATTTTTAAGCCAAATTTCTCATACTCTCTCTTACATTCTTTGCTAAAATCACTTTGAAATAGAGAGGTACATTTTGCTTATACTTCTCACTTGCAAATTAATTACAACTTGAAGGGGAGTTTTGATCTTTATTGTGGTGTGCATTTCCATGCACCAATCTTTAAAACTTATACTCTCAAATCTTTATACTCATTTGAAAAATACTTATTGAGAGTTTGCTTGTGATTTTTCCAATATTGCTTTTAATTGATTGTCATTGTTGGGAAATATTATTTCTGATCGTGAGTTTTGTGCACACTAATTGCAAGAATCGAAAGTTGCATTTATCTTTGATAAATCTTGTGCAAGCTTAATCTACAACCTCTTTTGTGCTTTACTCTTGAAAAATATTATTGAGGTATTTGCTTTAGGTCATTTAGATTATGTGATTGATCAGATTGTGAACATCTTCTAGAATCAAAGACCTTACTCACTCACACATACTCATATATATTGTTGTGAGTAGATATATTAATTGACCAAATCTCACTTGAGCATTAATTCCTTATCATACTTGAGTGCATTAATCATATTGTGCTTATTGCTGGTGCATATCTACTTAGTTTAGAAGCACATTTTTTTGTACACAAAAATTATAGATTATCTGTTGTATTCCCGACGTGTGGTCGGAAGAGAGAGACTAGCCCTGTGAATAGTTCTGAATTGCTTAGACTCAGTTAGGTTAGCACCAAATTGGTTCAGACCCAATTAAGAGAACCAGGTGTACCATCCTGATAAGGTGTTGTAAACGGTTTTGCTCCACCCGTGAAGTGAGCAACTAGTGGAATCCTTGAACTGTGGCTTAAGGCAGGGACGTATGCATAGTTGGCCAAACTCCGATAACATATTATGTGTCATTCTCTTTCTCTGCACTATTTAATTTTTCATATTTATTTGTTTATATTTCAATTTATGTGAATGCTTGGAAAATACTGAGATTGCTTCAATTGTTTAGATATTGGTTTAGTTAATTACCAATGTGATTGGGATTGCATAGAAATACCCTAGGTTGTGAAATACTACTGTTATCTAGTTTAACCTAGGCAAATTTTTTAAAAATTTCCAATTCACCCCCAACTTGGGAATACACCACCTCCAACACATCAAAGTAATAGGATTCTCATAGGTCTTATTAAATTCTTTTCAAAAGTATATTTCTTTTAAATCATTTAAACATAGAATGTACATGCACGCACACGCACACACACACACAAAAGAAAAATATGAAAATATTTTGAGAGAATGGGTGTTTTTGGATGCTAACCCTTTCAATTCTTTAGAGAAAAAAAAATGAATTTAAGATGTTACCTTCCTTTTGCACAATTGTACTCCCAAACCTAATCTCTTCAAAAGGTTTTCCTTTATTCTTCCTTTTCAAACATAAAATAAATAATGGTCACTCTATTTTTAAAGATAAAAAAAACACTCACCAAATGTAGGCAACCCAAATGGTTCTTCAAAACTTGATGTCGATAAAGGGACTTGCAGAATAGCCCTAAGATCTGACTGCAGTGCATATGGATAATAAAAAATAATAATCTGATCATGCAAACCCTAATTACGCGATTAGGATTATACTTGCGAGATCTGTCTGGTTTGATCCTGAATCTGCAAGTACGAAAATGAGCTCTTGAAGATGACCAAAAATCTTCTATTGTATTCCTTGAACATGCCTTGCTTTTGAGAGAGTGTGCTCGTAAGCAGCTACTAGGGTTTTCTTCTCTTATGAAAAATGCCTGCCATTGTAAGAGTTTGCACGTCTCACCCTAGCTGCTGAATGGAGCAAGTATATATAGGCTACAATAGGGACTTTTGGGCAAATATGACTAGGGCTTCCCACGTAATTAAGAATTCATAATCTGACCTAAATTCATCCTTAATTACGTTAATTATAATTCATACCACTAAAAAATTATAATTGCACTCCCTGTCATATTCGAAATTAAATTTTGAGCTCCTATTATTAAATCCTTATTTATCTCCATACATAAAGATTACATATACCCGTCTATTAAATTAAATTACTGACAATTTAATTAATTGACATATTAATTCCCTAAGACCTTACACTTAACTTATTTGATGTGTCGGATTTAAAATCCACCAATAGGGTTTGACACAATTAAAACTTATAAACTTCCTCAAGGGGGTATCATCAATCCCGATACTAGGACGTGGATTCCATCAATAATTAATGTTCACCATATACATAATGTCATCACCCAACTCACTGAATTTTTTTACCTATAAAGAATCTCACTCTTCTATGAATCAAAGTATAAACACTATATGCACGTGTCCAATAATCATATCAGAATTAAGAGTATAAGTACTCATAATAACCATAAGGTATTAATTGTTTTAT
Organism: Malania oleifera; assembly: GCF_029873635.1. Lineage (NCBI taxonomy): Eukaryota > Viridiplantae > Streptophyta > Magnoliopsida > Santalales > Ximeniaceae > Malania > Malania oleifera. Next base: position 21,092,551 of record NC_080424.1, on the reverse strand, counting down.
ATAGTCAGTATAAAAATAATTACCCCAAGACAATCATGTTCAATACACACAAAGTGCACTAGCACAAGGAGTTAGAACTGTGCCATTCCCAAAAGTCAAGATAGACCTATTAAAACCTTGTGCTACAGTCCTACCAATGGTGCATCCAATTTCATTTAATACTGGGAACAATAAACTTATATTCTATAAGAACTGATGATCTAATCTTCTCTGTATAAGTTGTACTCTACACATTAGATCACCTACTATATAGAATAAAAGACACACATGCATAATTATTGAATAAATAATGTCAGGCAAACATTGCTCACAAAGATTCTCATTAAAATGGATTAACTGAAGTTATTAATAAATACTAAAACCGATTACATAAAGCATGACTTCTAGTATAAATCCCTAATAGTTGATACATTTGGTGACTCTGCTGATGACTTTAGAGAGTTAGGCTACCTCTTGTATGTTTGTCTATGTGTTTGTTTCTTTTCTTACCAAGCTATGTGTACTGTGTATATGATGTTATGTTGTTTGTTTGTATGCCATGATGTATATGTCTTTGCCATGTCCACGCATTTGCATTCATAAGTGCTCTAAATCACACACTTCACTACACCACATGAGTCCTACATCCGAAATCCCTACCTCTTAGGAAATAAGAGAACGAAAAGGTAGTGAGAACCTTCGTGGTACTTGTCTCCCACATTGTCCTTATGAAAATTTCTTTACTCAAGTTGTTCTCTTCAAAGAAAATTTGAGAGCCTTTAAAGTTTTGTTTATATAGTGTCTTACCATGCACTAGAAAACTTTCATCATATACCTTAGGATAGAGATTTTATGTATTGTCTAGTGTTTAACAAGAATGTTAGGACATATGGAAACATAGAAATTATCCTTGGGAGCATATCATTCACTACAAAAAAAAAAACTAGTCTTTAGTGACAGAATTATTGGTGACGGTTTGAAAACCGTCACTAAAAGCTCTTATTATTGGCGATTTTAAAAAATCGTCACTAATAATACAAGTATTAGTGACGGTTTTCAAAATCGTCACTAATAATTTCGTCACTAAACTATCGCGGGAAGCCACTTTGGGCATTTCCTGGGAAAATATAAGCGACGTATACTATTAGTGGCAGTTTTAGGGCGTCACTAATAGTGAATTATTAGTCACGGTTTCTCAACCATCACTAATAGTAAATTATTAGTCACGGTTCACAAAACCGTCAGTATTAGGCCATTATTAGTGACCGTTCAGGAAAACCATCACTAATAGTTTTGTATTAGTAACGGGTCATTTAGTGATGGTTCAGGAAAACTGTCACTAATAGTTTTGTATTAGTGACGGGTCATAAAACTGTCACTAAAAAATTAGACTTAACTGGGGTAAAAGTCAAGAATATTAGTTGTAGTATTAGTGACAGTTTGCGAAATCGTCACTAATAGTCATGTATTAGTCAAGGTTCATGTAACCGTCACGAATAATGTAGTGTTGACCGGGGAAAGTCAATAATATTAGTGACGGTTTAGCACAACCATCACTAATAGTCTATTATTAGTGACGATTTTTCTCAACCATCACTAGTAGTTTTTGAATTTTAAAAAAAAAAAATTTAGGAAAAATAGCAAATTAATTTGAAAAGTTATGAAAATTTGTGCGGAGGTAGAGAGTACATTTTGGTGGCCATGGATAGTCTATTTTTTGGTTTTGCACTCGGGAAAGGCTTGAAAAATGCCACGAAAAGCTGCGGTGCACGGCATGCGGGTTGGTTTGGATTTTTTTGTAGTTTTTTGTATTAGTCTTGTATCTGTAGTGAATTTTTGCAATGATTTGATTGATTTTTTAAATGCAATAGAGGTTGTGAAATTCTTTGAAACTGTTCATCATAGTAAAATGGAATTTGATGCATGAAAAAGAAATAGAGAGTTTAAGGTTTGGATTCTTTTTTAAGTAGAATGCTTGAAGATAAGGATCATCACTAATAGTCTTATATTAGCTAGTACTGATGATTCTCATAAACCATCACTAATAATGCATTTGTTGACAGAGACAATGGTCAAGACTAATTCACAAGCAGGTTGATCTATTGTAGCAATGAAAATGGCCAATCAAGTGCAATTAGCGAAATGCAAACATAAAAATGACCTTGGCAAAATACCTAGAAACTGACCTAGCTGATGAGTCGGGCCAAACACCTAGCCCTATTGGACCAACACCCATCACTTAAACTCTAGAGTAGAATGATTTATATGGCCATTGATTGGGATTGTTCCTAACATAGTAGACGAAAAAGATGGAAGAACTATCATTGATAGTGAATACTGGTTGAAAAGATTGATTCTCTAAATTTAAATCTTTTCGAGTTCATACATTTTGGAATAATTGTGTACAAACCATGGTTGACTAGTCGTTTACTGTCGCATAATTTGTAGCTAGAGGTGGACAAATAAAACCAGTTGCTTAGATTGTCCAGGAATCTAAACAGGAAAGAAATAATTAATTAATGTTTAGGGCAACCTAGTTAGTTTGCTTCACACCACAAATGAAAATCTGGATGAGTTGAAGATAAAATATAACGAGAAGAGCATGTGCTTAAGTAGAATGTGTTGGCCTAAACATGGCTTACGACTCTTAATTTTGATGATAACAAAGTGAGGTTATTCAACTTGCTTCAAAGTTATGGTGTTTCAGGAAAAACATATATTGAAGTTTAGCATACTTCACAAGGAACCATTTGAAAGCTCATATCAAATTCAGGTGATCAATATGTAAAGCTCAAGGATCAAAGAAGCTTAGAATTTAAAACAATAAAGATTTGAAAGCTCGTATCAAATTCAATATTGAAAGATCAAGGATCATTGAAGCTCAGAAACAAAGAGAACTCAAAGTAGCAATGAAGAGTCAAATGTGCCATTAGGAAATGCTTTGTAAGTACTTCCAAGTATATTTCAAGTATGAAAAAAAATTTTGAAGCTCATTAGGCAAAAGAGACTTAGAGACCTTATTGTAAACTTGGAGAATATTTTTTAAAGAAAACAAATTAACATTCCAAGAAATGAGGAGTAAAGAGAGTTCAAGAAATGTGAAAAATACATGTGTATTTTATTGACAAGCGCTTGACCAAATTTCATCAGGCTACTGCCATGTGACAGATTTCAAATTTTATAATGGAAAAAATTTTGAAAATTAGATTGTTTAGGGCTCACACTTGGTTAAAACTTGGACACCACCCCAAGTAAACTTGGGGAACAAGTTAAATGATTTTCTACATCTATAAATAAATCTCAAGACCAATGAATTCAATACCAAGAATAAAATTCGCATTCAAACTCTCTCAATTGCTCTCAACACTCAAAGGCTCTCTCACTTCCATCTTGTGCACAAAATTTTCTGAGGTTTTGCTAATTCTAAATCACCAATATTATGCTACAATTTTGAATTCTTTCAATTATTGAAAGAACTATTTGGTGATACACTCTCTTGAGCTTCAATCTAAGTTTCATATTTGAATTACTTTGAAGTATATAGATTAAATTTGTACTAATCAGCTCTTTTGAGAGCATCTCTTGTACACCTTCTTTTGAATCTTGTCTTGTAGATTGATTGACGGTTCAGGTGCTTGAATCGTTGGACCGAATGAGAGGATATCTTTTAGAGAGGCACACTCTAGCCTAATTGAAGGAGTGGTTGTAATGATGTTGTTCCACCCGGAAAGGAACAGATATAGTGGAATCCTTTGGTATTTGCCAAAGGCGAGGACGTAGGCTAGGGATAAGACGAACCTCGAAAAACTTGGTGTTCTTCTCTACCCTACTCTTTAATTTCTGCACTACAGTTATATTTGTGGATGCTAAGTGCAAGTTGTAGGGCTTAAACATTGAAATTCAAGAAGATTCTTAATTTTAGAGAGTAAGTTTCAATTAAAAGTTTGCGGAAACCCACAAGGGAGTACATTGGTTAATTTGCGGAAATCTTGTTAAGAGAACGCAATACAAACCAAATCAAAACAAGGCTTCCATTCATATTACAGGGCTGTTACAAAAAAGCTAAAAGCAATTCAAAAAGTTGCAACCTCTTGGTTATTTTGGTTATTAGCATTGATCATTGTGTGGTTGGTTTGATTGTTTAAATTTTCAAGCAAATTGTTGTGTGTTTTGGTTTTCGATTATTAATTGATTAAGTTACTTAAGTTTTGGTTATAAAGTACTAAACAAACAAGCAAAGAATTTAAAAAGAACTTAAAATTTTTAAATAACCCAATTCAGCCCCCCTCTTGGGAACACTATTCTACTTTTAGAATGCTTGAAGAGAAAGTGTAACGACCCCAAAATTAATATGTGGGTAAGCGTAATTTAAAATATATATATATATATGTATATATAATTAAAAAGATAATAATAAATTATATTATATTAAATTAATTAATTAGATGACCAAATAAAATGAATAGTATTATAATGAAAAAAAGGGGATATATATATATATATAATATTAATATAATATGATCATATATAGAATACTTAAAGCAATCTAATGAGATTGCAATTGGAAGAATTCAATCTTTTGGAATTCGTTCCCCCCCCCAGCGCTCTCTCTCTCTCTCTCTCTCTCTCTCTCTCTCTCTCTCTCTCTCTCTCTCTCTCCCTCTCTCCTCATTTTTTTGGCGAATACTCAGCCGATTGAAAAAACGGAAAATACAACAAGGTTCCATTCTCGGCCACCAACATTTTAACCCAAGTAGATTCATGATTAAGGCGTCATAGACACCACTCCTGGGGTAAGACAAATTCTCTCTCTCTCTCTCTCTCTCTCTCTCTCTCTCTCTCTCTCTCTCTCTCTCTCTCTCTCTCTCTCTCTCTTCTCAATTTCTCTCAAATCTTTAGTCAAATTGACGATCGAACACCATCACAGGGTCTTAGGTTCGATCCTCGTCAATTTAGTCGAAGCATGTTTTTGATTTGGGGATCCTAACCACCACCCCGAGGCTAAGGTGAGGAGTATAAATTATGTTAATTATTTTAGAAATTCAACTGGTTAAATTATAATATGTGATTATTAAATTGGAACATTGGATTATATAAGATTTTTGGGAATGTTTTGGGATTAAGTTAAATTGTAGGGATTTGATTAAATTAGATTTTTGCGAATGTTTTGGAATTAAGTTAAACTACAAGGATTTGGTTAAATGGAGATTTTGGGGAGATATTCTTGGGATTAAATTAACCTGCAGGATTCGATTATATTAGATTTTTGGAAATATTCCTAAGATTAAGCTAAACTGCGAGAATTTGATCATATTGGTGTTTTTTTTTAAAATATGTTAAAAATTAAATTTAAAGATGGGAAGTGGATCATACCCACATTAGTTTTTAGAATTTAATCGGTTAATGGAAGTGTGTGAGCCTAGGGATGTTAAAAATAATTGTAATTCTGGGGTTGAGTTGTATTAGCTTTGGTGTATTCCCAAGAAGGGGGTGAATTGGGTATTAAAAAATTTGTCCTTAGCTCAACCAATCTAGTTGCAACATTACACAAACCTAGAGTCTTTCTATTTAATTATAAACCTAATCAACACATGTACTACATATAATGAATCAAGCATACAATATACATGTGCTGAAAATAAAAGTGCGAAAAATAAACTTGTGGAAATATAAAGAACACGCACGATATATTATCAAGGTTCGACCAACTGTGCCTACGACTCCGCCTCTAGCACGCAAGCTCGAGAATTCCATAAAAGCTCACTTAATGGGTGGAGCGGCACCGATTACAACCAGGTCAATTAGAAAAAGGCTGACCTTAACCTTTACAAATTCTCCTTGTCGGGCGGAGAAAGCCCTAACAATCATTATAGGCTGGGCTAGATAACCGCCCCTTGAGGCCATGCCTAGAATACAACCGTATGATCACAATAAGACTGGTACAGTGATTATGCTTTCATGTAAAGCAAATATGTACCCAATATAAGCAGTCACATACACATCAACAATATGGATATAATGTAAGCTCAGTAATGTAAATAGTCGTGCAAACAACACTCAATAGGGTATGATCAATGGAATGTTCAAGAGAGTTCAATACAAGCAATATTTTTGAAACTAGGTAAAGCAAATTTCAATAGCTAATCAAAATTCCAAAATATCAATCAGATATTCAAACTAGCTCAAGAAATTTTTCTTTAATGAGATAAGCACACTACTAGTTTGAGAAATATTTTGGCTTGTTGAAAATATTTTTTGTACAATGAAAATCAAAGCTATGGGAGTCTTGCAATAACTATGCAAAGACCCCTAAGCTTGCTAGTCTATCCCAACAAAGATTTATAATATGAAATCAGTTGGATAAGACTTAGCCAAACTCCCCAAAAAATAATATCAATAATCAATCAAGCAAGTGGGAGTTTTAGCACTATCTAGCAATTACAATCACACTCACTAAGCTCTTACAATACCAAGATGTATCAAAGGAATGAGTATTTGAGGGTATTTAGGCAAAGTAGGATTTTTAGAGTAGAGAGGATTCTTGACTAATGATTTTTGCTAATTGATTGCTAATCCTCACAAATGAGGTTATATTTATAGGCAAGGTAAAAATTATAACCGTTTAGGACCTTTAGGGTATTATTAGAAAAGTTCTAAAATGCTTAGGAAGTAACTCAAATTAACCCGTGTTTGCCTTAGTTAAAATAATTTTAAACCGACAAGGTTCAGGTGGCTGAACCAAGGTTTGGTCACCTGACCAGACTCATTTTTAAAAATCCTTAAAAACAATTCGATAGTTTGAGTGTAGTTTTGGTAGCCCGAACAAAAGTCAAAAACATTTGTTCATAAGTTTAAGTGCCCGGTTAGTGGGTCAATAGCTCGAACATAGATATTCGGTCGCCCAAGCCATTTTTGAACCGATTTCCTTGGTTTCCAGACTTGGTGAGGGGTCATTTTCAGAGGGTTCAGGCGCCTGTGGAAGATATGCAAAAAAAATGGTTCGATCACCCGAGAGCGAGGTCAACTGTTGACTTTTGAACAGTTCGAGTGCCCGAGGAGTTTTGAACTCCTGGGGTTCTGTCGCCCGAGCTCTCTCAAACTTCTACATAATATTCAATTTAATTCAATTTCAACACTCCTAAATTCTGTATGATATATGTGCATGAGTGTTGGGACCTAGAGTCATACTAGGGTCTTACTGAGCTTACAATATATCCTATGTGTATGACATGCAGGTAATTATTACATACCATATACCTCGTTACTATTACAGACCCATATTACATTAATTGGATTTACATTATGAAAGAGAATCCTCAGGGTCTTCATATCTTGCTTCAAGTATCATTCCTTGAAATGCTCATACAAGCCTGCATATACACTTGAAAACCATCAAATACCTAAGTATTTGTCATTATCAAAATCAAGTGTGATCTATAAGGTCAACATTCTCCCCCTTTTTGATGGTGACAAATACATCATGCAAAAAATGGGTATAGCCTTAGAAGGCTCCCCTAACAATGTGCATTATGTAAAAGTATTTTCCTTAAGTGCTTGCAACCCAATTTTTTCCTCTTATTCATCTTCCCTTTTTGGCAATAACAAAAAGGGCTATGAAAGTATTAATTTTAGGCAATGGTTATGAATCATTTGTATACAAGATAAGTTTAGGAATTTTTAAAAAATTTCGACAGCATGTCGTTTGAAAGTAGGACATTTCCCAAAAAAAAATCTTGTATAAAAATGACATGTTTTGAGTTTTTAAGATTTAACAGTTTATCCACAACTACTCAACTCAAACAGTTCCAGTATGATCAAGAATTATTAATTTTAGCATCCAAAGAGATAATAAAATCATGCAATGCACAATGAATGACAAAGTATGAAGTATAGAAATTGAGCACACAAACTATATAACTGGTCATTTAAATGATTTAAATGACATAACAAATGTAATTAAACCAGAATTATCTAGAAACCATAGCAATTTAAATCATATCATAAGACCCGCGAAAGATTTGAGTACAAAGCACATGGCATATGATACCAAATAGAAGGTTTGAGCATAAAACATTCTAACTAGTTCACATGCATTTTTATGTGAAGTTGTTGAGCTAGTTATGCAATTTTAAAAACATATATATCCCCCTTAGGATGTTGTCAAGAGATACTGAGGGTGATGCTTACAAAACAAACTTCAAAGATCATGCGAGTAAGCACAATTTTTTTGGTAGGCATTTGAGCACAGAAAAAAATATGACCAGAAAAATACAACCATGTAAATCCTAAGAATATAGAAAATTCAAAACAAGGATCATATGGAAAAACAGATGATTGTGGCAACAATAAACATCATGCTTCAAATTAAGATTTTCAATAATATCATTTCATTTAAGCATATGCCACATAGTGTTCAATAGATATCTAGGCATAAGAATAGGTGTGCACAAGCATGATAGAAAGGTTATTTCAAGAGCTCCCCTACAAAACTGAATACATGCTTAGACACAAAGAGCCGCTTATACCAAACAAAAATTATTTTCGTTAAGATTATCAAGCGGTATAGGCAAACATTTTAATTTTTTTTTTTAAATCAAGTATACTGGTTAAAGGATTCATTTACTCAATAGTGCAACCAGTATAATTATCCTTATGGATCACATATACATCAAAAAATATATATTAAAGCATGAAATAAAACACATAACCGAGAATAATCCATATCAAAACATAGAGCTTTAAAAGCGGGATATGATGTTCAAGGGGCTTAGAAGAGCCTCAATATTCAAAAATCAAATCATGATGCATATGAGTTCTTTATGCTCTTTCTCTAGGGATCGAGCTACGCTCTTTAAATACCTGATGATTATGTGAGGATGAAATTTAATTTTCATTGAGTTTTTACTTATCATTTAAAAAAAAAATTAACATTTTTATCATCATAATCATCTTTGTGCATGTATTTGGTTTGGGAAAATTCCACTGATATAGTTGGCAGCATGCCAACTATAAATTGAACATTTCCCAAATTTTTATGCACCAAGACCTGATAGATTCAAGCAATCAATTCAAAATAATTTAGTTTGAGCATGCGAGAACCTATATCCACTACTAGCATGCAATACACATCCACTGCATCTGCAATGCAAGAGACATTCAACACATGCATGCAATCCAATAGTATGATCAACTCAAGATATTCAATATAGCTCAACAGTAGTTTGTGCTAGGAAAATACATAAACTATCCATCAAATAAATTTTAATCATTTATTGAATCATGGATAGTGCTGCAATGCTATATACATATAGGCATAAAGACATAAATGATATAAAAATATGAGAGCATTTTAATTTATATGGATATGAAGGATAAAAGCTCCCCCTGAGTTATGCACTTATCCATTTTATGCCTTTTCTTTTATCTTCAAGATCAATAACCAAGAGTTATAATATTTTTAATGATTTAATCTTGGCTTGAATGCATTAGGCTTGTTGGACCAAAAAGTCGCAATGAATATTCTTTCAATATACAAAGCCTATATAGCCTCTTTTGTTATGAATTTCAATACGTGAGAGAGACTAAAGTTCAAATGGCTTTTCTTTCTTAACATTCATGTATAGGTTTTTCAATTGTTGCATTTTCATATATGTTGAAACCTATGACAATTTTATTAGCCATTCAACTTCATTTAAGGTATGAAGCTCTAAAGGGATTGATTTAAAGTTTAAAAGCCTTTGAAGGAAAGAAGAATAAATACTCTTGAAGATTAAATCTTTATTAAGCTCAGGAGAGTATTTTTGAAAAGCAGGACTTTATTTAATATAGGCAAGCTAAATATTATGTCCTGACCATTTTGGTAAAAAGCATTATAAAGTATATAAATTTTGACTGTAGCTCTTTGGTGATTGGAAAGTATCCTTTAAGTATGATCATAATTTGGAGCAAGGATACACGTAGTTTAATAGGTAAAGCCTTACCGAATATGATCATGGTTTGGTAAGTGAAACCTAAGGTGTAGTCCCAAGAGGGGGTGAATTGGGTTATTTAAAAAAAAAAATTAGAGTCTTTTTAAGAGTTCTTGATTTTTTACAATCTTTTAAAGACTTCTTAAAATTCTTGTTGATTAGGCAGTCTACACAAACACTTACTTCAACTGTTCAATCCGCAACCACAACAACCAATTTAATAATTATTCAAGCCAAACAAACACCATACAAGTAATTAATATTAGTTTTGCAATATTCAGCAGTCTTGTATATGAATGTGCAAGTCCTATAGTTTGTTCTTGAACTAAAAATTAAAATATCATCCAAATTCTTTTTCAAGATCAGAATTTAAATAGACCTTCAGCTAATAGGTTTTGGGTTGTCAACCAATCAATGTACTCCTTTACGGTTTCTACAAAATATCAATTAACCAACGTACTCCCTTTCGGTTTTCACAAGCACAAGAACCAATTAGGCATAGGTTTATTTAATCTCCAATGTGTGTTATTTTTATAATTGAAAGAATTATAACATCCACACAGTTTATATCTTTGTTGAAATTTAAAGGAGAGTAAGGGAAAGAGAGAGTGACACCACAACTTTTACGAGGTTCGGCTTACCCCAGCCTACGTCCTTGCCTTAGATCAACCACCTAAGGATTTCACTATAGCTTGTTCCTTTCGGGTGGAACAAAAACCTTACAATAATCAACCTCTTTTTCAGGAAGAGAAACCTCTCCAAGTAACAACTTATGTTTGGTCCAACGATCCAACAATACCTTGAACCGTCAAAGATCAAGTAGAAAGGAATGGATATCTGCGTACAAAAACATTCTCAAATACAGAGCAAGTTGTACAAGTTAAATCTCAAATCATACTTTAAAACCAAAGCTAAATAGAATACGTGAAGCTCAAGGTTTAGAAGTCACCAAAGCTTCTTTCTTATTGATATAAGAATTTTAGATGCAACTCAGAATCAGAACCCCTTTTTAATCCAACAGTTTCGTAGAATTTCCCCCAACAAAGGTGTGATCAAGAATGAGCTTTAGAAGAGTTTTAGCATAGAAATAATGTATTGCTTGAATGTATTCTTCATTTAGCAAGGAAGGTATTTATAGACTTTAACACAAAGCATTTAGGTAACTTCTCAAAAAAGATTAAATTATAGAATTAATTTTTGAAAATCTTCCATTCAGGTAACTTTTCAAAAATTATTAAATTATAGAATTAACTTTGAAAATCTTCCATTTAGGTAACTTTTCAAAAAATATTAAATTATAGAATTAATTTTTGAAAAATTTCCCGTAAGTTTGAAATTCAAAAATTCTCCGCAGAGTCAGTCAGCTGCCTCACTCAACTGGGTCACTAGTCAGTCGGCTGGGCAGTCTTCTCTTTTCAAATATTTTCTATTTTTGATTTCTTTAAAGTCTAGTTTACTTGAAAAACTTAATTATGACTTTTCAAAAACATGTTCAAGAGTTTTTTTTTTTTTTTTTAAGTGCTGGTCCCTAAGTTTTTGTATCTTAAGCAGCTTCACATATATAAATAGTGATGACTTGAAGTACTTACAAATATCCTTCTAAGCATGTTCTCCTTAATCACTAAGTCTTTCAGCCTCTTGAGGTTCAGTCTTTGCTTCAAGGTCTGCTTGGCCTTTAAGCTCTTCATGTATCTTTTATTTCTTCAATGTTCTGAGAAGCTTTCATTTGATTGACTTTGATCTCTAGCTTACTTCCATGATTAATCGTGAGTATCCTTTTACTTAAACCTTAATTAAAATCACTCAACAACGCATATTAAAACATTCTTCATTTTGTTATCATCAAAACAAGATTGAAAAGCCCAGTTAGGCTAATAGTAAGGATTTCCTATGAAGGGATTAAACCAAAATTAAAAGATTTACAATTTAATCTCAAAGGGACCAATCCCCTAGTAGATGCCTCTAATTTGGTTATAGCTATGGGAAGCACTCAATATATATTAGTCATTTATGATCAATAGTGCTTTAAGCCTAGAGTGATGACTTGATTTTGATTCAGGTTTTTCATATTCAAAAATGATTTTAGGGTATAGTGATATATGATATAGGATGGATCCCCTAAACCAAAAACTTGTGTGATGGACAAAATATGCCTAAATTAAGATATTATATTTAAGCATGGGTTAAGCATTTGGAATTATTTACCTAGCAATGATGCCTAGTCCATTTGGAAGTGGATTTTATTCAATTTTTGAATTGGCTTTCAAATCTTATTTCATTTTAAGCACTAATCACTTCCTAAGCTTACAGTCATTATAACCCCTAAACCTAGAAACTAAGGAAAGATTAACTAGAAGATAATTTCAATAAGATAATTTCAATTTGAATCCGTTTTTCCTTAAGTCCTAAGGGGTGTGCTTTACTGATTATCCATTTCATTTCTTTTTCCATGCCTCTGGCACTTCTAGTTAACCAACTAAACGCATTGTGGCCCTTTCTTTTATGTTGTGAGCAAGTTTTGAATTTTTGTAAAAGGCTATGCCTACTAATCTTATGCTTCCATGATAAGGCATGATAATGGGATTTATATGATGACCCTGAATCCTTTTCACAAAGATTTTTCTTTTTAATTCCTAAGAATTTATCATCTCCCATTTTTCCCTCCTAGCAGATTATTTCCAATATCTTCTCAATCTTTTTCTTTTCAAAATGTCATGATACTCTTTTAATTTTTCTAATTGCTTTTCCAAACTATTACTCTCATTTTTCAAAAAAAATTTCTTCTTAAACATCCCAACTAGAATCTTATGCATTTTAAATGATTCATTTTCCAATGCTATATGTGAGGGCATGCTTTCATTGTAAGATTCAATACATGATTCATTGCAAAATTTATCACTATAACATTCATATGAATCAATGCATACAGTATTATCATCAGAACCAATAGATGACTCATCATATAATATATCACAGGATTTGACACAAGAGTCATCACAACATGCATCACATGGATTATTGCATGAGCTCATAGCACAATTATCACTAGGGCAATCGGATGATTCATTGCATAATATATTCTAGTATTCAACATGAGAATCATCAAGTGCATCAATAACAGAACTATCACAATATTCAATAGATGATTCAGCATTAGATACAACACAGCATTTGACATAAGAATCATCAATTGAGCTAGAGTGAGAATCATATACCTCATTTTTCTGTTAATGTAATCACCTTATCATTTACCACATCCAGAACTTCAAAACTTGATACTTCAAGAGTAGTGGTCTCTTCCTTCTTTTGGGTCTCTACATATTTCTTTTCGAGCTGTTCCCAGATTTCCTTAGTGCTAGCACAAGCCAGGATCTCATGAAAAATATCAATCTTTAAAGCACAGTATCATAAATCCATGGCATATGAATTTGCATACAATAAATTTATATCATTTTCGTTAGCTAACATACAAATTCCTTTGACAATCACCTGTGAAACCCTCCAGTCCATAGATTTTATAAAAATGCTCATTCTGATTTTCTAGTGGGTGTAACTGACACCACAAAACGTAGGAGGGCAAAAAGGTGACTGACCCTCACCGAATAGGGATACACCAAATTGAGTCATCCCGATCTTCAGTAAAAATGTTTAAGTCAATGTTATGAGGTTCTGATACTAATTGTAAGCTTTCTTCTATTCCCAAGAGGGCGGATGAATTGGGTATTTAAAAATTTGTCCCTAGGTCAACCAATCTAGCAACAACATTACACAAACCTAGGGTCTTTCTATTTAATTATAAACCCAGTCAACACATGTACTATATATAATGAATCAAGCATACAATATACATGTGCTGAAAATAAAAGTGTGGAAAATAAATTTGTAGAAATATAAAGAACACGCAAGATATGTTATCGGGATTCGGCCAACTGTGCCTACGTCTCTGCCTCTAGCTCGCAAGCCCAAGGATTCCACTAAAACTCACTTAACGGGTGGAGCGGCACCGATTACAACCAAGTAAAATAACACAGGGCTGACCTCAACCTTTACAAATTCTCCTTGAGAGGCGAAGAAGGCCCTAACAATCCTTATGTGCTGGATTACCACTCCTTCAGGCCATGCCTAGAATACAATCGTATGATCACAATAAAACTGGTACAATGATTATACTTTCATATAAAGCAGATATGTACTCAATATAAGCAATCACATACACATCAACAATATGGATATAGTGTAAGCTCAGTGATGTAAATAGTTGTGCAAACAACACTCAATAGGGTATGATCAATGGAATGCTCAAGAGTGTTCAATACAAGCAATATCGGTGAAACTAGGTAAAGCAAATTTCAATAGCTAATCAAAATTCCAAAGATATCAATCAGATATTCAAACTAGCTCAAGAAATTTGTCTTCAATGAAATAAACACACTACTAGTTTGAGAAATATTTTGTCTTGTTGAAAATATTTTTGCATAACAAAAATCAAAGCTATGGGAGTCTTGCAACAACTATGCAAAGACCCCTAAGCCTGCTAGTCTATCCTAATAAAGATTTATAATATGAAATCAGTTGGATAAGACTTAGCCAAACTCCCCAAAAAATAATATCAATAATCAATCAAGCAAGTGGGAGTTTTAGCACTATCTAGCAATTACAGTCACACTCACTAAGCTCTTACAACACCAAGATGTATCAAAGGAATGGGTATTTGAGAGTATTTGAGTAAAGTAGGATTTTCTAGAGTAGAGAGGATTCTTGGCTAATGATTTTTTCTAATTGATTGCTAATCCTCACAAATGAGGCTATATTTATAAGCAAGGTAAAAAGTATAAAGTAGGATTTTCTAGAGTAGAGAGGATTCTTGGCTAATGATTTTTTCTAATTGATTGCTAATCCTCACAAATGAGGCTATATTTATAAGCAAGGTAAAAAGTATAACCATTTGGGACCTTCAGGGTATTATTAGAAAAGTTCTAAAATGCTTAGGAAGTATTAACTCAAATTAACCTGTGTTTACCTCAGTTAAAATAACTTTAACCCGACAAGGTTCAGGTGGCTGAACCAAGGTTCAGTTGCCCTACCAGACTAATTTTTAAAAATCCTTACAAACAATTCGCCAGCCCGAGTATAGGTTCGGTAGTCCAAAAAAAAGTCGAACATTTGTTCATAGGTTCGGGTGCCCGATTAGTGGGTCGGTAGCCCAAACACAAATATTCAGTTGCTAGGGCCATTTTTGAACTAATTTCCTCAGTTGCCCGAGTTGGTGATGGGTCCCTTTCAGAGGGTTCGGGCACTTGAGGAAGATATGCATAGTCGCTCGAGAGCTAGGTCAATTGTTGACTTTTCAACAGTTTAAGCCCCCAAGAAGTTTTGAACTCATGGGGTTCGGTTGCCCGAGCTCTCTTAAACTTCTGTATAATATTCAATTTAATTTAATTTGAACACTCCTGAATTATGTATGATATATGTGCATGAGTGTTGGGACCTAGAGTCATACTAGGATCTTACTGAGCTTACAATATATCCTATATACATGACATGTAGGTAATTATTACAGACTATATACCTAGTTACTATTACAGACCCATATTACATTAATTGGATTTACAATATGAAAGAGAATCCTCAAGGTCATCATATCTTATTTCAAGTTCCATTCCTTGAAATGCTCATATAAGTCTGCACATACACTTGAAAACCATCAAATACCTAAGTATTTGTCAAAATCAAAACCGGGTGACTTATAAGGTCAACAAGTTGATTGAATTGGGGAAAATGTAATTTCGAGATTTTGAGCTCCGTATGTCGCGGGCGGGGGGTTTAGAGATTTTTAGTTGGCCTCTCAGTAAGCAGGTAAGGGGAATAAATTATAACAGTTATTTTTTGAAAATTACTAGTTGAGTAAATATATGAAAATGAGAATATGATATTTTTCCTGTGATTATTATGATACGAATATCAAATTAAACTGTGTGGCATATGATTTATACTAAAAATGTATATGAAACTAGGTTATGTGATTTGCACTGAAAATAATGAGACTATGATATATGTATATGTATATGTATATGTATATGTATGTATATATATATATATATATATATATATATATATACATATTTATACATTGAAATGTTTTATACAAAAATAAAGATAAGGGAAAACCCAGTTATGTTTTATATACTGAATTGTGATGATAATAGATTTAAAATAATGAAAATGATGAATTGTGACATACCAATGTGTATTTTGCTGGAAATGGTTGGAATATGATATGTATGTTTAGAAATATTTTCTATGATAAACGAGGATATAAGAAATATTGATATGTTTTATTGAGAAATGTTGAAATATGTGAAATGAAATACATACAATTATAAGAATGGAATGTGTACCGAAATGATGAGAATGAAACAGAAATGATGAAAATATTACTGATTTGACGAGATGAACGAATATATTGTAATGTGAATACTGAATTGTGAATATTAAATTATGAATATATACTGAGTTATGTTTGTATATAGAGAATGTGGTTATGCCAAATTGTGAAAATGAGTTCCTATTGATGCCAGTAGGGGTGGTATGCTCAGTATGAAAATTTATGTTAAGAAGTTCCTAATGATGCCGGCGGGGGTGGTATGCTCAGTATGAAAATTTATGTTACAAAGTTCCTACTAATGCAGTGAGGGTGGTATGCTCAGTATAGTAATTATGTTATGAAGTTCCTACCGATGTCGGTGGGGGTGGTATGCTCAGTACGAAAATTATGTTATGAAGTTTGTACTGATGCTGGTAGGGAAGCTATGCTTAGTACGGAAATTATATTATGAAGTTTGTACTGATGCCGATGGGGAGGAATGATCATTATGGAAAGTAAATAGGCGTTGGGAGTTGAAATTATGTGATCTGTTGTATTATGTAAAATACCTATATGTGGATTTACGTACACATGGACACTCATGAGCTAATTGTGAAATGAAAATGAGGAATGAGAGAGTGTTAGTTTAATTGCATAAATAATTAGGGCGAAGTAAAACTCTCCGAATGAGGGTTTACTGAGTAAGGTGAGTGCCCTGATAAGTATCAGTTGTAACTGCACCTGAGTTAATTGGGCAAGGTTATAAATGATATCAGAGCAGAGAGGCATTACATGTATGGGTGTATAATCTCCCATATCCTCAGGAACTTTGCCGATAAATATTGGGTACATATGTGCGAGTATAAGCAGTGGTATCAAAGCTTATAAAATTATGTTTTATAATTATATAATTATGAGTACATAGATGTATATTTTCTCAAAAGATATAATCATTAAAATGAGTGTATTATGATATAACTAAACTCATGCGCCACACACTGTAAATAATTTATTTCGTTTTACTGAGAGGTGTCTTACCCAAATATTCAAATATTTTAGGGAACCGTAACAAATAAGGAGATATAGCTCATTGATAGATAGGAGCTGGTACCCTGATAGTCAAGGTAAGTGTTTTGTGTTGGGGATCTATTTGTGTAATCTCCTAGAGAATGTTATGGATTTTTGGGTTGTGTATGGATGTGTTAAACTCTGGTTATTTGTATTCTTGATAGTATATAAATATTGACTTCTGCTGTTAGGAATATGTGTATATGATGAATTGATTACCCAGTACCCTATTTCGGGTCAGGTTTTCCTGATATGGTATCATAGTTTGTGATGTGGCAGATGATTGATTTATTGATTATTGTATATATATATATATATATGAAAAATAAGGGCGTCACAGTTTGGAATCAAAGCCAAGGTTGCTAGGTTCTGTAGACTATAGTAAACAGCGAAATACAATACCAGAGTGTAGGAATGGGCTTTGATGAGAATAGGAGATGGGTAGGTTGAGATATGAGTTAGTTATTGTTACAGGAGGATATTGGGAATTTAGGGTTCTATCTTGCAACTTGGAGGAAGGAGTTTCATGGTTGTTTCTATGATTTTCTTGGGATGACGACTTCAGAAAAACCATAGTAAACTATCTCCGATTCTTGTTTCCGAGTGGTAGGACCGAATCTTAAATTGGGATTGAGGATGTTAAGATGAATGGTTATAGAAGATTATTTTATGGGTTTCATTTGTTGAGTGTATTAGTGGTGTTATGATGATAGAATTCTAAGACTATTTTTTATCATTTTCTGGATGGAGCCTGGAAGTAGCAATGCACATGCTGGAGGTGACGAGGCAGGGCCTTCCGGTATGGGCGGGGTGTAACGACCCTAATTTCTGCTATGTATATTTTTTTTAACATACTACTAATACTCTGATACCATAACATATAGTCAAAGTCAACTCAGACCCATAGGTATCAGGGGTTTACCTATTTATACATACATGTCATCGAAGCAACGAAACCATAATACACTTAACATATATATAATACCAAAGATTCATGGTTCTACATATACACATATTTACCCCAAAAATCCATCATGTCTCCGATATGATACTTACCCTGCAACTGGGGTAATACTAACGAACTCCTTTATCATGGAGCTCACTCCACTCGTCTGTCCTGATTTCCTGAAATATTTGTAATGTTAGGGTGAGACACCTCTCAGTAAGGGAAATAAACTAATATCAATGTGTGGCAACATGAGTTTTATCATGTTATAAACATATATTTTCAATAATATAACTATAATTGTAACTGATAACACATGGAAAACTATACTTTTAAACATAATCTTATTATATCATAATGAATTTTCATATTATTCAATTCATCTATTAAATATGTATAATACTGATATATTATACCTTGGATGTATATCTGACTATCATGAGTTCACCCCCCATGATTCAGGTTGTGCAGCCCGTAGGCTATATTTAACGCTGGCTGGCCTACTAGGTTAAGTCAAACATGACATATCTACACACAATTGCCTACCCATCCTAGCCTGCCCATCCTACTCTCTGTCAAACCTCTAACGGATCAGTACACAAAGGGTATCCTACACATCGCCTACACTTCAAGCTAATTATCCTCTGACCCACACTTCTTGAATACTATAGTTGCACTGTCATCTATACACTAATCTGGTCTGCCCATCCTACTTTCCGTCAAACCTTTAACGGGTCAACACACAGTGGGTATCCTCTCTTCGATCTAGCTAGCTAACTATGGTATCGTGCTCTTAACATACGTAACCATCCGGATTCTATTACTATATAATACATTTCACATAATATATTTCTATTCATAAATAACATTTTCATATTTATGAAATAAACTCTGACTTTTACATATTTTTGAATAATAGCTGTCATTTCATAATTTCTGAATAAATTTTCATATTAAAATTGATCACGGCATCTGCGCCAGCTGTCAAATCACGATATCTGCACCGGCTATCATTTACATGGCATCTGCGCTGGCTGAATTCTCACGGCATTTACGCCGGTTATATTATCATAATATACTGAAAAATATCTTAATTTCTGTACTGATCATCATTTTTCTTAAACTATTGTCAAATCATGTGTTTTCTGTGAAAACATAAAATATTCTAATCATGTTATAAGTCCACAATAAAATCATTTATACTCACGTCACACAAGTGAGTACTACTATATCTTATTATCTAACCTAGAAAACATATTTTATTGACAAAATAATATTAAATCTGAAAGTAAGGTTTCCTTAGTTCAACATCAGTATTCCCAAAACTAATTATTTCATACATATTATTTATGAAACAAATACTGTATAACATACGTTAAATTTTCTAGAAAATACCTGACTTAATCTATTCTCTTATTTGTTTCCTAGTGAACCTGCTGAAACTCTAAATCTACGTCCCACAACGTTCGAAACTTAAAACCCTAAAAATTTATATTTCCAAAATTTAATCAACTCAACCCCTAGTATATTTATCATTCAGTATTTCCCATGCTCTATATACTCCAAATTAACCATTAAAATCTAAAATACCTTACTTACCCTGGTTTTGGAGTGATGCCTCGGAACCTCAAATAGAAAATCTACTCATGTAAACTTGTAGAGGATCGACCTCTGATCGTCATGGTAGTTTCTGATCATCGATTCAGACTTAAATCGGAGTAGAATTGTAGAGAGGAGGGGAAGGTTGCTCATGGGTTTAGAGAGAGAGAGGGAGAAGAAATTTTGTTTAATAAAAATGAAGCTTGTGGGTTTTCTTTATAGCCAATACTGCTGGAAATCCGTCAATGGTTTTTTCTGGGTGTCACAAAAATCATCAACAATTTGGTCTTTAACCAAACCTTTTTAACCATTTGCCTTGTTGCCTTGCCGCAATAAAAAGAAAATTGTCGATGATTTGTTTACCTCCCCACATAACCGTCGATGGTTTGGGCTGTTCCCAAACCTTCTTCCTCTTTTTCTTATTTATTTTTAATTATTTTATTTTTCCAGCCTCTGCATTCTCCCCTCCTTTTAAAAGTTTCACCCTAGAAATTTGTAGACTATACATGTATCAAACTCTAAAGGAAAAATTCACTGTACTTTTACTAATTATCCTTACTTATGGCAGAGGAATACCATGGTTACACATACGGTTCTGGAAGATTACAATAACAAAAATAAAATTCTCCCAAAGCCCACTATATTCTATAAACCAAAACATTTTTTATACATATATTACCCTGCACTGCATAAAATAAAATAAAAAAATTACTTACCTTACCTGATATGCTACTTTCCTTTTTCTGACTAACGCAAATTCCCACTTAACAGATGTGGGTACTTTTGTCGTATCTCCTCCTCTAACTCCCACAAAGCCTCCTCCACAGCATGATTCCTCCGCAATACTTTTACTAGTGGAATTTTCTTGGTGCATAACTCCTATTCCTTCCTATGTATCCAGAATTTGCACTGGTATTTCTTCATATGATAAAGTATCTTTAAGCTTCAACTCCTCATAGCTGAGTACGAGGGAGGGATTTGAGACGTATTTCCTTAGCATAGATATATGGAATACATCATGAATCTTGGATAGTGCTAGTGGTAAAGCTAATCTATAGCCAACTAGACCCACTCTCTCAAGTATTTCAAGTAGGCCAATGTACCTGGGGCTCAGCTTACCCTTCCTCCCAAATCTCATAACTCCTCTCATCGGTGCTACTTCCAAGAACACATAATCTCCTTCATCAAATTCTAATTTTTGGCGACGAGTACCTGAGTAGCTTTTCTGCCGACTCTGGGCTGCACTAATTCTGTCTTTAATAAGTTGAACTTTATTATATGCTTGTTACACCAACTTTGGCCCCAAAACTCGCCTTTCACCCACTTCATCCCAGTATAGCAACAAACAGCATCTCCTACCATATAATGCCTTGTAAGGTGCTATTCCAATGCTGTCCTAGTAGCTATTATTATACGTGAACTCAACTAGCTGCATACACTAGGTCCAACTACCCCTAAAGTCTAGCACACATGCTTAGAGCATATCTTCTAGTATCTAGATCGTCCGCTTGGTCTGTCCATTTATTTGAGGATAAAATGCTATACTAAATGATAAATGAGACCCCAAAGCCTCCTGCAAACTTCTCCAAAACCATGACGTGAATCATGCATCTCGATCTGAGACTATAGATACCGGCACACCATGGGGTCGAACTATCTCCTGAATATATAATTCGACCAACCTGTTTATGGAATAAATGTCTTTAATAGGGAGAAAATGAGCAGTCTTCGTCAATCAGTCTACAATCACCTATATAGCATTCTGCCCATGCAACGCCAGCGATAACCTTGTAACAAAATCCATAGAGATATGATCTCACTTCCACTCAGGGATGTGGAGTGGCTGCAACTATCCTACTAGTCTCTAGTGTTTAGCCTTTATCTGCTGGCACGTTAAACATTGCTCCACAAACTCAGCTATCTCCCTCTTCATCTCACTTCACCAAAATGACTCTCGAAGGTCTTGGTACATCTTAGTGCTCCCAGGATGTACTGTGTAAAGGGATATGTACGTCTCCTTTAGGATAGTCCTCTTAATTTTAGCATCTACAGGTACGCACAGCCTGGTACGAAACCTCAAAGCTCCATCATCTAAAATATTAAATTCCTCCCCCTATCCATCATGCACTTTCTCTATAAGCTCCACTAACTTTGCATCACTCCTCTGAGTAACTTTAATTCTTTCCTATAAGGTAGATTGTAGTATCAAATTAGCAATAAATTCCTGATGCTCACCCTTTACCAACTCCACACCAAGTCTCTCCAAATCCATATGAATCAAATGCTGAATCATCCCTACTGATAGTGCTGCTCCCACTCATTTCCGATTCAAAGCATCAGCCACCACGTTTGCTTTCCTTAGGTGGTAACTAATGATGCAAACGTAATCCTAAATAAGCTCCAACCATCTCCTCTGCCTCATATTTAATTCTTTCTACATGAAGAAATACTTTAGGCTCTCATGGTCAATAAAAATTTCACACTTACCCCCATAGAGATAATGTCTCTAGATTTTCAGCGCATAGACCACCGAAGCTAACTCCAAATCATAGGTAGGGTAATTTTTTTCAAACTCCTTAAGTTGTTGAGATGCGTATACAATAACCCTCCCATGCTGCATCAACACACATCCGAGTCCCTTCTAGGACGCATCACTATATATAAAAAATTCATCCTCTCCTGGTGCAATGATGAGTCGCTGCTTTAATTCCTGGAAACTCCGTTCACATTCATCCGACCACTCAAACTTCACCCCTTTTTTGGTCAATTTAGTCAACGGCCCTGATAATTTAGAAAAACCATCTACAAATTTATGGTAGTACCCAACTAATCCCAAGAAACTTTTGATGTCCTGCACATTCTTCTATTGCACCCAATTTACTACCGCCTTAATCTTACTTGGATCCACTGATATGCCATCCCCGGAGATCACATATTTGAGGAAAGTGACCTGCCTCAACCAAAATTCACATTTCTTTAACTTAGTGTATAACTTCTTTTCCCTCAATTCTAGCAATACTAATCTCAGATAATCTGCATGCTCTTCAAAACTCTTTGAGTAGACTAGTATATCATCAATAAAGACAACAACAAACTGATCTAAGTACTGATGGAATACCCAATTCATCAAATTCATAAACGCTGTGGGTGCATTAGTCAGACCAAATGGCATAACTAGAAACTCGTAGTGGCTATATCTGGTTTTGAATGCTGTCTTCGAAATATCTTCTACTTTTATTTCCACCTGATGGTATTCTGACCAAAGATCAATCTTGGAATAGAGCTAGGTTCCCTGTAACTAATCAAATAAATCATCAATTCTAGGAAGAGGATCATTGTTCTTGATCATCACCCTATTTATCTCCCTATAGTCAATGCACATCCTTAGCGTTCCATCTTTTTTCTTTACAAACAGAACTGGTACACCCCAGGGCGATACGTTGGGTCTGATAAATCCTTTATCTAACAACTCCTGCAATTGGTCTTTCAGCTCCTTTAACTAGACTGGGGCCATTTTATAAGGTGCTTCAGATATCGGTGCTGTTCCTAGAAGTAAATCCACGACAAACTCAATCTCTTGATCTGGTGGTAAACTGGATAACTCTTCTGGGAATACATATGTCTTGACTATCGGAATATCTGCAAGTTTCAATTCTTCCTCTGGAATCTCTTTTATATAAGCTACATACCGCTGGCAACCATCCTGAAGTAGCCTCCTAGCCTGAATAGCTGACACTAACTGTGGCGAGGTACATACAAGCAATCCCACAAATCCAAATTCTTGCTCTCTCGGAGGTCTGAAGATTACCTCTTTTTTATGGCAATCAATGCTAGTGTAGTTAGCTGCTAGCCAGTCCATACCCAATATCATATCGAATCCCTACATGTCTAATACTACAAGATCGGTTGATAATATTTTCTCCTGAATGCCCACTGGATAGTTTTTAAGTACCCTTCCATATCTCACTACTGATCAAGTTGGCATGGCTCCTGACAAATCATATCTAACAGTCATGTCTCAACTCCAGTCGACTTGACAAACCCCAACAACATGAACGAATGGGTGGCGCATGAGTCAAATAAAACAACAGCTTTATATGATAAAGCAATAATCATACTTGTCACAACGTCGCCTATTGCCTCAGAATCTGCCGATGTCAACGCATAGACTCTCACTGGGGCTGCAATCCTCTGCTGGCCACCATCCCTGGGTGCCTAGATATTCCCTCCAAATGGTTTGGGAGCAAGAGCAGTACTATACTGTGCATGATAGTCTCATACTACATGACTTGATCTACCACATCAGTAGTAGATATTCTTCCCTACTCGGCATTCTCCTCTGTGTCTCTTTCCACATGTAGGACAAACTGGATATGCCTGCTCACCCTGAATCTCCCATATCCTAGTCTCCTTTCTCAGAGCTCTATCGTGTCTGTCTCCTCTCCAAGGGCCTCGATTGGACCTTGCTTGAAATCCAGGAGGAGTGGGCCTCTTTCTCTAACTCAACATCCCCACATCCCTCTAGCTACTCTCCTCTGCCACTGTGGCTCTGTCCACCAATTAAGAGAAATCCTGCACCTTTAGGACTGCCACCTGTCAAGGGATGTCATACCATAAGCCCCTCAGACATTCTCACCTTCTTAACCTCATTTGGAACGATGTAGGGAGTAAAGCGCAACATCTCCATAAATTTTACTACATATTGCTGAACCGTCAGTTGCCCCTGTGTCAGATTCAAGATTTCAGCTATCTTAGCTTCTCTAATAGTGGGAGGAAAATAACGATCAAAGAACATCTCCTTGAATCATTTCCACGTCATGACCACTCGTACGGGTCTCTGTTCCTCAAGCAACTTCACGGCTGTCCACAATCTCTCAACCGCACATGTCAACCTATACGTAGCATATGGGACCCTCTGTTCATTAGTGCAATGAAGCACCGTTAGTATTTTCTTAATCTCCTACATCCAATTTTTGGCAACTGCAGGATCAGCTCCTCCTGAAAATTCTGGAGGATTTATTTTGGCAAACTTTTCTATAGAGCAACCCTAGTCTGCTAATGGTCCTCCCTACTCCCTAAAACTCCGTGCAATCTCAAATATAGCCTACTGAGCTACACTGCGCAGAACTGCGTCTAACTCATTACCCCCCGCACTAAAGGGGCCTGCACCATCATCACCACTAACGTGAGTGCTGCTAACCCCAAGGTCCATCCTAAAAATAATAATAAACATAGTTTAAGGACCCTGTTTACATATCATAACTAACATATTTATCTAACTAAAATCTCATATCATCAATTTAATCTGACGTCCTTATTCTCAATTTAAGATTCAGTCCAGTAATTGAGAAACACAACCTGATAATAGTTTACTATGGCTTTCCTGAAATCGTCACCCCAGAAAAAACACAGAAACCAGTATGGAAACCCTACTTCCCGATTACGAAACAAAACCCTAAATGCTCATCTTAACTTTGTAGCATCAACTTACCAAATTCCAAATCTATTCCTATACTTTGTTATTATTTCCGTTGTACACTAAAGTCTACAGAACCTATCAACCTAAGCTCTGATACTAAACTTGCAACGACCCCAATTTTTGCTATGTATTTTTTTTTTCACATACTACTAATACTCTGATACCATAACACGTTGTCAAAATCAACCCAAACCCATAGGTACCGGGGGGTTTACCTGTTTATACATACATGTCATTTAAGTAGCGAAACCATAATACACTTAACATATATACAATACCAAAGATTCACTGTTCTACATATACACATAATTACCCAAAAAATCTATCATGTCTCCAACACGATACTTACCTTGCAATTGGGGTAATACTAAAAAACTCGTCTATCACGGAGCTCGCTTCACTCCTCTATCCTGATTTCCTGAAATATATGCAATGTTGGGGTGAGACACCTCTCAGTAAGGGAAATAGACTAATACCAATGTGTGGCAACATGATTTTTATCGTGTTATAAATATATATTGCAAATAATATAGCTATAATTATAACCGATAGCACATGGAAAACTATACTTTAAACATAATCTTACTATATAATAATGAATTTTCATATTATTCAATTCATCTGTTAAAATATGTATATTACTGACATATTATACCTTGGATGTATATCTAACTATCATGAGTTCACCTCCCATGATTCGGGTTGTGTGACCCGTAGGCTAGAGTTAACGCTAGCTGACCTGCTAGGTTAAGTCAAACATGACATATCTACACACGATCACCCACCCATCCTGGCCTGCCCATCCTACTCTCCGTCAAACCTCTAACGGGTCAGTACACAAAGGGTATCTTGCACACTGCCTACACTTCAAGCTAATCAGCCTCCGACCCACATTTCTTGAATAGTATGGCTGCCTTGTTGGCTATACACCAATCTGATCCATCCACCCTACTCTTTGTCAAACCTCTAACGGGTTGGCACACAGTGGGTATCCTCTCTCCGATCTAACTAGCTAGCTAGCTACGGTACCATTCTTTTAACATACATAACCATCCGGGTTCTGTTACTACATAATACATTTCACATAATATATTTATGTTCATAAATAACATTTTCATATTTCTGAAATAAACTTTGACTTTACATATTTTTGAAAAAAATCTATCATTTTATAATTTTTGAATATATTGTCATATTAAAACTAATCACAGCATCAGCGCCAGCTATCATGTCACGACATCCACACCGACTGAATTCTCATGGCATTTATGCCGACTGTATTATCATAATACACTAAAAATTATCTTAATTTCTGTATAGATCATCATTTTTATAAAACTATTGTCAAATAATGCTTTTTCTGTATAAACATAAAATATATTAATCATGTTGTAAGTCTACAATAAAATCATTTATACTCACACCACACAAGTGAGTACTACTATATCATATTATCTGACCTAGAAAACATATTTTACTGACAAAATAATATTAAATCTGAAATCAAGGTTCCCTCAATTCAACATCAGTATTCCCAAAACTAATTATTTCATACATGTAATTTCTGAAACAAATACTGTATAACATACGTTAAATTTTTTGAAAAATACCTGACGCAATCTATTCCCTTACCTATTTCCTATTGAGCCTGCTGAAACTCTAAATCTAAATCTCATGGCCTTCGAAGCTCAAAACCCTAAAATTCATATTTTCCAAATTTAATCAACTCAGCCCCTAGTATATTTATTATTTAGCATTTCCCAGGCTCTATATGCCCCAAATTAACCATTAAACTTTAAAATACCTTACTTATCTTGGTTTTGGAGTGGTGCCCTAAAAACTCAAACTGAAAATCTGCTCCAGTAAACTTGTAGAGAATTGACCTCTGATTGTCGTGGTGGTTTCTGACCATCTATTCAGGCTTAAATTAGAGTAGAATTGTAGAGAGAAAAGGAAGGTTGCTCATGGGTTTAGAGAGAGAGAGGGAGAAGAAATTTTGTTTAATAAAAATGAAGCTTGCGGGTTTTCTTTATAGCTAGCACTACAAAGAAAACTGTTGATGATTTTTTTTGGTGTCACAAAAATAGTCGACGGTTTGGTCTTTAACCAAAACTTTTTAACCATTTACCATGTTACCCTTTCGCAGTAAAAAGAAAATCATCGACGGTTTTTCTACCTCCCCACGTAACCATCAACGGTTCGGGCTTTTCCCAAACCTTCTTCCTCTTTTCCTTATTTATTTTAATTATTTTATTTTTTTGGCCTCTACAGGGGGAGACCCTGATGCAGTGCTACATAGCATCACTGAGCAGGTGATGAAAAAGATGGCTAGGAGGTCAGGGGAGCAAAGCTGAACGATTGAGCAGTTCACGCGCATGAGACCCCCATCATTCTCTAGAGAGACCGACCCATTCATGTCTAAGAACTGAGTTTAGGATATAAAGGAGATGCTGGCAGTACTCCCTTGTACTGAGGAGCAGAAAGTGTCCTTTTCTGCATTCAAGTTGATAAAGGAGGCAAAACTCTAGTCTAGATCAGTGAGACCGTTAAAGGATCAGAGACCTGAGCCTATAGCGGTGATGTGGAGCTACTTCAGGGAGTGGTTCTTCGAGCGATACTTCCAGGCTACTAGTAGAAGGGCAAAGGCAAGAGAGTTATTGCATTTGATGTAGGGGCATATGACGATATAACAGTATACTGCTCGATTCATCAAGCTGTATCGATTTTCCCCATATATTATATACTAGATGAGGAAAATAAGGCAAGGAAATCCGGGGAGGGTTTGAGACAGATTTTGTATGAGTAGGTTATGGGCTTTCAAGTCCAAACCTTCTCAAAGTTGGTAGATAAAGCTACAGTGATTGATACCAGCTTACAGAAAAGTGCCCCAGTGCAGAGCTAAAGAAAGAGGCTCACACCTCTTGATTTTCAAGCAAGTTCCAGCCAAGGACCTTGGAGGAGGCAAGATAGCAGAGGAGGTTAGAGATAGGGAATGGGAGATTGAGCGATATAGGGCAAATTGATGCCCCCTCTCTGTCCTAGATGTTATAGGAGACACCCAGAAGAGTGTCGGGTCAGGGAGGTGATATGCTACTGGTGTTATCAACCTGGCCACATGGCGAGAGATTGCCGAGTATCTCCAGTAATTTCGCCTACTCCTATACCGTATAAAATAGGTCACTAGGCACCCCAAGGCGGACAGCATAGGAATACCGCCCCAGCATGAGTCTATGCTTTTATGCTAGGAGATGCTGAGGCAATAGGAGATGTCGTGACAGGCACTGTTTCAATATTGTCATATAAAAATATTGCCTTGTTTGATTTAGGGATGACTCATTTTTTTTATTGCCCAATAATTTTTTAAATTTTATAGGATAGAAACTCAGCCATTAGATATTAGTTTGTTAGTGTCTACACCGACTAGGGTTGTAGTGTTGTGTAGAAAGGTACTTAGGAACTTTCCAGTTTGTATTCAGAGGAGGTCTTTATCAGTTGACTTGGTAATTTTAGATATGCATAGGTTCGAAGTAATTCTAGGGATGCACTAATTGGCTACTAACTACTCCAATATAGATTGTTATCAAAGATAGGTAGTTTTCAGACCTCTAGGACAACAAAAGTACAGATTTGTGGGGTTATGTGTGCATGCCCCATCACAATTGTTATCCGCCATCCAGGTAAGGAGATTGCTTATGGAGGGATGTCGGTGGTATCTGGCCTATGTAAAAAAAGTGCTGGAGGGGAGTTAAGCTAGAGGATATCCTGATAGTGAGGGATTTTCCTGATGTGTTTCCAGAGAATTTTCCGAGACTGCCTCCTAATCGTGAGGTAGAGTTTGCTATTGACCTAGCTCAGGAAAACAATGTCGAATTCTAAAGCTCTGTACATAATGGCACCTGCGGAATTGAAAGAATTGAAGGAACAAGTACAGGAACTATTAGATAAGGGGTTTATTCGGCCCAATATGTCGTTGTGGGGAGCACCGATTTTGTTTGTGAGGAAGAATAATGGGTCGATGAGAATGTGCATTGACTATAGAAAAATTAATAAAGTGACTATCAATAATAAACACCTGCTTCCCCAAATTGATGATTTGTTTAACTAGCTAAAGGGGACACAGACTTTCTCGAAGATAGATCTACGGTCTATGTACCATCAGCTCAAGGTCGGGGTGGAGAATGTTCTAAAGACAACGTTCAAGACTCGGTATTGCCATTATGAATTTCTTGTTATGCCGTTTGGATTAAAAAATACCCTTGCAATGTTTATGGATCTATTGAACAGAATCTTCCACCAGTATTTGGACCAGTTCATAGTGGTGTTTATCGACAACATACTGGTGTATTCAAAGAGCCCTGAGGAGCATGAGGAACATCTAAGGATAGTGTTTCTAGTGTTGAGAGAGAGAAAATTGTATGCGAAATTCAAGAAGTGTGAGTTCTGACTGAAGCAGGTTACCTTCCTTGGACACGTGGTATCTAGGGGTGGTATTTAAGATTCTTTCGGTGTGGAGGGGATTCTTTTTGTCAAGCCAAAGGCACCATGGGGGAGTATTATATTCTAATGATGAGTAAAGATGTCGTTGATTAGGTTAATGATTAATGAATAATGACTAATATCCAGTTTCATTTATAAAAAAAAAAAAAAAATTGATTGACTTGATAATTGTGAACATATTTTCTGTTTTGGAAGTTTACGAGACAAATGGTAATGCATGCTATTGGTGTCATTTAATTGGAAGATCATTATCTAGGGTCTAACAAATAGCCTACTAGAATTTTACCAGATCATTGTTCTATGTTAATGGATGGAGAAGGTAGTAACCAATGTGAGGACCCTTGTTGGTTTGATAATATAATGGCTGAAAGAAGCAGCTTCCAAGATCTCAAGAGAGAATTTTGAGATCATCTAAATGGTAGGGTAATCTTAGTTATACACTTCCGAATAAGCTAAAGGAGAATAACAAATCTGAAAGATGGAAGTTCTTGTCTGATTTGAACATAGTAAAGAAAGTCGTTCCAAAAATGTTATTTGATCTTGATCAAAAGTAAGTGGAGATAGGGCTATGAGCAGGAACAAATAATTTTCAAAATGAATGGAAAAAAAAAAAATCAAAGGTGATCCGGCCGAAATTTGGACATGAACTAGTTGGAGCATATATGAAGCAAAAGGGGTTGTTATTGGGATTGTTTTATATTCCGAACCAGTGACCAACCTTGTAGAGCCACTGGCTGGTCTAACCAGTTGGACCGGCGAATCAAACTGGTGGTTAGGTTAGTGATTTTAAGGTTATATATATATAATGAAACTAATGACGATGATGTGATGATTGTTACTATCAAAAGCCAAAAGTGTATTAAAAAATAACAAGAGAATAATTAATTAATTCATAAATATTGAGGATGAGAGAAAGGGATTTTGATTCAATTTATAAATTGATTATATTTCGATATATGGTTGTTAAATAGCAATTTGGGATGATGTGAATCAAAGGAGGCTAACACAAGGAACAAAAGATTATGTCAGTGTTAGATTTGGGGGACTAGAAATGCAAATTAAAGTTATTGAGTGTTGGTTCTACAGCAAGGGGTATTAGAGTATGATTTCAATCTAATCCATTTATCAGTGTTAACTATCAATTTTGATAGGATTGTTTACGAATTTTAACTCAAACTTGTAAGGATGACGATGGATATTTTATGGGGTTATATTCAACAAATTTTAAGGATGAAATTTTTATGAGGAGAGAATGTAATGACCCCAAAAATAATATGTGAGTAAGCGTAATATATATATATATATATATAAAATAAATTAATATTATATTAAATTAATGAATTAAATGAACAAATAAAATGAATAGTATTATAATGAAAAAAAAGGGATATATATCTATATATAATATTAATATAATATGATTTTATATAGAATACTTAAAGCAATCTGATGAGATTGCAATTGGAAGAATTCCATCTTCTGGAATTTGTTCCCCCCCAGCGCTCTCTCTCTCTCTCTCTCTCTCTCTCTCTCTCTCTCTCTCTCTCTCTCTCTCTCTCTCTCTCTCTCTCTCTCTCTCCTCATTTTCTCGACGAATACTCGACTGATTGAAGAAAGGAAATACCACTAGGTTCCACTCTCGGCCACAAACATTTTAACCTGAGTGGATTCATGATTAGGGCATTGTAGGCACCACTCCTAGGGTAAGGCAAATTCTCTCTCTTCTCAATTTCTCTCAAATTTTCAACTAAATTGACGATCAGACACCATCACAGGATCTTAGGTTAGATCCTTATCATTTCAATCGGAATATATTTTTGATTTAGGGATCCTAAGCACCACTCCAAGGCCAAGGTGGGGAGTATAAATTATGTCAATTATTTTAGAAACTCAACCGGTTAAATTATAATGCGATTATTAAATTGGAGCATTGGATTACATAAGATTTTTTTGAATGTTTTGGGATTAAGTTAAATTGTAGGGATTTGATTAAATAAGATTTTTGTGAATGTTTTGGAATTAAGTTAAACTGTAGGAATTTGGTTAAATGGAGATTTTGGGGAGATATTCTTGGGATTAAATTAACCTACAAGATTTCAGTATATTAGGTCTTTGGAAATATTCATGGGATTAAGCTAAACTGCGAGAATTTGATCATATTGGTGTTTTTTTTTTAATATGTTAGGAATTAAATTTAAATATGGGAAGTGGATCATACCCACGTTAATCTTTAGAATTTAATAAGTTAATGAAAGCGTGTGAGCCTAGGGATGTTAAAAATAATTGTAAGTATGAGATTGAGTTGATTGAATTGGGGAAAATGTGATTTCAAGATTTTGAGCTCCATACACCGCGGGCGGGGATTTAGAGATTTTTAGTAGGCCTCTCAGTAAGTAGGTAAGGGGAATAAATTATAACAATTACTATTGGAAATTACTAGTTGAGTAAATATGTGAAAGTGAGAATAAGATATTTTTCCTATGATTATTATGATACGAATATCAAATTAAATTGTGTGGTATATGATTTATACTGGAAATGTATTTAAAACTGGGTTATGTGATGTGCACTGACAATAATGAGACTGTGATATATATATATATATATATATATATATATATATATATTGAAATGTTTTATGCGGAAATAAAGATAAGGGAAAATCCAGTTATGTTTTATATACTGAATTGTGATAATATGAGATCTGAAATAATAAAAATGATGAATTGTGTTATGTATATATAGAAATGTTTTCTATGATAAACGAGGAAATAAGAAATATTGATATGTTTTATTGAGAAATGTTGAAATACGTGAAATGAGATACATACTATTATGAGAATGGAATATGTACCGAAATGATGAGAATGAAACAGAAAATGATGAAAATATTAATGATGTGATGAGATGAATGAATATACTATAATGTGAGTACTGAATTACGAATATATACTGAGTTATGTTTGTATACAAAGAATGTGGTTATGCCGAATTGTGAAAATGAGTTCCTACTAATGCCGGTGGGGGTGGTATGCTCAGTACGGAAATTTATGTTACGAAGTACCTATTGATGCCAGTGGGGGTGGTATGCTTAGTACGGAAATTTATGTTACAAAGTTCCTACTGATTCCAGTGGGGTTGGTATGCTCAGTACAGAAGTTATGTTATGAAGTTCCTATTGTTTCCGGTGGGGGTGGGTGTTACTTTAGTGACATCTGTGTACCTAAAACCATCTCATAATATATAACATGCAGTGGAATAAGTAAAGCATTCTCCATAGTCTATTAACAAAGTCTAACCATCAATATACAACAAAGTATTTCCATTCTCATATTACATCTTAAACTAAAAAGTCAACTCACTTGGTCCACACGACCACAATACAAGCTCTGAGGTGTACAACATAAACATCTCACATCTGAGTTCTTGCAGACACTCACAAAAAGAAACTGTTAGCCTTAAAGGCTATGTAAGCTTAATTGTCTTGTTTTGATGATAACAACCCATTAGTGGTTCTAAGCAAGATTATCTTTGCACAATAAGCCTTAGTAAGAACAAACACAAATGCAAAGATTAAGTAGATTTCTAATAGGTTAGACATCATCAAAAATGGGGAGAATGTTAGCCCTTTCAGCTACGCTATCTTGGTTTATATGTTTTAATGATATTAACCTATTTGTTGTTTCTAGTATTTTCCATCCTTGCAGATCTTATCTAGTATAGGTACAAAGTGTCAGATACACAAAGGTACCAAATTAGAAGTAAAGATAGGACCGAGTAGACATCAAATAGGAAAGATCGGAAGGACGCTGACTCGGAAGCACCAAAGCACGTCCTGAAGTTTTTATTGTGTATAAATTAATTGTAATAAGGGTTGTGTGAGTGAGTGCATATTGTAACTCTTGCGGTGTGTGTCTTGCATGATTTCTGAGTAAGAGTTGAGTCATTGCATAAGCATACTAAGACACATGAGCATATAGGATCTGCACAAAAGTAACAAACTCACAATTCATAGTTTTCTAAGTTAAAATAAGAGTTTGTCAAATGAATCCTAAAACTCAAATATATTTTCAAAGGGACAAGTTTTTAACATCATAGTTTTACGAACATTTTTATACTTATTCCCCATTGTGTTAAAACAAGTTTTTTGTCCTAAAGGTTCAAAGAAAGTCAAGTATATTTATAAAAGGACACACTAAGCATATAAGATATCAAAATGGGTTTTCAAACGTATTTTATTAATTAAGATATCTTGTATTCAAAAAGAAACTCATTTGGACAAGTTTTTATCTTCATTAGACTTAATATATTTCATATACTTTTGTCCAAGAATGTTTTGAGTCATTAAAACACTTTTTGATAAGGAAAAACAAAGCAATCGTCACTACCGTAGTGCAACCTTGAGTCCTGAACACCTTGCGGTAATTTGGGCATTACTTTTTCTACAAAAGTTCAAATGGGACGATCTTGGTGTCCCTG
The DNA here is from genome assembly GCF_029873635.1 of Malania oleifera. Lineage (NCBI taxonomy): Eukaryota > Viridiplantae > Streptophyta > Magnoliopsida > Santalales > Ximeniaceae > Malania > Malania oleifera. The sequence continues at coordinate 21,058,172 of NC_080424.1, read as the reverse complement.
GAAAGCTAAGACAAAATTACAAAACTTTTACTTTGATGATATTCAGGAACCTCGTCGACGAATACAGGGGATTTTTCGACGAGTTCAACGGGCAGAATGACGCTAACGGGCTAAAAACGGCTAGTTTGCCAAATAAAATATCTTTTCTTCCCCCCAACAGCTAGTTAACAGCTCCTAAGGCTCTTGGGCTATAAATACAAGCTATTACACTTGTATTAACATGGTTTTGAAGATCTTTGATCATTGTTAGTAAAAAATATCATTTTATACAAAACCTAACACATTGCATATTAGCTCTTCATTACATGTGCTCATTCTCTTTTGCTCACTTATTGTGTTTGATTCAATTCTTAAGAGAATAGTGTGAGGTTTGAGTTGTAAATCATATTTGCTCATTGTAAGGAGCATTCTTTGTAATCTTCCATCTTCTTGTGAAAGGTTCTTTGTGAACCAAGTTGTAAGGTTCTTTGTGAACCGAATCGATAAAGACTCTTTGTGAGCGGTAGGGATTTGTTCCTGAGTTTGTAAGGCTTGCTCCACCGCGGAAGGAGTGATTATAGTAGATTGTAGAATCCTTGGCTTGGTGCTAAAGCATGGACGTAGGCTTCGTGCCGAACCACGTAAAAATACCGGTATTGTTCTTTCTCTCCCTAATACTCTTTATTTTATATCTTATGCATGATTTATATTTATATTGCAATATAATTTCTTGTATCTTATTAAGAGTTTTTATTTTGTACAAAAATATGTATTCCGCAAAAAGATTCTATTCACCCCCCCCCTCTAGGCTATGTACTCCAGGTTGGGACTTCCAACAAGTGGTATCAGAGCGAGGTGCTTGTATTTTTGGAGTAAAATCCAGAGCGTAAAAGATCAAATGGAGTATTCGGTGAGCACCTCTTCATATGGATGATCCATTTATCAACCACCAATGTTCAACGGTTCAAACTACCATGCATGGAAAAATCAAATGTCCATATTCATTCATGCATATGACTTGGATTTGTGGGAGATCGTCTCCAAAGGAGACTTCTCAATCAAAAAGAAAAATGAGGATATTCCAAAGACTTTATTCGAACAATCACCAAGTGAAAAAAAGGTTAGTTGAGCTAAATTTTAAAGCAAAGCATATTATTTTTTGTGGTTTAAATGATGATGTACATAGTCTTATTTGTGAATGTCAAACCGCAAAAGAAATGTGGGATGTACTTGAAAACATCTATGGAAACACATCACAAAATGAACAATCAAAAATATGCATGCTAGTTAGAGAATATGAAATATTTAAATTAAATGATGGTAAAGAAATTTCTTCCACGCTCACTCGGTTCACACGCCTCATAAACAACTTGAAAGCATTTAGTAGAATTTATTCATTAGAAGATTATATTCAAAAAATTATCCAATCTTTACCTAAGTCATCTATGACCATTGAAGAAGTAAGAAATCTAGAAAAACCTAAGATAGAAAATGGTTTTGTCTTAGAATCATATTGTACTAATCAACAAGAAATAATTGAAGATAATGATATTGCATTCTTCACAAGAGAAGTTAAGAAACTTTTTAGTAAAAGAATACAACAAAAAGAAAAAGAAGAGTCATGCATTGAATGTTGCAATTGTATTAACTCTAGGCATGACATGATAAATTGCCTCCTAAATCAAAATGAAGAAATTTTCTAAATGAGGATCATAATGCCATAAATGGTGCTACTTGGGATCAAATCGATGGATTGGCCACCGATGATGAAAATGAGAAAGAAGCATATCCTTACTTCATGGCTAACGAACAAGAAGATGAAGTAAGTTCGGATGAGGAGGATTATGCACCTTCATATGATGAAATTGTGAGTAGTTGTGTTAAATTATTTGATGAATTACTTTTAGTAAAAAGGAAGAATAAAAATGTTGAGAAAAAGTTTGCTTTGTCAAAACAAATAGAATTTTCTTTAAAAGAAGAAAATGAATCCCTTAAAAGGAAAAATGAAGAGTTTGTTTTAAATTTACAAAAAGAGCATGAAATTTTGAAAGAAAAGATAGAAAATTTGGAAGGAAAATTGTCAAAATCCAAAGGCAAGGAACCTTGTCTTTGTTCTATCTTGAAAGAAGAAAATTGCTCTTTAAAAAGGGAAAATGAGGAGCTTATGGAAAAAGCTAGAAAAGACCATGAAATTCTTCAAGGGGAAGTAGGAATTTTGAAAAATAAAATTGAAAATATTTTGAAAGAAAATACTCTCTTGAAAAACAAAGTTGAAAATCATGATAAAATCATAAGAGGAAAAGAAAACATAAATAAATCTTTGGAAGTTAAGAAAAATAATGTTTCTAAAAAGAATTCAAAATCCTTTTATAAATCACAAGGTTATGTCTCAACAAGCAAAAATAATGCAAATAAGTCAAGACCCTTGCATGAAAAACAAGATTTGCCTATATTGTGAAAGAAATGGTCATGTTAGATATTTTTGCCCATTTAGAGGAGTTAGAGGCAAAGAAAGAAAAATGAGCTCTTTGAATTGTTTCCTTAGGACCTAGGATTAGGATTTAGGTTTCGGTAGATTTAAACCCCACCTAGGTAAAAGTATTTAATGAGCGAAAAATCCCAAATTTTGAATTGTTTAAATTACTTTGTTGGGAATTTTTGAAAAACATGTCAATATTGATGAGTTCAAATTATGAAACCAATGTGATGCTTTAATTGTATATGTCATTATCAAATGGTTCCTTTTTGAAAATGTTGGCTATTATTTATGGGATAAATAGCATGTGCTCTAAGTTTATTAAATGGAAATACCTTGTTTTCTCATATAAGTTTCTAAGGTTTTGAATTTAAGTTCAAAGACATGTTATGATAGGTAAATCCATCTCTTATGGAAAAGAGATGTATTTCTTAGTCACATAATTCGTTTTGATGATATATGCTCTTGTTTGAATACATAGTAGAATATCTAAACATAGCATTCGTGAATTGAGTTTTTAGTAAAAATAATCATAACAACAGGTGGCATTCTAAAATGAAGCATTTATTTTGATATCATATGTTTGAGGAATACCTTCCCATTAGTGGCAAATTAGGAGAACATGTCTCCTATTTTCTAAGAGTATTGTCAAATAAAACCAAGTTAATTGAAAGGTATATTTTCCTCCTTCTACTTTATCTCATGCCATGATTCATGATTTACATGTTGTGTTAAATTCATTAACAAATCATGTGTTATATTTGCATGATATCTTATGAGATATCTTAAAAGAAAATTTTTTTTTACTCATAAGATTCTTGTTAGGTTATAAGGGGTAATAATGTTTTAAATGCTTAAATAGTGTTTTGTGCTTAAAATTTTAAATTTTAGTATACATTATTATTATACTAAGAACCTTAGGAAAATCAAGCCAATATGAGAACTTTAGTCAAACATCCAATCTATTTCGCTTAATATATATATATATATATATATATATATATATATATATATATTGGTTATTATATGATAGTATTGGTTATTGCATACTTAAGTAAAGCCCCTAAATGGATAAAGGATCTTAACTAGTTAAATAATTTTTTAAATGCTATATACATATGTTTTTGTATGAATATCTTAAAATATAGCATATTTTGTCCATCATACAAAATTGAGCTTTTACGAATTAATTATAGACTTTACACATATAGCCCTAAACTCATCTTGAAGCTTAAATGATTAATATATTTAAGAGATCATAAAAATTTTTGTGCTTGAGCTGTATCATTAAGGGGAAGTAGCAAATTTAAAGTTCATCCAATAAATACTTCAGTGTATTGTGCTTATTTTGGAAATATTTTTTTTATATATATATTATATGCTTCATGTGAACTGAACGCTTACTATCCATTACTTTCTAAATGTTATATTATTTGATGAATAATTTATATTGATTGAATATGCTAAACTGCATGCTTGATTTGAACGTCATCTACTTGGTCGATGCAGATTTGTGCATTGTATGTTGGTAGTTTACTAGGGTCTGGCATGTTGAATTCATTGATCTATTTTATACATGCTAGTTAATCAACTGAAATTATGACTTCATAAGACTTATTTTTTAGATTCTAAATATTTTTGAAAGTCTTATGCAGTATTAGTATGGTGACCAAGTTGAACTTAGTGTTTTAACCTTAAGTGGTCACTTAGACTGGTTCATGTACATTGTCATTAATGAATATTTATAAATGATGCATGATAAAAAGATCATTTGCATGAAGATTCATTGGTAATTATAAGTCTTTGCATGTTAAATGATCATGGCTTGAAATCCATTGCATCTGGGTTGAACTTTGTGAATTTTTTATAATGCATACTGAATAATTGAATACGTAGTGGTACATGTTGAATCCTAAACATTGTATGTTATATTGAAAAACATGCAAAATTTTCAATAATCCTTTGAATTTTCCTAAAATGCTCTAAATTATACACATGCTCTTTACCAAGTTGTTTGGACACATTTACCATGCTTAAATTATAAGCATGAATATTTTGTGCTTTTTTTGAAAATGTCCATTCTTGAATGATCATTGAATGATTGATCTACAACAAATGGTTTAACTTCTGAATCATCATTCATAAGTTTGGAAGGAAGCCAATCTAGGCTTTTCTAATATTATGGTTTAGCACCCAAAATTTTGGTATATGTGTTTAGCACACACTCACCTCACCACCATAGAAACTAGTCTTAATAGGCTCTTAGAGTATTTTTAAGATAAATGATTAGCACCTCTCTTTTTGATGATGATCAAAGGGGGAGAAGATATTTGAAGTTATCCATGGGGATAAGATTTATGGTGTTATATATGTCAAGGAAAACATGATGTATGTGTTGGGGAAAATATGGAATGCATGTTAAAAGTTCAAATGAACATAAATTATTTTTATGCCTCATATGCATATAATAAGGGGGAGAAAATTATAAATATCATTTAACAATATGCATAAATTAAAGGGAAGCGCATAAATTAAGGGGGAACTTTAAACATACCCCATGTAGAACACCAATGGTTTGTCATCATCAAAAAGGGGGAGAATGTTAGCCTTAGAGACTATGTAAGCTTAATTGTCTTGTTTTGATGATAACAACCCATTAGTGGTTCTAAGTAAGATTATCTTTGCACGATAAGCCTTAGTAAGAAAAAACACAAATGCAAAGATTAAGTAGATTCTTAATAGGTTAGACATCATAAAAAATGGGGAGAATGTTAGCCTTGTCAGCTACAATATCTTGGTTTATATGTTTTGATGATATTAACCTATTTGTTGTTTCTAGTATTTTCCATCCTTGCAAATCTTATCTAGTATAGGTACAAAGTGTCAGACACACAGAGATACCAAATCAGAAACAAAGATAGGACCGAGTAGACATCAAATAGGAAAGATCGGAAGGACGCTGACTCGAAAGCACCAAAGCACATCCTGAAGTTTTTATTGTGTATAAATTAATTGTAATAAGGGTTGTGTGAGTGAGTGCGTATCGTAACTCTTGCGGTGTGTGTCTTGCATGATTTCTGAGTAAGAGTTGAGCCATTGCATAAGCATACTAGGACACATGAGCATATAGGATCTGCACAAAAGTAACAAACTCACAATTCATAGTTTTCTAAATTAAAATAAGAGTTTGTCAAATGAATCCTAAAATTCAAATATGTTTTCAAAGGGACAAGTTTTTAACATCATAGTTTTAAGAACATTTTTATACTTAGTCCCGATTGTGTTAAAACAAGTTTTATGTCCTAAAGGTTCAAAGAAAGTCAAGTATATTTATAAAAGGACATACTAAGCATATAAGATATCAAAATGGGTTTTCAAACGTGTTTTATTAATTAAGATATCTTATATTCAAAAGGAAACTCATTTGGACAAGTTTTTATCTTCATTAGACTTAATATATTTCATATACTTTTGTCCAAGAATGTTTTGAGTCATTAAAACACTTTTTGATAAGAAAAAAAAAAACAATCGCCACTACCATAGTGCAACCTTGAGTCCTGAACACCTTGCGGTAATTTGGGCATTACTTTTTCTACAAAAGTCCAAATGGGACGATCTTGGTGTCCCTGGAAAGCTAAGACAAAATTAAAAAACTTTTACTTAGATGACTTTTTATTATTCAGGGACCTCATCAACGAATACAGGGGATTCGTCGACGAGTTCAACGGGCAGAATGACGCTAACGGGTGGAAAATGGCTAGTTTGCCAAATAAAATATATTTTCTTCCCCCCAACAGCTAGTTAACGGCTCCTAAGGCTCTTGGGCTATAAATAGAAGCTATTAGACTTGTATTAACATGGTTTTGAAGATCTTTGATCATTGTTAGTAAAATACATCATTTTATACAAAACCTAGCACATTGCATATTAGTTCTTCATTACATGTGCTCATTCTCTCTTGCTCACTTATTGTGTTTGATTCAATTCTTGAGAGAATAGTGTGAGGTTTGATTTTTATATCATATTTGCTCATTGTAAGGAGCATTCTTTGTAATCTTCCATCTTCTTGGGAAAGGTTCTTTGTGAACCAAGTTGTAAGGTTCTTTGTGAACCGAATCGATAAAGACTCTTTGTGAGCGGTAGGGATTTCTTCCCGAGTTTGTAAGGCTTGCTCCGTCGCGGAAGGAGTGATTATAGTGGATTGTAGAATCCTTGACTTTTTGCTAAGGCGTGGACATAGGCTTGGTGCCAAACCACGTAAAAATACCGGTGTTGTTCTTTCTCTCCCTTACACTCTTTATTTTATATCTTATGCATGATTTATATTTATATTGCGATATAATTTCTTGTATCTTACCAAGAGTTTTTATTTTGTAGAAAAATACGTATTCTGAAAAAAGAGTCTATTCACCCCCCCCCCCCTCTGGACTATATACTTCGGGTTAGGACTTCCAACAGAAACTATACTAGTCTGCACCCCCTAGTTCTGCTAAACTCGATCTTTGTGATTCCCTAAAAAGATATGTTGTATACAGGGTGAGACACCCCTCAGTAAGGAAGATTAAGTTAATGACAGTGTGTGGTCAGCATGCATTTCTGTGTACACAAAATCATACATATCTCTCTTTCACTAAAAATAGTATATATACTCACTTCTCATTCTCATAGTATAAAACAGTACTGAAAACAATTACATCATTCACATAAATATACTAATATGTATAAAAGACTCCCCATGGAACTATACGCCATGTATAAACCTCCGTGGTTAGGGTTGTGCTGCTTAAAGGCTGGACTAAAACTTGGGGGATTAACCCAAACCAAGTCACTCCCTGCTAACTCTGTCTGCAGGCTTCCACAACTCACTTTTGAGTCTGATTGCCCTTGGTACGTACTTTCATAGAAGGTAACACCTTTACCTGGGTCAATCAACTAGGACCACCCAACACCACTCTCCCAGTACAGTGTGGGCGCACACGGTCAAATGGTGAAACTATCTCTAGCTACAGTACCGTGCTCATAACAACTGGGTCCTCAGGGTTCCTAGAGCATATCACACCATTTAAGTAATTAAAACTATACTTTAACTCATTCCATGTAGAATATGTCATTTTTATAAATCCCAGCCACGCCCCATTTAATACAAACTAAGGCCTTGGCCCTCTATTACAACTCGGCTCTCAACCTTTGAATAAAACTTTGTCATTCTATAAACCTCGACCTCACGCTGTTTAATACAAACTCGGGCCTCGACCCTCTCATAAAGTTCCTGCATTTCTCAAATAGTCCCAGTATGTTTCGCAAATAGTTCAATATTACACAAACAATCTCATTTTTAGTATTTCCATAACTCTCAAAATAAGATACACTTACCACACAATTTTCAATATTTAAAACACAACCCATAGGCAACCATGAAAAACGCTATATAAATGGTTTGTAGGATCAAACCGAGCTTTCCACCATTCATTTCTACTCAAAATATCATATCATATATCCTAGGTTTGAAAGTGAGACTTTTGAACGGCTGGTTTTAAAAAGAATAACTGAAAACATAAATATACTTACTCTATAAACATTTCCATCTGTTCAAAATCACTAAAACACTGCATTAACATAATCCCCTTACTTGTTTTCAAAATAGAAACCAAAAACAAACCAAAAACCAAAAAACCTAGCTTTTCGAACCAGTGAAACCATGAGATCATGTGTGCCAAACAATGAGAGAGTGATCCGAGAGCACATGGGAGCCCGTAGAAACCTTTTGAAGAAATCCAAAACCCTAGCAGAGCTCAAAAGAGGGGTTTTTGAGATTTCCAAGAAAAAATGAGCTCACTTCGATTTATGGGTGGACAGCCCAAGAGAAAACCGGCGCTAGTTTCCCCTCTTCCTACAAAACTGTCGCCGATTTTGTGGTTGATTGCCCAGTTGACCTAAAACTGTGCTCGATTTTCTTTCGACTTGGAAAACTGTTGCCGGTTTTGGCCTTGACTTGCCCAATTCCTTCTTTTTCTTTTATGTTCCTTTATTTCTCCCTTTTATATTTATTTTCCTTTGTTTTTCGAGTTCAGGTTCCTACAATCTCCCCTCCTTATAAAAATTTCATCCTCGAAATTTGCTAACTGTTATTGAACATACTCTAAACCCATGACTCAGCTCTATAGAAGAGTTAGCAGCCACCCACATAGTGGCTCTAGCACAAGTTTATTACATACCCTCACTTATGGTGGAGGAATACCATGGTTACAACATAAAATCTTGGGGGAGTACAATCTCATACTAAACTCTCTCCCAGATACCTAAAAATAACTAATAATTATACAATCTACCTCACCTGTTTGGAGCGAAACCTCTCTGAAAAGCTGTGGATATTTCTAGCGTATCTCAGACTCTAACTCCCAAGAAGCCTCCTCTATTGCGTGATTCAATCACAATACCTTCACTAAAGGTATCTCCTTAGTACACAGTTTTTGTACCTTCTGATCCAGAATCTAAACCGATACCTCCTCATATGCTAATGCGTCTCTGATCTCCAGAGGTTCATAACTTTGCATATGCGAAGGGTCTAGCACGTACTTCCTTAGCACTAATACGTGAAACACGTCATGAACTCTGGATAGTGTTGGGGGTAATGCCACTTGATAAGCAACTGGACCTATCCTTTCCAGGATCTCGAACGACCCAATCTACCAAAGGCTTAACTTCCCTTTCTTCCCAAACCTCATCACTCCTTTCATCAGAACAATTACCCAACCGGAAGTGTCATGAGATTCACATCTCTTGAGTTTGGAAATGTGGGTTCGCAATGAGGATGTTGCATTCTGTAAGTGGGGGAGAATGTGATACCCTGTGGAAGAAAGGCTTAAAAGGATTAGATGTCACTACCCATATCAAAAAGACACACATTTCTTTTCAGGAGCCTTCCCATAAGAACTTTACGGTTAACCGTGCTTGGCTTGGAATAATCTTGGGATGGGTGACCTTCTGGGAAGTTTTCTTAGGAATTGTGTGAGTGAGGACAAAACACATTAAAAAGGACTCGTGGTTGTCTATGGAGCCAGTCATTTAGTCCAATAAGGCCCGCCCCTATGTTGTCTAGTCCAAATGGAGGAGGAGAGACGCAGTACTCCCTAGAAGACCCAAGTTGGGGCATTACAGTACTACTCCGAGGTTTCTGTCGGGGGGGCCCATCCGTGGTATACTGGGTGACCATAGGTAGGCACAATCGTACTTACAGTGATAGTTTTGACTCAGCTACAAAACCGCCGGCTACGAGTTGAATCCAGCCTTTGTGCCGCACAACCTGTCATGGGGGGAAGCATGTCGTATAAGTATGTGATAGCGTGACGACACTATTTCAACAGTCCAGGTTGTCTTTTATGCATATATGAACAAATTTACAATAAATGGGCTATATTAAGTCGACAATTTATTATTCAGAAATTATGTATTTTAAGATATACTGATTAGTACAGTTTAAATGTCATTTTCATATACAGTTAAATGATAATATTTTATATTCACACGGGAACTCATGCTAGCCACACACTAATAATAATATAGTCCATCTTACTGAGAAATGTCTGACCCCATTATACAAATTTTAGGACCTTCAGGGAATCATGCCTAGCTTACCTCGAGGCTAGGACTAGACTTTTGGGAGTAGTAATCGGAACTGGTGTGATACTAGATATTTTATGTTGACAGTTTGGGATTATAATATGTAGACAGATTGTGTTATGCATGTATGTATTTTGAAATAGTTAGAACTCTGGTAAAGTGTTTGGATGTTTTAAAAATCTTCCGTTGTATGGTTTTAATTTTAGTAATGGCAGGTGCACCCAGGATTCCCTGGTTAGGGCGGGTTGCATTTATATATGTGGTTGGTATCATAGAGTATTTATACATTTCACTAGCACTCCGGGCCCACGTGGCGGGTCAAGGCGCTACACATCGAACTGAACTAGGTTTTCATTAATTAGGCATTTTGTACCAATTGTTTCACATTCATGCATTTTTTTAGCATTACAAGTACAATTTTTAAGAAAATAAAAAAAAAAATGAAAATTGGTCTTCTTTCTTAACCTATTGCTATTAGCCTTACTTCATCATCTACATAAACAATTGCCAATGTTAGTTTACGTGTTGAGCCAATTTGGCCAATTTTGGGCCAATTTTGTAATTAAAATTCAGTGTGGGCCTATTGTGGGTCCATTTTTGAAAATGACAGCCCTTGAACTTATTTTAAGAAATTAAAAGGCCAATATTGGGTCTGGTTTTTAAAAATTCAACCCAATTTGGGCTAAAGGCGGCAAGTTGAGCATCCCCAACAGCCTCACACGACTGTTCCCATAATAGACAAGGCATGCTTGCCTTCTCCTTCCCCATACATCATTTTTCAAGGTGGCTGGTTGCCATGGCCAGCCACCCTCTCCAATTTCATATAAGGTAGGAAGGGATAGAGACGAGGAAGTTGAATATATATATATATATATATATATATATATATATATATATATATATATATATATATATTTTAAAAAGGAAAGTATGGAAAAATTTAGAGATTGGAGAATGAAACTAAGGGGCTAACAAAGAGAAGTAGAAATTGACAAAGTGAAAGAGAGTTGAAGTTCAAATTTCAGAGGCCATAGAGTTCAAATTTCAAAGTCCAAAGGAATTGGTTAGAAAGGTTCAAAAAATATAGATATTGGAAAGGATTTTTTAGCAGAAGAAGTTGCGAGAAGGAACTCAAGCAAAAGGGATAAAAAAAAACCAAAAGGTAAGCCCCCAACCTTTTTTTATGAATATTTAGATTGAATAACTGAGTTTAGCAGAATGTTAAGTTGGATGCAGAAATATAATGTGTATAGAAGTTTGGTTAAATTTCCTCAGTTGCAAGCCCAAATTAAGCCCTTGTTAGTATCCCAAAAATCCAAAAATCCCCAAATAAAATCCCAAATGTCTTCCAAAATCAAAAATTAGAAATCTTCAAATTGTACTTGAAAATAGAACCCAAATCCTACAAAATTCCTCAAAATAGACTCAAGTTTTGAACTAGATATAAAAAACTCCCCAAAAACCCAAGTCAAACTACCCAAACCCATGTCAAAGGACCTACGTCCAAAAACCTAGACTCAACCCGAGGACCTGGGTTAACTTAACCTCGATTTGAGTCAACCCTACTTGGGTCCAAGACTTAAGCCTGACCTAGAAACTCGACCTAGATTAACTTTGACTTGGGTCAATTGACCCACTTAACCTAGCCCACCTACCTTGGACCCTAGCCCAATAAAACCCAAGCCTAAAACCCATCTAACTTAAACCCAGACTAGCCTAAATCCCCCACAACCCAATCCTTAACCTAAAACCAATAGCCCAAAGGCTAAGCCCAACTCCCTTGGCATGTCCATTCCCTACACCCAGAGACTAAGCCTAGCTAAATCTACAAATCAAGCCCAATCCCCAAACCATACAACCCATCTACCCATCACCTGACAAAATCCAACTTCCAAGCCCAAACTTAAACCCACGACGTTGTTTGAGACCAAAACCCTAGATCTAACCCTAACCCAACCTAAGTTTAACCTAACCTAAGCCCCCCCTCAGCTTGTTTGGTTCCAAGAAAATTCCTAAGAAAACTAAAGGATGAGGAACACAAAAGCGAAATTGAAAAACAAAAAAAGGGGCTTACTTTTTATCAAATTTGAAGGATTTGAGCTCCACTCGTGACCTAAAAAAGTAAAACAAAAGAGGGGTTAAAGGTGAGAATAGAACCAAGGGAGAGAGAGAGAAATAAAGAAAAACTAAGAGAAAGAAATGAAAAGAGATATGAGAGGGAGCAAAATCGAGAGAGAGAGAGAGAGAGAGAGAGAGAGAGAGAGAGAGGCAGAAAATGTTATGGGAAAGGAAGGAAAGAAAAGGAAAAAAGGACAAAGAAAGAATGTATATATATAGACACGTATCACCACCTATACAGTGGCATGCATGTGGCACCACTGTGTCCATAGAATCCTAGTGACGTCACCCCATGGCGTGGCACGATCTTGGCTTTTCAATTTGTGTTTTCTCTAAATTGCTAGATCGCTACTATGTCAACGATCCGCCTCCATTTCCCCACTCCAAATGCCATCTACCACATGATAAGTAATATCATGCTGATTGCATCGTGCCATGTGTCAACCCTCTAGATTTCAAAAAAGAAATTTGAGCCACTCGTTGGTCGCCACATGTTGCCGCAGATGGCTAACATGTGGCAAACTCAGGCGTTTTCCTGCCTCTACTCCTCTCCTTAAACGAGGTTGACCTAGTTTGACTCGGATAAACTCAAGGCTAACAGTTGACTCGGTATAAATTGGTTGAACTAGTTTGACTCTTTGAACTGCCTTTTTTTTATTAATAAATTATTTTTTAATCTATTTTTCATTTAGAAAATTAGGAAAAATAGCAAAAAATTAGAAAAAATTAGAGAAAAATTAGAAAAAATAGGAAAAATAAATAAAAATCTTGTGATCCATTTTTCACTTGTAGGGCCAAAAAAATTTTAAAAAAAATTGAAAATCCTGAAAATAAAGAAAAATGAAAAAAAAAATTCCTTTAAAATTTTGAAAAATTGCAAGAAAATCCTGAAAAAATTTTGGAACCATTTTTGGATCAGTTTTGATTATTTTCCAGTGGTTCCTCTTATATGATTTTTTTATGTGTCCCATTTGCTGTATGAGCATGTGTTTTATCTCTTTTTCTATGTGTCCGTGTTCCTGCATAATTGTGTGCATGTGTTATATGGGAAAAATTAAGAAAATTGTGATTCTTTGATCCTAAATTATCTCTTGAGAGGCTGAGATTCTAACAGAATCACTTCAAATTCTTTTATTAGTAGTTCTTTTAGAATCTTTGAATTATGGTATACACCTTGCAGACGTTTTTTGCATGAGTTGTGATAATTGCATGTTGTCAATATGTTTATTTGTCTTGTTTTACTTACCTATCTGATATGCCATTGATTGAAAACCTTAAAAAATTTCTTCGAATTTCAAGGATTATGTCTTCGCATGCCTTTGAGGTTTGAAGGTAGGGGGTCTTGGTCTTGTGCAAGTCGTCCTAGCAGCTAAAGGTCGGGTAATGAGCACATTAAAAATAAAGGAAAGTATTAAATAAATAAATCTCAAAAGGATGACCGAGAGTTGTGTTCTTAACTCACTTTTGGGAATCTTGAGGTTAGGATAGTATATGTCTTATGTAAGACTAACCAATATTTAAAGGTCAGATAATTGAATAAGCAAAAGAATTGAGATCTTGATCAGTCAATTTGAATCACGTACCATTCGCTAGAAGGGTGTGAAGGAGTGTTAATACCTTCCCTTTGCATAACTGTATTCCAGAATCCAAACCTAGTGACGCAGACCATTGAAACTAGTGGTATGTTAAATAAGCGTTCTAACTTCACCTAAAATAAATAAGTTAGTGGTGATTTCGTTGTTTTTTTAAGTAACCCATTTCTCGATCCAATATATCGCACTAGGTTTCATATCATATAAAATCGAGTTTGCCACTCAGTCTAGGCATTTCAAAATTTCGATCCCACTTATTTCGTGGGTCAGCCCTCTAAGACATTGCGACAATAATTTAATTCAATAAAAAAAATTATTACAACATCTCTAGTATCATTAGTATGCACTACATATTATTTCAAATTTTCATAAGGTTACAATATCAAGATAAGTATTTTGTGTAGTAATTTTTTCCATCTTCAATGGCATCGCCAGTATATTTCTATAAATAAGTAGGTACAATGTACTTCCAAATTTTTAGTTGACTGATTACCTCACTCTTATTTATTATATTTTCTAATGTTAATAATCAATGTTATTACCCTAATATGAATTTACAAAACTAGAGCCATGAAAAAAATCTCCTTTTGTTCAACTACTTAAAGAAAATTTATTAATGATGATATTTCTTTGTCTAAAATAAGCATTGATTATTCAAGTGCTATGTATATTATGCTAACCCATTAAAATAAGCATATTTTTTTTCCAACAAAAACCAATTTATGACATGCATTAATTATGTCTGACGTGATTAAAATTTTAATTAATTACATCTCCCTTCTTCTAAAAGAGTCTCGATCATTCCAAAATCCTAATTTTCAACTTTATTTGCATCAATAGTTCTCAATAAAATTAATTAGTAAAAATAAATTCATATCTGACACAATTTAGTAGCACTTAAGACTTGATTTATTATGTGTTATTGTTATTTTACCTTTGTTTGATCATGTATTGATTTACATGACAATTTTAATTAAAATTTAGTCAAATAAATGAAGATTTTTCCACTTTATAGTCCAAATTTTTGTTTTCTGAAATACAACAATATTTATTGAACAGACTAACACAATATAAATAATTATTGAATATTTCATAGGTAACCTATATCTATTTATAAATAACTCATAAATGTTTTACAATTAATTTATAACTGAATTGTATCTGCAACTTCGTCATTTAATTTAACATCCCAAAAATATTCTTACACAAATTTTAAATTTTAATTAAAAAAAAAAAAACTATTCACAATATTATCCAACTCGCAATAATTCATGATACAATAATGCCTTAAATTATTAAAACAGTACATGAATAAACAAATAAATAAATAAATGAAAGCAAAGTAATTTTTGTAATCATTTTAAAATTAAAAAATAAAAAAAATTATTTTACACTGCTAAAATAAACTTTTTTTTTTTTTTTTGCCTTTTTAATAGGGAATCTTTTAAAACTAAAAAAAAAAAAAAAAAGTGCAATTTTTTATAATTTTTTTAAAAAATTATAAATAAAATGAAAGTTATTTTCCATAATTAAACAAATCCACAGGCCCATTTGCTTGTGAAAAATAATTTTTATTTTTCATTTTTTCCATGAATAAATTCCAAAAAAGATACATTATCATTTGAAAATTTCAATCCTTATGAAGACTTCAAGAAGATTGTAATTTTTCAACTTTACAACATTTTATATGAAGCAAATGAACATAAAAAGTTTTGTTACTATTTGCCTGTGAAAAAAAAATTATTTTTCATTTCTAAATTTTCAAATAATTATAAAAATACCACTTTATTTTTTAATTTCTAAATTCATATAAAAAAGTTTTAAAAATTTTAAAATCTTTTGCTTTATATAAACAAACATAAAAATCTTCTAAATGCATGCAACTCAAATTTAAGTCCAAAAATTCACGATCCTAAATACCACTTATATATTTTTAAAAAAACTAAAAATAAATTATCTTTTTTGTAATTATTTTAAATCTAAAACTAAAAAAATTTTAAAAAAAAAATTGCCTAATACAACTTTTACTTTCTGACTCATTGATATGAATCTAGAAAATCAAAAGATGAAATTTTTATTTCTTTGAAAATATTTTACACAACTAAACAGCCTCTTAATTTTCTAACAAGAATGTTTGGTGCAATGAATTTATATGATCGACCATTTCAATTTAAGAATGAAGTATTACCCAATGGGCAACTCAAAACATACCTCAAAACTACGGAGTCCATTAAAAAGAAAAGACTGAGCCTGAAATTCTTCAAAGTTTAAAAATAGAACAAAATTTTCATTTCATTGAAAGGAAAAGGGCTCACTTGTTCTTACAATCAGCACTCCTATGGCCTTAACTTGTTCGAAGAAAACAGATGGACGTATATTAAAAAGTAACAGAATGGATAACAAAAACAAATTAATCATACAAATACAAACACTTCATTTCTATGCAACTCTACAGAGCAGAAAGAGGTGGGGAAAACTATTTAGAAAGACAACCCAGAAAGGAAATTACCATGACAGGGCGGCCTGCACAAAGAATTATCGACACCACACTGCAAAATTTTACCGAAGTAGATCCCGAAAAGGGAGAATGTCAATGACAATTTCACCCTCAAGACTGCTAAAAAATCTGTTTATCTGAATTCTACTCTGCGGAACCTTCGGTGGACTGCAAGATAGAAATACCTAGACATCTCTCATTTGAAATGGTCATGTCGAAGGATCGCAAAAATATCAGGGCGCAACTCTTCATCATCTTTCCGCTTCCATATTTCACCATTGACAGGGATAAACCAAGATATTTGAGGAGAATGTGATGCATACTTATCTGCACATTTTCAGATAGCATCAAACTAGTTAAAATTGAGTGATTTTGCATGAAAAATGAGAAAGTGGTTGGAGATCATGACCCTTCTGTTTATTGACACCTATGCAAGGGGTAAGCTTCAGTAAAAAAATTTTTAATGGGGATAACCGTCTAACTAAATCTACAACACAAATCACATACTCAAAAATCAGATGGAGGAACTTACCCCAAGTTTGGAGAGACACTTTAACTTTGGAATTGTATTGAATTTTGACAAGATGCAATATAAAATTGTATTTAAATTTGTCCAAATCCAAACCCAAATCTAAGGTCTGAAATCTATGCATCCAAACATATGGTTAAAGTTAACCACTATGAAGTTCAAGACATCTTCATCCTTATGTACCAATATTTTTTTGGGGGTCTGCAGCATCTTGTTTATGTTGAGCATCCATCCTTTGTTTAATATAATCATTACCATTGTCATCACGTTGATTAAAAGTTCTGCAATGGGGCTACCTTGTCATTGCTATTAAGGGGTTACCATGTTAGTGTGTTATTGTGTTTGATAAAATCATCATTATCATTATCATCATCAGCTTGGCAAGCAGAGTCAAAACCAATCATACCCTAGTCTACCTCTGTGCAGAGTCAAGTCCATTTATATGCTACACTTGCATACCTGCAATAGGGGGCGGATCTAGTTCTCTTGTACTATGCAAAACCATAGTGCCAGAAAGCACGGTTATGAATCCACAGAGAACTGAAACAATATTGCTTGCACTTTGACCAGACCAATCCTTAAATAACAGAAAAAGGTACATTAAAATTTGAAAAAGGAGAAGGCAAAAGTCATACAATACATGCATATGAGGTACCTTGAACATTATGGCACTAGCCAAAATTGTGAAAGATGTGAACATAGCAAAATAGATTGGAGAAACAACTGCAGTGTCAAATGTGTCCAGAGCCTACAGAAAAGGCAAATTGGTTATTAAGCTTGACAACATGACCAACAAATAACAAAGAGAAACATAAAAAAAAAATTTTGTACCAAGCCAGTGAACAACTTTGGTCCAGATAAAGCTTGCAAAACTTTACAATATTTCCCATAATTGAAAAGATTTATGTCCAATTGTGCCACTTCCATATTTTTCAATATTGGCCCAACACTCTGTCAACCCATATACTCACCAAGTGCATTGGTGTAATAACTGCAAATCCTTTTTAAATAAGAATTATAAGACCTTGCTATTAAAATTTTAAAAAAATATGACCTAGTTTAAAATTGGGTAAATCACAAGTCCCTAAAGTTTTGCTGACTTGCACTTCATTTCCCGAAGTTTTACTTGTAAAAGTTCAAATCCCTAAAGCTCCACATTCAGGCTAGCAATCTCATCAAAGCTGAAATTGAAATCTGAAGGATCAAATTGTTACAATTAAAACTTTAGGAAGAGATGTGCAATTCAGTGAAACTTTAGGGACAAATGTTGTAATTTGTCCTTTAATATTTATGCCCAGGAAGTTGCAACTAATAATCCCACAGAAATTCACATGGGCAACATTAGAATTTTTTTCAAGAACAAGATGATGAAAATAGTTTTAAGAAATCAAGGATTCTTAATTCCCTATTCTACATGTCATTGACTTGAGAAGCGCCACCTTCAGTTTCTATAAAAGTTCAGGACACATCTTTCATTTTCTCCAAAATTAAAACATAAAAATAAGTAAATAACACAATGCTATTTTAGTCCTACATTTTTAAATGTTGTAGGGCCCTGACAAGAATGTCAGCCAACATCTTTTTAAGATGAGATCAGCTAATGTGCATCAACCCTGGTAGATGATAGCCCGTCAATACATTTCAAATTCTGGACCTTAATGGGTGTGTTGTTAAGTTTTTAGATACCGTTTCCTGAATTCCAAAAACAAGGAATGCAGGAAATACAAAAAAACCTGTTTGATTAGTCATTGTTGCAAAACCTTTCTTGGGATTGTATCCCGGACTCCCGTTTTTAGGGTTTTATAAAAAGATGTCAGCTATAAATCAGGATACAACGTTAAATTCCCAACTCTTTCCCCTCCTTCTCTAGTCATGTTCCACTTCCGCCTACCTCCTCTTTCCTCTTTGTCACCAACTACCAACCTCCCCGGCCACTAGATGCTTTCTGTCAAACACTACCACCCACCTCTGCCAGATGTGTGACATCAGCTGCTCAGAAAATGAAAGAACTTCAAAAAGATATTAATGGATTATCAAACACATGAGCTATTTTCATTTCAGAAAAATAAACTCAAATGTAATTATCCAAACACGTTTTTGCACAACTAAACATTTTAGTTACCAGTGCAAAATATGTGAAATGGCCATTAAATTCAACAGGAGGGGCCTACACACCAAAAAATGGTCACCACATCCATGTAAGTCAGCCCTTTCTAATAGTTTTATCATACTATTCATTTGGCGGAACCAATGATTCCATTGAAGTCGATGCAAAAAGTCTCCTTTTTCTCTTGAAAGATAAAAAATACACATGATTAAAGAAAGACGAGCATAACTTCTTTTTTTTTTCAGATGATAAATCAAGTCTAATAAAAAGAATAAATAACTACAATGAAATGACGATAAGAAATCCCCAAGAAAAACAAAGAAAAAGAAAAAGAAAAACTAACAAATTATATCAAAGCTGCCTTCCAATCACTTTGGATATCAGACAGCAAAAGACCACCCAAAAACCCCCAAAATAATGAGCCCAAAAAAGAAGCAAGAAAGATAACATTCTCCCAAAGCAATATTGGAGAAGTCTTTTGATCTTTAAAAACTCTAGCATTTCTTTCCAGTCAAAGCGATCATAAGATTGTAGAAAACAGCAGTGTCCCAAAATATCCTCTCTCTCTCCTTCTCAAAACCCCAAAACTTCACCTTCAAAAAATCCTGAATTGTAGCTGGAGCCACCCCAATCTCACCAGAGTATGAAAACAAATTGTTCCAAATGCATCTTGCTACTTAACAATGCATGAACACTATCATTAGACTCATTGCACAGCACACAAATATCAGGAACGAGGGCTCTGTGAGGCCTCCTTATTTGTAGCACATCATTTGTGTTGATCTTGTTAAGAATTAAAGTCCAAATAAAGACCCAGAATTTAAAAGGAATCTTTGCTTTCCAAACAGCTTTGTGTAAGACAAAAGGACTAGCATTTGTGGATTTTATGAGAATGGAAAGAAAGACTTTGAAGAGAAAGACCCTGAAGCATCCCCAATCTCCCTTGTATCCCCCCAATTCAGCACACCCAGTAAAAGAATTAATTCACCAACCTCTCTTTTGTTGAAACTACTAAAGAAATGAAAATTCTAAGAAAGAGAACCCCTGTCAAAAGAATAAAAAGCCGAAATTGGTGCATTCTGAATAGTGGAGAGTCCAAACGGACGCAGCGCCTACTGCTTCTATGAAGAACATTGGATTCCAATCTTGAAACATATTGACCAAGTTAAACCTGAAAAGTCAAGTCCTGCATAATATGCTTTTTTTAAAAAAATATTTTTTATACGTATATAAATACTTTTTTTTTTGGGGAAAGCTAGATAGGTGAGTGTCAAACCCTAAAAGCCAACTAGATCCCCAAACAATAATTCTTTCTAGCTTGCCCAATTTTTTTTTGTGATAATTTTTGACATTTTCCCCCAGCAATCTTTACAACATCAGATATGTCAATTAGTTTGAAGATCTCAAGCTGCTACTGCCGCTCCCAACCAACTAGTTCTTTTGTCCAACACTAAATACCAGAGCAAAATTATCCCACCCCACAACTCTTACTTTTCATTTCCCAACTAGGAAAAAGGTATCCTTCACTGCTTTAGAATTCCTTCTTTTACCATGTTGCAGGGTCTGCCACCACACCACATCATAATTGGTAAAAAACAACTACCATGCCAACAATGCCACACCACTCACCACCAGAACATTCCAATCCTGAGGTTCCCACCATTACACAGAATCTACTTCACCAACAAAATAAACACCGCAGCAATGTCCCCATTACCTTAAATATGAGAACCATCACAACAAGGCCATCAATACCACCATCATATCCAGCTTGCTAGCCACTACTGTCCCCATTGTTACCACATGGTCATTGCAAATAAGTGAATAGCTAAATAACAACATAATCAAAATTTTACTACAAGAATGCACAGTACCAACTATTAAAAACTTTTTAAATTGCTTATTTTCCGATTGGAAGAAAGTTCCATAAAAAGGAATTCAATATGTAAATTATTTTCAGCTATATACAAAGACATCTAAAAAAAAGACAAAACTGACATTTCAACCACTGACAAGAGATGATACTATTTTTTAAAATCTCAATCACAAGTAAAATAGGTATTGGAGAATGTCTATTGACATTGAAAAATGACTATTCCATAAGCCACCCAATCACAGAAAAGAAGATGTGGGAAAATACAAATGGGCCTACTTGGCCAAGAACCGTCTTTTAGATTCCCTTTTCTGCCAATAAATGAAGAATTTCAGGCTGATTTTCAGCATAACTCTCATTCAAGGTTATGTTTTTCCACGAAATACACATCTGGATTATTTCTCTGGTTTATCATCCAATAGCAAAGAAACTGCACTATAAGCAAACAGTAAAAGTTCAGAGAATCTCTTGTGCTACTTGTTTGAATCAGGCTAACAAAGCTTTCCAATCATGCAGAATATCACACAAGCAAACACTAGCCAATGCTGCCAAAATAATTTTAAAAGCTCCCAGTGAAGCAAAAAGGAATCATGTCACAAATAACCAATAGGCAAAGTACAATCAGGAAAAATCTGAGTCTTTCTCTCCAAGGTCTTAAATTTCAATTTCGACTCAAATTTCGAAGCTCCAAAAGTACAGAAATTTCAATTTCAATGTCGATTTTGATTTCGATTTGAAAAAATAACGGAAATTAGTAGTAAAACATGGAATTTTTTGTGAAACTTTAGAAATGGTTAACAAACATAATAATTTAAGTTTTAGAACTAATATATTACAAAATAAATACATATATGTTTTATATGAGGTGAAAAGTTGCAAAATAGTGTGTATCAAACACATTTGTAAGATAATGTACATTAAACATATTCAGTTAATACAAATGAAATTCATAAATCATTTAAATATTATTTATTACACAAATAATGATAATTTAGACATGAATGGTCAAATAAAATGTTACTGTAAGTTTATTTTTTTATATAATTTCAAAAGCACTTGTAATAATTTCTTGTTTCGATAAAATAAATTAAGATAGAAATTTCACTTCACTCCTAAATTTCTCATTTGAATTCTAACCGAATTTCATCAAATAGTTAAAATTTCAACAAGTTTCGCTAAAATTTCGAGATTTCGATAAATTTTGGATGATTCAATGAGATTTCGACAGAAATTATGCAAGATGGAAATTGACTGCCATTTCGATTTTGAGCGTGACAGAAATCGGAAATTTCCACAATTTCATGAAATTTAAGACCATGTTTCTCTCTAGCCAAACCACCATAAAAAATAGCAAACACTACACATCAGTACACCACCATAATCTCTATGCATCCATATGCCTTCCAAAACCTATAAAGCAACTAGCAGAAAAGCCTCAGAAAACTAGGACACCCGTCACACACCCAATACTATTTAAATAAATAAATGTCTAGCCAAAAAAAAGAAACAGAGTCTCATCTGCAACAGATTGTTGGTGTTGAACTCCTTCAAGGATGGCCCTCCACAAAAAAGCCTTAATATTACAAGGAATCTTTGTTTTCCACAAGCGATAAAGAAGAGGAAAGAATGAGAAGAACGACAATAAAAATAAAAAAATCCAATGGAGAAACCACCAGAGACATCCGAACTTCAAAACTAACATCCCCTCTATAGGAACAATGAAAGAAGTACAGCAAACTAAAAAGCAAAGACAGTTTCTCAACTTCCTTATCATAAGTCCTATGAAACACAAGCACCATCAATAATCAAAAACAAAGAAATTGGCAAATCATGACCCAAGAAAGATCTCTCAAAAACTGATCCACCAAAGCAATGTCTCTAGAGTCCAAATTTCTACACCCCCCTCCTTTTCAGATCTACCAATTATCTCCTAACTCACAAGAAGATTTCTCCTCTTAACCATTCCTACCTAAGAAAGTTCCTCTAAACCCTCTAAAATGGGTAATTGGGGAGGATTCCTTGTTTCAGAATTAGAATGTTGCATTATTTGTCATAATGCTAGATCATATAAATATGGTGAAGGATAGGCAACCTCATTGAAACTAATGTACATTTTCACACCTTCTAAACAGAAAGGAACAACAAAACAGCAAAACAAAGGATACCTTTGAGAAGGTGTTTTTTCTGTGGCATCTTTCCAAATTCCCAAGAATGTGATGCCCATGGCATCTCACTCCCACATTTGTTTGAGCATGGGATATTGATCTGGCGGGCATATTCACATTCCTAGGAATGAAATGCTTCCCATGAAACATGAGCATCCTATTCCCACCCACCCCCATGGGCAAGTTTCATGTGAATCCTAGTTTTTAGACCAAATTGCCCACACTATTTTGGATTTTGGACAATAATGCCCCTATAATATAATCATACTTTATTATAATATTTAAAATAATAAATTATTAATAAAATAAATTTTAAATTAGTATAAAACATTAATTTTTTTTATTAAAAAATATATAAAATGTTAATTAAATATATGTACATTATTTTTAAAATGTCTATTAAAAGTGTAAATATTTATGTTAATTAACATTTTAATTGACATTTGTATTTTATTAAATAAAAGTGATATTATATTTATATATAAACTATTTTTAAAATGTCTATTAAAATTGTAAATATTTAAGTTAATTAACATTTTAATTGACATTTGTAATATATTAAATAAAAGTAATACTATTTTTGTCTTATAAAAATTTCATGTAATTGTTAATATTTCAAAATCATATTGCACTCAATTATTTTGATTAACCAATTATTAATTTTTAAATGTTTTAAATTTATAACTAATGAACATTTTAGGGTACAGATTTAATTAAACACATATTTTTAGAAAGTTTTTGGGTAGAAAAATATAATTATTTTCATGTATTAGTTACACACAAGTCAAGAGTATAATTGGTCATCTTCTTGAAATACCTTCTAGGATTCCCATGAACCAAATATTAACATGGGAATCCTGCGTACATTCTTGAGAATCTTACAACACGAACCAAACAAAATTATTCCCATAAGGCTGGCATACTATTCCCAAGAAAGTGATTCCTAGGAATGCGATTCCAAAGGAATATTCTTTATGCCATGAACCACACGACACCTAAGGATGGTGGAAGAACACATCACCCAACCATTGTCTAAATAGTTGTGGACCAAGAAGGATAGGTTACCATTCAAAAATTTGTGCGTATGCAAGACTCATCCCTCATACTCCCAATGGCAATTTTTTTTTTGCAGTAGCTCTTTTTTTTAATCAGCAAAGATTAATTATGTTAAAAATAGACATCAAGGGGGTGCCACCCAAATACAAAAGAATTTTTTTTTTTTTTTATCAGTATCATGGGAGGATGACATTACATGAATTTGATTTTCACTACTTTTACTTACTAAAATATAGTAGCGTTCATTTATATATATATAAAGAAAGAAGACACTGACCTTGTTTAAATAATTCAGTTGAGTAATAATGCAGGTAATTGCAACCATTAGAAAAACCCATGTCTGGAAGTGGGCGACCTGGCTTGAACCCTCTAGTGTAAGTTTTATGGCAATGCCTATGGCTTTAATGCTCATAACCTGCAAAAATAACACAAGATTAAACCAAAAAAAAAAAAAGGGATGTATCAAACCTTACCACAAGTGGTTGATCTAATCATAGAATATTCTTATTGAAGCTGGAAAAATGCACAAGGAAGAGAGAAAGCATACGCATACATTTTTTTTTTTTTTTTTTATACATCACGACAAAAAGTTCTATGCCATTTGTTTGTTTTTGCAATATTAATTCATCTCAACATATTAACAGTGAATAAATCACAGATTTAGGGGACAATGCAACTCTGCTATGCCTTGGGTTCTGAATCAGCATTCAACAGAAGAACTAAAAAAATAATTAAAAAAATAAACTAACCGTCAAAGATCCAATTATGGAACAAATGCCAATATAAACCATTATATTTGTCTGCCCATAGCGTGGTTCACAATACAACACCAGCACCAGGACTACAGCTATTGCTGATGCTGTGTACAAAAGAAAAGCTGGAAAACATGTCAAAAAGCATCAGTAGGAAGAAGAATGAATAACAATAAGAACAACAGTCAAAGCTCATCAGTTCACCTGGTTGAATTGCTAGTTCCCAAATTTCTTCCACTGAACTCAAACTACGTTCACTAGGTGCATGAAGCACAATCAATGTAGAGCCCACAATACACAAAACACACCCGAGTATTCCCATTTTCCGCAACTTTTCTTTCAATAAGAAATGTGCCAAAACAGCACTGCCAATCAAATTAAGACAGCCAAACCATTATTCATTACAATCACCCTAGATAATTTAGAATACAGACGTTATATAATTTTTTTTTTTTTAAAGTTAAATCCAGATTCACCTCACAATTATACTCAAAGCTCCAAGTGGTGTCACCAGTACAGCGGGTGCATAAATGTACGCTATAAAATTGGCAATTTCTCCAACCACCACTGCCAAAACATGAAAAGGAAAGCAAATATCTAATTTAAATCCATTGACAAACATAATAAATCAGGTCAGAAATCAAAATTGAGCAATACCAACTTACTGGTGACCATGCCGACCCACCAAAGTGGCTCTAACAAATAACCATATCCACCTGAACCTAGATGCCATGAGCAGAAAAATTCATCATTATAAGTATACCAGACTAAAATCAACTGGCCTACAAACTATTCTAAGTATACGGATCATGAGTTTTACAATTAAAAATAATTTAAAAAAGAAAAAAAACATATACCACATCATTGAGAAAAAATTAAAATAAATAACAACAAACAATAACCAGATATTTTCAGGCAAGCCAGAAGAACAAGACCAAGAAAAGCAAGAAGAATAAAGTTCACATTGTCTGGTTAAACCTCATAGATTTAAGCTGTTGTTGACTAGATATGGGGATATTTTGGGACTTGAGGTTATTTAACTAAAAAAGAAAAAAAGAAAGCAAGCAAACATACCAACCAACCAGCCAAATAAAAGGTTTTAATTAGTTGTCATCAATTTCAAACCATTCCACTGGAGATTGATTCTGGTAAGTAAAAAAGCACATCGTCAGGCCCATAGTTGCCTCTGGGGGATGTCTCCAATGCTCAAATTGACAAACGATAGAAGGATGAAAATGAATTAGAGTTGTAAGGAACAGGTATGCATACTTTACTCTGCACCTCATGGCCTCCATTTATAATGCTTGGAGAGATCCTGGGGAATTAGGACTCTTTGTGCCTACCTTAACACACCATGATAAAGCAACATTGGTTGGAGAATAGAGCTTATCCCTCGGTGAGCCATGAGATTCTCATGGTTGTCATGTTTATCTATCATAGAACCAAGGGGGTTGAGCTGGAGTTGGGGCATGATAATTTCAGCCCTGACATACCCCAATGACAACCTGGGCTGACTTTGGAGGTGACCTAGCCAGATTTGGTGGGGAAATGGGTTTGAGCGTCTGGATGTATTCTGTAGAGGATCTTAAGGATTAGTGGGCCCAATCTTGATTTTATCCCCAAAAAAATTTTCCCTGCTCCCAAGGCTTAAGGTGTCAGGCACCTCAGTGAAAGGAGTAACCCAGAAACTTTCTCAGGCAAATTACCTTGGCTAGCTTAGTTTCTCAGCTTGGTGTTAGCTGCTGCACATTTTCCCAGATGATTGCCGTTCATGCATTCTTGATCAGCTTGACTTTAGATATCTAAGGTGGTTAGTCTATTGGCTTCAAGGATTTCCTCAGCTTGGTGGATAAGTCTTATTCATAACAAGTCAGCTCTGTCATTTGGTTCCACAATAGGCCATAGCATTTTCAAAGATGAGCACTGAAAAGTTGCATGTTTTTCCCACCTACCCTGCCTTTGTCCCAGAAACCCTACTAGTTTGTGGCTAGAAAGTTGAGAAATGTCTTTTCAAGTATCTCCTCATATCCAAGGGTAACACATGCGTCCTTTTCATTTCCCATGCAATAATTGTTTCCACTTCTGCAGCCACCCCTGCCCGAGGATAGGGAAGAGGGTACATGTTGAGCCTTCATAGGCCTTTGTGTATAGCCAAATCCAAGCCATCCACCCCATCTTGAATTACGTCGTCAAATGTTTCTATATATAAAGCCTATTTTTCCTCTCTTTCATCACTTAATTTGTTTTGTGCTATTTCGCTGTTGGATTGCTACCAGGCTGCTTCTCGTTTTCTATTTGTCCTTCTCTGCCTTCGCCTTTTCCCATCTTTTCTTTGGTGCATGAAGTGTGGCTGCTTTTCCATGATTTGTTTGTTTTTTTTTAAGTATTTTTTGTTATCCCTTTTTTCACTTTGGACATTAAGTCCCTATTTTAGTTTGGGATTGGTTTTTCCCATGTTCATCTTCTTTTAATAGGGCAAGAGGTGTTCCTTTTTGGTTCAATTGGAACCTTCTTACGCCATGTTGGCCACACCCCTGTTGGAAGTTCCTCGAAATCATCCAATTTCCATGATGATGGAGGGGGCACATCGGGAAATGTGTTATCTAACAACCCAAAACCTCCTCAATTTCCATTGTTATATCTCTAAGATATCCTTAAACAATGATTTTTTGAAGTCAAATCTTTGCCTTCCCCTAGGAAGCATCAACACCTAAGAGTTCTCAAGTGTCAGTATTTGACAAGTTTTGGACACAAACAAGTACCCAACACATATCTGACACAAAAAAGACATGTGCCTAACACTTATTATAAAGTAAACCAAAACAAAACAAGCCTTAATACCACTAGGTGGAACCAGTCAGATGAATCATTGTCCACCAATTTACACAATCGTAGGCCATTTCCTCCGATAATTTGAGGGTTATTAAACCCTTACTCGCTATCTCAGTCTAAGTTATTTTATCTACCCGTACTCTTTCTATTGCCCCTACAAGTAACTAGCTCACTCCTTCGCACTGGTGCACTACTTGGCCTATGTTGCAATGTCCAACCATCTGAGTCGCCCCTTCCTTATCATATCGTCTATAGGTGATATGCCCAACTTACCGCAAATATGTTTATCACTTAATTTATATTTTAACATTATACCACCCATCCACCTTAACATTCTCATTTCAACAACTTTTACTCTTTGGATATGTTGTTTCTTATTTTCCTAGCATTGATCCACATAGCATAGCCTTTTACAATCATCTTGTAAAACTTTCCTTTTAATTTTAAGGGTATTCTACGACCAATAAAGATTCATATCATAGAGATCTAACAAGTATTATGCTAGCTGTCAACTACCTAACGCAACCCTCTTTCTTGACCCAGGCTTCGGACACTTGTTAGAAAGTAAATTAATTAATTTAACTTTTGAAGAACGGGCCCAACACTAACATATTTTGTGCTTTTATTATATTTCGTGCAAATTACTGGTTCTTAGAGTAATGTTTTCCGCATGCTTTATTGAGACTTGCTTGGTCATTCATAGTCATTGGATTTTTTTTCATTGTTGATGATACTTTAATGATTATGTTGAATTTGATGATGATGTGAGTGTCAAGTTATGAAATATGACTCTAAAATTAATTAATTGATGTACTCCAGCCATCCCAAAATCCTAGTTTTGCCTAGTATTCTTGGCTCACTTCTCTTTCAACTTAAAGTTCACCACGTTCAGGTAGGCTAGTGGTATATTACTACATTACTTCCCGACCAGACTACTCATACTCAAGCAGTAGCACCGGTCTTGGTGGTAGGGCAGTAGGAGTCAAGGCAATAGGATCAGTATTAGGAAATAGCTAGGAACGGCAGACTCAAGGCGATGACTAGTAGATCCCTTTCTAATAAAAAATCCCGGCTCGGCTCGGGAAAGTGCTGGCAACAACAGAAAGGAAGAGGTCCATGTAGCTGCTGCTGAGGGAGGCTGCTGCTGATCAAGACAAGCTGGAGGTCTGTATTCAAGAGTCGATATAGTTCTATTCTGTTCATCGTATCAGAGGTTATGTTCCTTTTTGCTCTTTTTTGGGCTTCTTCTCATTCTTCTTTGGCACCTACGGTAGAGATCGGAGGTATTTTGGCCCCCAAAAGGGATTGGCGTTTTGTAAGGTTTTCAAGATGGGCCCTTGCAATCCCAAGTGGAATAGACAATTCTTTAATGCTTTAGACCAGGTTGGTTGAAGCTTTGACTCGAGATGGAAGGAGCTTCTCAAACGCCATGGTCATCTCTTCTTCTAGTTTCATGGTTGACATTTGTTACTTGATCCTATATTTTTTTGATGTCCTAGGTTGCATAGCTCAACAAAGGAACAACTTACCTTACCTAATCTCTTGAGGAGTTAATTGAGGTCTTTGGTGGACCATCTTGGCTTCATAAAACAAATTAGGAACTTCTTGGCAAGTATAGGCTTGCCCTAGTTATGTCTGATTCCCTACCTCATGAAGATAGAGACTTTGCCTTGTTCTCTTCCCTCTAATTTCACTAATCACACATTTTAGTGTCTATGGGCAGAGATGAGCAGCTTGGTTATTTTTAATGCCCTGATGCACATATCCAAGAATTTTAAGGCAAATAAGGACAAATCAGAGGCCAAGCCACCCTACAAGAGATCTCAAGTTGTGTTAGGTAAAGACCAATCAAATCCCTTAACAAACTATCACAATTATGCCAGCTTAAAATCAATTATGGGCATACCTCAATTAGACCTGTCAGGATTCTATATTCATTACAGCAAAAAATACAAAGTCTCAACACGGCAACAAGTTCTAGAAACTTGCATGGAACAAGAAAGCTCAGTGGTTTCAAACCAAACCTCCATTCATCTCACTCTCTTTTCTTCTTCCCTCTTGGCCTTTCCCTTCCTCAAAGGAACTTTGAATAGCTTGTGCCCATCTCTTATTGTGTTGTCGCCTACTTCAAGTTTATGAGTACACTTTTAAGATTATATCGCTAAATTAATCTTTTTTTAAAAGAAGGGCAGCCTAGTGCACAAAGCTCCTACGTATGTGGAGTTCAAGGAAGGAGCGGACCACAATGGATCTATAGTACACAGCCTTACCTTGCACTTTTGCACGAGGCTGTTTCCAAGCCTCGACCCCATGACCTCCAAGTCACACGGCGACAACTTTATTGTTGAACTAATTTAGTTCTAAATAATCTTTGTAAATAAATAGCAAATTTTTCAAGTGATCCATCTCCTAGAGCAGCATGCACACACATTCATGCAGTCAATATTCAAGGCCTTTCTGATGGCAAAAAGCCTTTTCTTGTAAGCAACTTATCAACAACTTCAAGATCAAGCCCAAGGTTTTAAGATGCTTACAAAAGTCACGCTTCATAACAAATGGGGAATATGAATCTTTAGTTCTGGTAATTTACATCAGCCCACCAAGTTTTCATCAAAAGGCATCCAAGGTATGAATAATTTTCACCATCCACTATCTGCCTTGCACAGATATTTAATTTTGTGGAGATGATGTTTTATTAACTGAGTCCATATGAACCCGATATAGGAGAATTGTGGAACTTCAACTAAGAATCAAAGAGGGGTAAAAAGAAACTGAAACTTTGCCTCTCAATGTGGTGTAGCTCAGCATAGTCATGGTAACTTGCCACATGTTTGTTGCAAGTGAAAGAGATATTTATTTATGAATACAAAATTGATACATATTATTGCCTAAGCGCAAATAAGTGATATTCCCACCATGCATTTGACAAAATGTCTAGGGTCTAACCAAATTTTCATTTTTTATTTCCTTTCCCATGCCCATACATTTATGCCACCATGTCCTAGCTATTGCAACATTCTTGTTCGTTAAGTGTAGAGGTGATTTTAATTAATCACATAATCATTATATTTTAAATCCAAGAGGGCATGACCTTTATGTTAGTGTGTGGGGTAAATGGAAACCATTGGATTGGCTCCCTACAAAGTGAGTGAATCTGAATATAGTTACGACAGCTCACCAAATGTTTGTTAGAAAGTGACTGACAATCTTGTAGGCAATCCCCTCCACATATACTTTTTTCAAATAAGAGAAAACTATTTTAAAAACCAAAAAATAATGTCCAAGGAAACAGTCTGTCTGCATGGAAGCAGGGTTAAGGCTGCATACACTGACAACCCTCCTCCCTATCCTCGCAAAGCAGGGACCCCTTGTGGCATGGGGATGCCCTTTTTGGAATAGGACAAGATGTCCTCAAGATACCAAAAGAAGCTAGGACCAGAAAGAAGTGAGTTTCCTCCAATTTTTTGAAGGTCTAACAGCAATAAACCCCAAAAGACCCCTAAAAAGTGGACCCATGACAAAACTAAAAACATCCCATAATAATTTAGGACAAGACACATGGCCCATAAAGATTCTCAAGTTCCTATCAATCCAAAGGGTCCATAAGGTAGCAAAGACTGCTCCGCTCCATGAAGCACACCCTTTCTACCTGAGCCAAAGTCCCTATGCTTCACTAGTAAGAAGTCTCCTACATTCCAAGGTGCCACCACCCCTCCACATATTGTTAATATAGCATGCCTTGGCTTTTGCACATTGCCACTGCCCATCGGTTTACATTAGATATCTTGATTTTTACATTGCTACCTAGATAGTAGAAGGAGAGTTATTGATTACCCATGCAGTATTAAATGCATGGATTGTAAACATTTAGTTATAGTCTTATAATTAAGAAATGGAGCATTATATTGGCACCAAACGTAATCTATAATTTATAATGGAGAGTATCCCAGATTTTCTTTTTTTGTGGCTACATATCTCTATCTTGCTAATCTTGAATATGAACTTAAAAAAAATGCAACTATGCTGGCCCTTAATGTTCTGACAAGTACTAACAAGCTTGCTAGTAGGTACATACAACTATCGAAATTCATTTTTTAAGATTATGATTAAATTTATGGGAAAGGTAGTTGTGTCCTCAAAATGGAGGGAAATTGGTCTACTTGATTAGCCTAATGCTTTGCCAAGTTCGCATCCTCACGGTTTAGTGCCCGCCTTACTACAATGAAAGGTGGCTCTCACATTCATTGCACACATTGTTAATGGTTCACTAAGTGATTGGTATATGACTTAGAAATAATACAAGGACTCTACTCATTTTTTTATCAACAAAGATAAGTATTATAGAATAGAGGTATGGGGATGCCACCCAAAGTACAAAGGAAACAACAAGATAAATACATCCCTTACAAAAAAGTATCAAGGAAATCAAGGATTACAAAGGAGTCCTGCCAATCAACCCAATATGCCAACTAGAGATCGTAGCAATCCACGATCCTTAACAGCTTGATGGGAGAAGCAATTCCTTCGAAAGCTCTTTTGTTCCAAGGGAATGAAGGATAGAGACATTCTTCCTTCCTTGTTTGATCTAATCCCTTTCCAAGCCCATAGTTTACCCTCCACCGTAGCTATAGTGACCAACTTCTGCCTAACCATGGAAATGGCCATGTCCCATATTTTCATAGTCCAAAAGCAATGCAAAAGGACATGATCAATCATTTCTGCCTGCTCCAAGAATAAAAAGCATATATTAGCAAGAGGCAAGCCCTTTTTTCTTCTAAAGATTGTCCATGGTAAGGAACCTCCAACGAGTTGCTTCCCATGTGAAAAAAACAACCTTTGTCAGGGCTTCCACTTTCCAAATTAGTTTCCATGGAAGTTGGTGCTGCACTCAGTCGGGAGCTAAGGTGTTTATAGAATGATTTGACCATGAAGTTTCCATCCTTGCTCAAAACCCATTAGGCTCATTAGAAGGGGCCCGACACTGGATCTTATAGAGATTTCTATAAAATATGTTAAGAGTATCAAGCTCCCAATAAAAAGTATTCCTATTCATGAGAATATTTCGAACCGACCCCTGATGGGTGAACTCTAGGTATTGGCTAATAAGGGCATCCTTGTCGCAAGCTAGCGTAAAGATGGAATGGAAAGAAGAGCTAAGCTAGGATTTGCCACACTAGATATATCATACTTGAAGAACACATCCTCTCCATCCCTCACATGAAAGTAAAATGTGAGAAAATTTCTCCTATCCTCTCTTGATGTATCTCCAAACACCTATACCATGAGCTTCCTTCAATTTTTTAGAGGTCCAACAATTATGATGGAGACCATACTTGATAACAATGACATCCCTCTAGAAGTGATTTTTCTCTATTATGAATCCCCAAAGTCATTTCCCAGAAGAGCCTTATTAAAGATGAGAAGGGATTTGAAGCCAATACTGGCCTTTTGCAAAGGTGGTTTAACCACCTCCCATTTAACAAGATGGTATTTGAAAACCTCACTCATGTTCCCCCAAAGGAATCTTCTTCGAATACCTTCCAATCTCTTGGCTACCGCACTTGGGATAAGGAAAAGAGACAAGTAGTAAGCTAGGAGGTTGGACATAGCACTTTTAATGAGCGTGAGTCTACTTCCTTTTGACAAAAAAGTTCTTTTCAAACCAGCAAGTTTCTTTCCAAACCTGCCATTGATGGATTCTAAACAACCTTATCCTTGAACTTGGCTCCTAAGGGGAGACTGAGGTACGTAATAGGAAAGGCTCCAAGTTTGTGGCCTAAAAGACCTGCAAGAAAAGGTCCCCACAGAATGAATTAGTTGCCATATGAATTAGTTGATATAAATTATGCCATAAATTGATGTCATGATCCTAGCACACAGTTATGAATTGATAAACACAAGCAATAGCTAAAGGCATTGCTATTTAAACACAAAGGTTTGCCTAGAATATTTTGTCATACAATTACACACATAGGCCCAATGCACATAACACAATTTTATTATATGTATACTTAAATCTGAGTTTAATTTTTCAACCTTCTTGCAATCCAACTAAATTGAGTATGCATATTAATTTCACATATGCAGAAAGTGCTTAAATTTGTATAAGTCCATATACTTCTAGTGAATGTCATTACTTTATCATTCATTGGAATGCATTCAGCCTACTTATAAGACTTTATAAAATGTTGGAATCATGTTGAGGACATTATTTATTCCTACCACTTAGACTATTGCTTGCTTGACGAAATGATGGACCAGTGGGTGTACATGATTGACACTCTAATAGGAATAGGTATGGACATGCCAACATAATTTTTCAAATATTACTATTTTCTGCTGAAAAATCTAGGACTACTGAAAATATAGATGTGTGGGGAGCTAGCCACTACCACCAAACAAAAAATATGCTAATGACAACATAAGAATGTGCCTTCTCTTCAGAAATCAATGTACAGGGAAATGGTAACCACTCAAAGATATTTTTTGTCAACTAAATTGAAGGAAGAAGTCAGGAAATATTCATGCCCAGAGTACATATGGCCCATTATATCCCATAATATTAGTTAGGCACTGAATCAAAATCTACTGACAACTGAAAGATGCAGTCTCTTTAATAGTGTGGCTCCTCAAGCTTCGCAAATAGAGGGCAATTCTAATATTCCTAAAAGGGTTGAGCTTCAACTGGAGGAGTTGGCTGCATCTTCTTTGCAAGCAAATGGATTTTTGGATCTTGGTATGCAGGATTCAGTAAAAGCCAAGAATGGTTCAGACAGACCCAGCAGTCCAGATGATGATTCTGCTTCCTTGGTGAGAAAAGTGGGCTAATGAGAGGTTGGCTAGCAAGCATGCTTCGCCTACTATTGATGGGGGAAGGTATGCAAAGGCTCAGGCAGTTTGTGGGGGCGATGTTCAAATTAAGTTTGGTGTTGTGGGGGAACAAAAGCAGAGATATTTTAATGGTCAAAAGAGGGATTCAAATGAAAAAGATATTAAGGATAAGGAGGAAAAAGCAATGGGGAATTGAAGGATGAGGATGATGTCATTAGTGAGTTAGCATGTGATGACATTCTGTTGTTCAATGAATTTAGGGTACAGCATGGGTGTATGTCTAAGTCATCTAACTTACTTGGGGATCTATCGTATGTGCCACCATCTCCAATGGAGAGGTTTGAAGGGAGTTCCTGTTTTTGACAAAGATGATTTGGGAAAAGAACAGCAGGATTTTGCCTACTCCTATGGAAGAAATTAATGGGAAGAACATAGCAGCCTAACACCTACTGGATAAGATGGGTTATGGCTATCTAGTCATGGAGGGAATGAAGTTCATTTGATAGCGCTAGAAAGGTGAAGAAAGGCCAACGGGAATTCCAGTGGGATTAAAAGGGGTTTTCTTAATCAAGTTCAGTTAGTTATTTTATCCCTGTATTTTGTTTTATCCTTTCTTTCTTTGGCAGTGTCTTTTACTTTTTGAGGATTTCTTGCACCCCCTTTAATTGTAATTTCTCATTTCTTCCACAAAGGCCTGCTTATGAAAACAAAGTGGCTCAGACACAGTAAAAACCTTCTCAAGAAGCCTAAACAGAACACAACTCAACCACAATACCAACAATAGACATTGGCGCATCCATTGTACCAACCGGCCAATAGATGGCAGCTTGGCCTCAGTAATGACCTGTTCAGAAGACAAGAGGCCTAAACTGACTACAGCTTGGCTGCTGTACCAACCTGCCATAAGGAACAGAGCAGCACAACCACTGTACTAAATTTCAAAGACAATAGGTCTTAAAAGTTCGCAACTCAACCACTATACCAACTTGCCATAAAGAACAAAGCAACTCAGCAGCTATAAAAATGTTCTCAAAAGAAAAAAGGCTTCAATGCCTGACAATCAGAAGAAACGAGACACAAAGGCACAAGCCTGTTGACCTAACTGGGCTTTTCAATCAGTTTTGGTGATAACAAACAAATGATAATCTAACTCGGAATGGTTGAGTAATGATGTTTCAGGTTTGACAATAATACAAGGATCATTATGGAACATCAAGCTACATTCATTAACAAGTGATCCAAGAGAAGCTCAAAGCAACATCAGATTGATCAATGCATGGGGAAACTAAAACCAACTCAAGCTAAAGTCCAGGGGATTTCAAAGTGACCATGAAGTGGAAGATTTTAAGCTTAGAGTATAAGGTTTTAGGATGAGCAATGTAAGTACTTCAAAGTTAAATATCTATTGAAATATCATTTGAAACTCTTTAGGGGAAAAATATGGACTTAGAGACCTATTTTAAAACCCTGGAAAATGTTTTATAAAAGAACAAAGAAAGAGACCAAAACATATTTTTGAAATGGAAATAAAAAACCAAAAAGCATACTGCTCAGAAGACTGAAGTTACGGCTCAGAAGACTGAAGTGTCAACTTCAGAAAACTGAAGTTTAAGCTCAGTCGTCTGAAGAATTACTTCATAAAACCGAAGATTAAGTTCAATCGTCTGAAGATTTATTGGTGAAACATAGAAACTGGCAGAAGCACCTCAGAAGATTGAACTCTGACTTCAGTCGTCTGAACCCAAAACTTCAGAAGTCTGAATCCTAACTTCGGACTTCTGACCCTGTGCCCAGTTCAAAATTTTCAAAGCATTAAGGAACTTCAGTCGTCTGACCTCGATACCTCAGAAGATCAAACACTGTTAAAGGGCAAATTTTTTAAATGTTTTAAATTTTAAATATCAGTTACTTTTGCCCCAAAATTTCTAAAAACTTGGGAAATACTCCAAGTAAACTTGGGCAAAACGAAAACACTTTTGAAAGCCTACAAATACATGATTTTGCAAATCAAAACATACCAAGAATTGAAAAATATGCTCTATGCTCTCTTGCATTCAAAGTCATTACTTGCTAATTCTCTTGCAATCTGAAAATGCTGACATTCTACATACTGATTTCTCATCTGGAGAAAAGGGGACTTGGTGAATTC
Source organism: Malania oleifera (assembly GCF_029873635.1). NCBI lineage: Eukaryota > Viridiplantae > Streptophyta > Magnoliopsida > Santalales > Ximeniaceae > Malania > Malania oleifera. The sequence continues at coordinate 21,021,596 of NC_080424.1, read as the reverse complement.
TAATCGTGAGCTTCGAATTGTATTTCATCTTTGATATTAAATTCTAAAGTATATAGATTTGAATTGTACTAATCAGCTCTGTGTGTGAGCACTCTTTGACACATCTACTTGCTGTTTCTCTTGTAGTTATTGGACGATTCCAGGCTTGTTGGATCGTTGACCGAACGAGGGAAAACCGTTTGAAGAGGCGGGCTCTAGCCTACTTGAGGAAGCAGTTGTAAAGGTGTTGTTCCACTCGGTAAAGGAACTAAGCTAGTGGAATCCTTTGGTAGTTTGCCAAAGACGACGACGTAGGCTGGGGATAAGCCGAACCTTGTAAATCTCGGTGTTCTTCTCATCCTTATTTTCTGCACCATATATCCTTGTGTATGCTAAGTGCAAGTTGCAAGGCTTAACATCCATATCCAAAGAAGACTCTTGATTTTAGAAAGTACGTTTTAATTAACCGTTTGCGGAAACCCATAAGGGAGTACGTTGGTTAATTTGCGGAAATCTTGATTAAGAGAAGCGCAATAAAATTCCATTCAAAACAGGGTTTTGCAAACAACTACAGGGCTGCTACCAAAAAGCTTAACATTTTTGAATGATTGATTGATTTTCATACTTTGGTTGGTTGGATTGTGTTTTTAATTTTCAGTACTTTGTGGTGTGATTTGGTTGTAATCATTAGCTGATTGATTTACTTTCTTGTTATTGCATTAAAACAAGTAAGAGGTAAAAAAGAGGTTAAAATTTTTAAATAATCCAATTCACCCCTCCTCTTGGGAAAGTTATTCTAATTTCAATTGGTATCAGAGCCTAGTTATAGTAAATCTTAACAAGAAGCTATAAAAAGATCTAATGGCACATATAGGAGTAGCTCCCTTCGGAGAGGGTCAATCCTCAACCCGTCCACCAATCTTTGGTGGACATAACTATACTTTTTTGAAAAAACGAATGCAAATCTATCTTCAACATATGGATTGGAAAGCTTGGGAAGTAGTCATGGATGGAGATCTAATTCCTACTAAAATAGTGGATGGAAAACAAATTCCTAAAGAGAAAAAGGATATGACCAATATAGACTACAAAATGCTTCAAATAAATTCAAGTGCCATAAATGCCTTGTATTGTGCTTTGGACGCTAAATTCAATACAGTCATAACCTGCAAAACGGCCAAAGAAATTTGGGACAAGTTAGAAGCAACATATGAAGGAACGGTAGATGTTAGAGACAATAGGATAGACATGCTAACTAGTGACTATGAAGCATTCAAAATGAATTCAGATGAAACAATCACTAGTATGTATACTAGATTTACTCACATAATAAATTTTTTAAGTGCCTTAGGAAAGACCTACACTACCTATGAAATGATTAGGAAAATACTAAGAGGTATTCCCTCCATATGGGAACCAAAGGTCACTGCAATTACGGAAGGTAGGAATCTTAAGACCACCTCACTAGATGAACTTATAGGTTCACTACTCACCTATGAAATGACATTAAAAGAAAAAAATCCTAAACCTAAGCATAAGAAATCCATTGCCTTAAAAGCATCTAGTAAAAGCTCAAGTGAAGATGAAAGTGAATCAAGTGACCCAGACCAAGAAGAATTAGCATTCATCACTAAAAGACTTGACAAGTTCTATAGGAGAAATAAAAGGTTCCCTAGAAAGTTTAGTAAAAAGAAATCTGAAAAAGGGGAAACAAGTAGGAAAGAAAACAAAAGTAAAAATGATCCTCCTATATGTTATCATTGCAAGAAACCAGGAAACATCAAGCCGGACTGCCCTTTACTCAAGAAGGATAAAAAGAAGAAGAAGGAAGCCATGAAAGCGACATGGGATGATTCAAGCTCAAGCGATACAAAGAACGACTCAAGCGGACAAGAGATAGCAAATATGTGCTTCATGGCAAATGATGAAGAGGTAAATTCTTATTACTCCTCAACGTAATCTAGTAATGAATCTTGTGATGAATCTTGCGATAGTATGCCCTCCTATAAAGAACTACAAGCTGAGTTATTTACCTTACATAAAAGGTTTATTAAAGTCTCCAAAAGAAACATAACTTTGAAAGAACAAAATAAAACATTAATAAAACAACTTGAACCTTCTAAATCCATTGAAAAGGAGAAAGAATCTAGTATTGGAAAATTAGAAGAGAAAATAAAAGATATGACTCAAGAAATAGGCAAAATACAAGTAGATGATCTAAATAGGAAGGATCTAGAAATAATTGAACTTAAAAAGACAATAGAGGATAAAGAGAAAATCATTTATAACTTTACCAAAGATAAAGAAAATTTTGAAAGAATGATTGGACAACAAAGATCACATGGAAATAGAGAAAGAATCGGATATAATGGAAAAACAAATAAAAGAAGTAAAAAGTTGTTGGCCTAACCAGGTTTTTCAATCAGTTTTGGTGATAACAAACAAAGGACATTTTAACTTGGAAAAGTTAAGTTTTGATGTTTCAGGAAAACAAGGATTATTATGGATCATCAAGTTTGATGACCTTCAAAGAGAGTCAACAAGAAGCTTAATATAGCTTAATATTGACCAAAGCAAGGGAAGCTAAAACAAGCTCATGCAAACATCCAATGGACTTCGAAAGCAACAAGGGAATGGATGATTTCAAGAGATTAGCAAATAAGATTCTTAGGAAAACCAATTTAAGTACTTCAAGGGTTAAATATTTATTGAAATATCTTTTGAAGCTTTCTTAGGGATTATGTGGACTTAGAGATTTTCTAAAAATCCCAGAATAAGTTTTATAAAGTTTAAAAGAAAGAGAGCAAATCAGTTTTTGACACTAAAAGAAAAAAAATCAGAAAAGAATTCAGTTCAGATTACTGAACTTCAACTTCAGATGACTGAAGAACATCTTCAGACATCTAAAGAATAAGTTCAGATGTCCAAAGATTTTCTGGGAAGAAACAGCAACAAGCGGTAGCAGTTCAAATGACTGAACTTGAACTTCGGTCGTCTGAACCCGATTCTTCAGTCATCTGAACCTCCTCTTCGGTTGTCTGACCCTGTGTCCAGTTAATTTTTTTAAAGGACTTGGGAACTTCAAATGACTGAACTCGAGTGTTCAGCCATCTGAACACTATTAAACAGGCAAATTTTTTAAAATTTAATATTCTAAATATCAATTGCTTGGGCTCCAAACTTTCTAAAAACTTGGAAATACTTCGAGGAAACTTTAGCAACAAGGAAACTCGTCTGAATGCCTATAAATACATGGTTTTCTAAATCAAAACAAACCAAGTCTTGAAAATCTCTCATAAGCTCTCTTGCTCTCAAAGTTTCATCTTGTTCATCTCTTGCAAACTGAAAGTGCTGTGATTCTGAGATTCTTGATCATCAATTCCTGAAGTTATATTGCTGATTTCTCATCTGGAGAAAAGGGAGTTTGGTGAAATCCTTCTTAAGCTTCAAAAGTGTATTTCATTCTTGATATTTAAACTTTTGAAGTACATAGTTTTGAATTGTACTAACTTGCTCTTTGTGTGAGCATTCTTTGTACACAATCTTCTTATTGATTTTCTTGTAGATTTTGGACGATTCCAGGTTATTGGATCATTGACCAAACGAGGGTATATTGTTTGGAGAATGCGGGCTCTAGCCTTAACAAAGGAGTGGTTGTAATCGATGATTTTTCCGCCCGGTAAAGGAACTGCAAATAGTGGAATCCTTTGGTAGGTTTTGCCAAGGGCGAGGACGTAAGCTATGTTGAAGCCGAACCTCGTAAAAGTCTCGTGTTATTCTTTCTTTTCCCTGCTCTTTATTTTTCAGCAATATTTACAATCTGTGTGGTTGTTCTAAAATTGAAAAACTCTAAGTATTTGATTGTTAAATAGACCAAAAGATAATTTGTTTTGGATTGATCAGCATTGATTGCAGAAACCGAAAGGGACTACGTTGGTTGATCATTCTTAACTTATTAATCTGAAAGTTTGTTTAAAAGCTGAATATTGGGAGGAATTGTGCATAAGATTTTATCTAACACAAAGTTTATACTAGTACAGAAAATTTTCTTATTATTGATTAAGTGGTTAATTATCTTGTTCATTGGTTGAGTTTCTTAATCTTGTGGTTACGTTTAAGTATTAATTGAAGTAATAAAACAAAAGAATTAAAAAGGGATATAAAATTTTAAAATCCCAATTCACCCCAATCTTGGGAAGCTATTCCTAATTTTAAAAGTTATTCATGAGGTATTTTGTTAAAGAAGCAAAGCAGTATGCTAGCACTTCCTCAACCAATATACATGAATATACTACATACTACATGTGCAAGAATAAAGGACATGTGATGTTCAATTGCCCACTCAAAAGGAAATATGTTAAAGTTCCAGGTGAATGGAAAGTTAACAATGGAACTAGAAATAATCCAAAGAAAGTTAAGAAAATTTGGGTTTCAAAAACTAACACCATGAATCCTACATTGTAGGTGTGCTTTAGGACAACACCATCAAGGGAAAAGTGGTACTTGGACAGCGGGTGCTCAAGACACATGACCGAAGATAGGACCAAGTTCACCACACTAAAACAAAAAGATGGGGGATACATGACCTTCAGTGATAATGTCAAAGGTAAAATTGTTGGCATTGGTAAAATAGGTAAAGAACCCTCTCTTACAATTGATGATGTGTAGTTGGTAGATGGTTTAAAACACAATCTTTTGAGTATTAGTCAATTAAATGACAAAGGTTTTGAAATAATTTTTAAGAAAGAAAAATGTATTATTCCAAATCCTAAGAATAATGAAACCTTATTCACAACTCATAGGGTAAATAACGTATATTGTATAAATCTTGATAACCTAGTTAATCAAAATGTGACTTGTTTGGCTGCCATGAATGAAACTAGTTGGCTTTGACATAGGAAACTAGGACATGCAAGCATGAACCTAATATCTAAACTATCCAAAAAAAATTTAGTAAAAGCATTACCGAATACAAAATTTATAAAAGATAAGATTTGTGATGCATGCCAAAAAGGAAAACAAGTCAAAACAAGTTTTAAAAAGAAGAAGTATATATCAACTAGTAGACCCTTAGAACTCTTGCACCTAGACTTATTTGGCCCTACTAGAACACAAAGCTTAGAAGGCAAACAATATGCCTTTGTAATTGTAGATGATTATTCAAGATATACTTGGGTATTGTTCTTAGCAAATAAAGATGAAGCTTGTAACATGATAATCACTCTATGCAAGAAACTACAAAATGAAAAAAGCTATAATGTAACTAACTTTAGGAGTGATCAAGGTAGAGAGTTCAAAAACAAAATGTTGATAAATTTTGTGATGATCATGGAATAAACCATAACTTTTCAGCACCTACGAGTCCACAACAAAATGGAGTTGTTGAAAGAAAAAATAGACCCCTCCAAGAAATAGCAAGAACCATGATAAATGAAAATAATTTACCTAAGTACTTTTGGGCGGAAGCTGTAAATACAGCTTGTTATATTATAAATAGGGTATCTATTAGATCAAGTCTAGATAAAACACCTTATGAACTATGGAAAGGTAGTATTTTAATGCAAATGTTTTATTCTCAATAATAAAAATGATTTAGGTAAATTTGACGCAAAATCTGATGAAGGTATCTTCTTAGGATATTCCACAAATAGTAAAGCCTATAGGGTTTATAACAAAAGAACTCTTACTATTGTTGAATACATACATATAACTTTTGATGAATCAAATCACTATGTCAAAGAAATTAAGAATGATGAAAGAGAAGATATCTCAGAAAAAGAAGATAATCTTGAAGTAAAAGAAGAAAACAATGATGAAACTTCAAATGAAAACTCCATAGAAAACCAAGAACTACCAAAAGAGTGGAAATATGTTAAAAGTCATCCAAAAGATCAAATTCTTGGAGAACCATCAAAAGGAGTAACCACTAAAGCATCATTAAAAAATATATGCAACAATTATGCATTTTTATCTCAAGATGAACCCAAGAACATTGAAGAAACCTTAAAAGACGATTCTTGGATTATGGCTATCCAAGAAAAACTAAATCAATTTGAAAGAAGTCAAGTATGGGAACTAGTGCCTAAACCTAAAGATCGTTCAATCATAGGAACTAAATGGGTGTTTAAAAACAAGAAAGATGAAAATGGGGTAGTAGTTAGAAACAAAACTAGGCTAGTAGCACAAGGATATAACCAAGAAGAAGGCATTGACTACAATGAAACCTTTGCCCCTGTAGCTAGAATGGAAGCAATTAGAATGGTTCTTGCCTATGCAGCCCATAGGGATTTTAAACTATATCAAATGAATGTAAAAAGTGCGTTCTTAAATAAGTATATAAATGAAAAAGTTTATGTAAAACAACCAGCAAGTTTTGAAGACACAAAACATCCCAATCATGTATTTAAATTAACTAAAGCCTTGTATGGTTTAAAACAAGCTCCTAGAGTTTGGTATGAAAGACTAAGCAAATTCCTACTTAATAATGATTTTTCAAGAGGAAAAGTTGACAGCACCTTATTTATAAAGAATAAAAACAAACACATGCTAATAGTACAAATATATGTGAATGACATCATTTTGGAGCTACAAATGAAGAATTATGTAAAGAATTTGCAAATTGCATGCAAAAAGAATTTGAAATGAGTATGATGGGAGAGTTGAATTATTTCCTAGGGTTACAAATCAAACAAGCCAAAAGTGGAACTTTATAAATCAAACAAAATATATTAAAGATGTGTTAAAAAAGTTTGACATGGAAGGAAGTAAACCCATAGGAACTCCTATGAGCACCTCAACAAACCTTGATAAAAAAAAAAGGGAAAATCAGTGGACACAAAACATTTTCAAGAAATGATAGGAAGCCTATTGTATTTGACCGCCAGTAGACCAAATATCATGTTTAGTGTATGCATGTGCACTAGATTTCAATCAGCACCTAAGGAATCTCATCAAGTCGCTGTTAAAAGAATATTAAGGTACTTGGTAGGCACTCTTGATTTAGGATTGTGGTATCCCAAGGAAACTGATTTTGAAATGATTAGCTATTTGGATGCGGATTACGCTGGATGTAAAATAGATAGAAAAAGTACTAGTGGCACTTGTCACTTTCTAGGACACTCACTAGTATCTTGGTTTGCAAAGAAGCAAAATTCCGTAACTTTATCCACAGCCAAAGCCGAATACATAGCTGCCGGGAGTTGTTGTGCACAAACATTTTATATGAAACAACAACTAAAAGACTTCAATCTTGAATACCAAACAATACCAATTAAGTGTGACAACACAAGTGTAATAAACATTTCTAAAAATCCTATTTTAAACTCAAGAACTAAGCACATTGATATAAGACATCACTTTCTAAGAAATCATGTTCAAAAAGAAGATATAATACTTGAATTTATCAAAACAAGTGATCAATGGCCAGATATATTCACAAAACCTCTCAGTGAAGAAAGATTTATAACCATAAGGAGAGAACTTGGATTAATACATAGCAGAGAATGGTGTTAGAAAGAAATTATAAAATTTTTCTGAACTTCAGTTGTCTGAACCTAAATCCTCAGACGACTCAACACTGTAAACTGTAGGTTCAGATGGTTGAACCTAGAACTTCAGACGTCTGGGAGGCTACTGAATTTTCAAATTCAGGATCTGGAAATCTTCAGATGACTAAAGATAATCTTCAGTATTCTAAAGTCGCGGAGTTTAAATATAACAACTCTTAAAAAAACCCTAATTTCAGACATCTGAAGTCTGTTCCATCACTCCTCAGAACTCACCTCTCTCTATCTCCCTTCACTCTCAACCAAAAATCCCTCAATCCGAAGCTCCATTCACTCTTCAAAAGTCAATCTCACGTAGTTTAGGGTTTTCCAATCAAGTTTTTCCGCCTACTCCAATCATGCCTCGCACCAAACAAATGGCAAATCATGGATCTTCTTCAGGAAGGGATGAACAAAATATTGAAAAATGGCTTGTCACACCACAAGCCAAACTTCGTTATCGTGCCTCTCTTGGCACCATTGATCCTATTCTGGGTAAGGTGGTGTTAGATATTTCCTTCTTCACTGCTGAATTTCCTGAAATTCTCCCATTATTTAAAAATATAGGATGGTATGATTTCATAATTCAGCAACCCAAAGGCATCTTTCCTCATCTCGTCAAAATATTTTACGCAAACTTGATTTATGAAAATGGCATTTTTTCATCTGAAGTTAAAGGGAAGAAAATTCTTTTAAATTCTGAAATACTATCTCCTATCTTCAAAATCACTCCAGGAGAATTTGAATGTCCTACTCCCACTTAATCCTGGATTTTGGAACAAGGTTTTACTCCCGAAATCTTTCTCCCATTAATTATGGACAACGAACCCGTATACTTTGGGCATCCTCCGTTGTATAAGCAACTCAATTTAAAAGCAAATTCTACATAAGATAATTTCCTATAATATTCTCCCCATACAAGGTTCGTTCAATCATCTTTCATACATGGAATGTTTTATTCTTTGGTGTCTTCTTAAAGGTAAAAAGCTAGATTTGGCCAGCTTGATTATAAAATGGATGTGTGCCAAACTAGAATCCTCTAGGGTAGTTCTCCCCTACGGTGGCATTCTCACCCTTCTCTTTGCTCATCTTCATATCTCAAGTGCTTCTGAATTCTTTTGTTAAATGAACCCAATATGATCTTTTCAATCTTACCACCTTAAAACAAATGGAGTACGACAAAGGCAAAGAGGGTTGGTATTTTAAGATTGGTAGACCTCAGTGTGCTCCAGCTACCTCAATAGCAGCTCCTCCTCCTCATACATATGATCAGGGATCTTCACAAGATGCACCCTCGTGGTTTTTGTCCTTTCAACAAGACTTCTCCACTTTCTTATCTGAAGTGCAATCTAGGATTCAGAGTATCAAGGAGAAAGTTACCTCACTTGATCAACGCATAACTCGGATTGAGGAACATCAGGCAAAATCCTCTAGGGGTGGTGATCCCATGGACATCAGCTCAGCTCCTCGCAGTGAAGCTGATAGCTCTGAAGCAGACACTGAGGACGAAGAAGAAGGATCTGAGGAAGAAAAAGGACAAGAAGAAAGTCAAGAAGAAGAAGAAGACTAGGAAAATGAAGAAACTAGGATAGATGACAAGCTGATGATGTAGTTCTAAGTTGTTTGCATTGTATGATACTGTTTGAATGTTTTTGAGTTGTTTGCTTGTAAATTCCCTCTATGTGTAAATACATCCTTGCTGTTATAATATGACTCACTTTCCTATTCCTTGCTTCTTTTTGAATAATGACAAAGGGGGAGAAAATATTGTTAGCAAAGATAATACAAAATGAGAGCTAAAAGCTAAGAGGTAATATGCTAAAGGAAAATATGGTAGATAAGTGAAATATGCACATAACTTGTAAAGATGCAAATAAAAATAAATAAGTTACACAAATATCATACTTTATGAGCTAAACAGATTCAATATCATACTTTATGAGCTAAACAAATTCATATTGAATAAAGTGACATACTTGTTAAAAATTACTACATGTTGGATGATATGCTATTTGTTTACTTAAAATTTTTATCATTATTCTTATCAAATGTTAAAAGGACACTTATTGTAAGGGGAAGTTCTTTTTCAAAGGAACTCTTATCTTTGCTTCTTGTTTGTCATCATAAAAAAGGGGGAGATTGTTGGCCTAACTGAACTTTTAAATCAGTTTTGGTGATAACAAACAAAGAATAATCTAACTTGAAATGGTTGAGTAATGATGTTTCAGGTTTGACAATAATACAAGGATCATTATGGAACATCAAGCTACATTCATTAACAAGTGATCCAAGAGGAGCTCAAAGCAACATCAGATTGATCAATGCATGGGGAAACTAAAACGAGCTCAAGCTAAAGTCCAGGGGATGTCAAAGTGACCATGAAGTGGAAGATTTTAAGCTTAGAGTATAAGGTTTTAGGATGAGCAATGTAAGTACTTCAAAGTTAAATATCTATTGAAATATCATTTGAAGTTCTTTAGGGGGAAAATATGGACGTAGAGACCTATTTTAAAATCTCGAAAAATGTTTTATAAAAGAACAAAGAAAGAGAGCAAAACATATTTTTGAAACGGAAATAAAAAACCAAAAAACATAATGCTCAGAAGACTGAAGTTACGGCTCAGAAGACTGAAGTGTCAACTTCAGAAGACTAAAATTTAAGCTCAGTCGTCTAAAGAATTACTTCAGAAGACCGAAGATTAAGTTCAGTCGTCTAAAGATTTATTGGTGAAAAACAGAACGTGGCAGAAGTCTGAACTCTAACTTCGGTCGTCTGAACCCGAAACTTCAGAAGTCTAAACCCTAACTTCAAACGTTTGACCCTGTGTCCAGTTCAAAATTTTCAAAGCATTAAGGAACTTCATTCGTCTGACCTCGATACCTCAGAAGACCGAACACTGTTAACGAGCAAATCTTTTAAATGTTTTAAATTTTAAATATCAGTTGCTTGTGCCCCAAAATTTCTAAAAACTTGGGAAATACTTCAAGTAAACTTGGGCAACACGAAAACACTTTTGAAAGCCTATAAATACATGGTTTTGCAAATCAAAACATACCAAGAATTGAAAAATCTACTCTAAGCTCTCTTGCATTCAAAGTCATTACTTGCTAAATCTTTTGCAATCTGAAAGTGCTGACATTCTGAAAATGTTGATCATCAATCCCTGAGTTCTACATACTGATTTCTCATCTGGAGAAAAGGGGACTTGGTGAATTCTAATCTTGAGTTTCGAATTGTATTTCATCTTTGATATTTAAATTCTGAAGTATATAGATTTCAATTGTACTAATCAGCTCTGTGTGTGAGCACTCTTTGTACACATCTACTTGCTGTTTCTCTTGTAGTTATTGGACGATTTCAGGCTTGTTGGATTGTTGACCGAACGAGGGAAAATCATTTGGAAATGTGAGCTCTAGCCTACTCGAAGGAGTAGTTGTAAAGGTGTTGTTCCGCCCGGTAAAGGAACTAAACTAGTGGAATCCTTTGGTAGTTTACCAAAGGCGAGGACGTAGACTGTGGATAAGTCGAACCTCGTAAATCTCGGTGTTCTTCTCATCCTTACTTTCTTTATTTTCTGCATCATATATCCTTGTGTATGCTAAGTGCAGGTTGCAGGGCTTAACATCCATATCCAAAGAATACTCTTGATTTTAGAAAGTACGTTTTAATTAACCGTTTGCGGAAACCCACAAAGGAGTACGTTGGTTAATTTGCGAAAATCTTGATTAAGAGAAACGCAATAAAATTCCATTCAAAGCAGGGTTTTACAAACAACTACAGGGCTGCTACCAAAAAGCATAACTTCTTGAATAATTGATTGATTTTCATACTTTGGTGGGTTGGAATGTGCTTTGAATTTTTCAGTACTTTGTGGTGTGATTTGGTTGTGATTATTAGCTGATTGATTTACTTTCTTGTTATTGCATTAAAACAAGTAAGAAGTAAAAAGGAGGTTAAAATTTTTAAATAATCCAATTCACCCCCTTTTTGGGAAAGCTATTCTAATTCAAAGCTTCTTTGCTTCAATGGGCCTAGGCATCCCCCAGGTGTGCCTTTGCCTATTATGGTGGCCTTGAAGGGCTGCACACATAAATGCAGAGCCACTCAGTGCTCAAACCAACGGAAATTCCTCCAAGTAGACCCATTACTTCACAAATGTTGTTTCTAATGACAGTTGAACAACCATTACTAGATTTCCAAATCTCATAAATACTTACACCACCACTCCCCCCCCCCGGGGGGGGGATAGGTCCCTTCTAAACCCTAAATATCAATGTTCAAGGAATCTATGACTAACTTAAGCATTGTAGAGGTCTCTCCGAAACCAGCCAGGATCTCCAAACTTCTACTTCTCTTGTTTGCAGGTGATTGCCAACAAGCTGTGGACACAAGGATTGAGGAGTCGTTTTTTGAGTCAGCATAATCCTTTTCCTCCCGAGAATTATACCAGTCAGAATTATTTCTCCAGCTGGAACGGCATACAGAACTGTACACCTAACTGTATGCAAATTCCGTCCAATATAAGTAAAAGACGATTAGACGATTACAAAACTAGGGTATAGCTGCATTTCAAACTAAATCTTGAAACTTCACTTACTGGCTCGAGGACCCAACGCGCCGGCACGCTGTAAACCCTTCTTCTTGATGATGAAGCTGGATCCAATGAACGCACTAGAGGCGATGGCAAGAACAAAACCTTTAAGATTATCGGTGGAAGAGGAGAGCACGGATTCTCCCGGGGTCACCAAAGAAGCAGCCATCGATGACTGGGTGGTGCAATTTTCATCTGAATTTGAGAAGGACGAAGTACTGATGAGAGTTCATTCGAAGTGGGTGATGGGGTAAGTGGATGAACTGGAAGCCCCGCGCTGAAGGCGAGCATGCAGAGACTGTGAATTGATGGAGATGTGAATCGAAAGTGAGAGAGACGGGAAAAACAGGAGCAGGAGGAGGCCGAAGAAAATCAGCTCGTCACCTAACGGTCCGAGAGAGACAGAGGCTAACTGCTCCTTGCCAGCTTATTTATGGGTTTATTTATACCAGTCTTTGGATACGCGATCGCCACAGCAGCCTCATTTGCTTTTTAAAAAAAATAATAATAATTTTTCTTTTTTATTTTTTTTGCATTTTCACTTCTATTTCCTTGGATGAATTTGAGACAAGTCACTCCAAGGGTTTAGGTGTTGGGAAAGCATTAAACTCTCAAATAAATGAGTGAATTCCAAAGTTCTTAGTTGTCAATATTTATTTAATTGAGCTTGACTTTTAGAGCTCCTTTCTTTATTATACTAATTATTTGCTTCATTTACATATTTTGAAGGTTTCGAAGCTGATCTTCGAATATCAAAATACCTTTAATCTCTTCTTTTAAGGATCTTTTGACATCTTTTGTGGAAGTGTGGGGTCAATTTAATCAAATTCAAACAATCCTTGATTAACTAAGAAAATTAATTGAAGGTTTTCTTTCTCTTTCTAAACTTTTAAGAGCATATTTCGATTTTAGATTAAGCTTGCACTTCAATTTCACATTTTTAAGCTTTGAACCATCCCATATTGAGATAAAGGGGTATCCTTACTCCACTATTGTTCTGGGAAAAAAGTTAATTTTTTTTAATTTTAAAATTCTTTTGAATTTCAAACAACCTAGGGGGGAGTTAGTTTGAGAATGAGAAAACTTATGTGAGAGAAAAATTTAAGTGATAAAGTAAGACTTCACATCAAGATTCCGCTAATCCTCCATCAACTTACTACGATTTATATTTATGTTAGTTTTCCAAAATTATGTTTGTTAGCTTTGGTGGCTACATAAGCTTAATTGTCATATTTTGATGATAATGATAACAACCCATTAGTGGTTCTAGGTGCATTAATCTTTATATATTAAGTTATGATAAGTACAAACAAAAATGCAAAGATTAAGTAAAATCTTAATAAGTTAGACATTATCAAAAAGGGGGAGATTGTTAGCCTTTATGGTTACATAATCATGTTTAATGTGTTTTGATGATACTAACCTATTTGTTGTTCCAAGTGTATTCCATCTTTGCAGATCATGTTTAGTTCAGGTACAAGTGACGAATACATAAAGATACCGGATCAGAGGCAAAGATCAGACCGAGTAGACGTTCAAGTAGGAAGATCAAAGTAGACACTTACTCGGAAGTACTCAAGCACATCCAAGGAAGTTAGTATAAAATTATATGTAATGGAGAGTGTTTGAGGTAGGAATTATTGTAACTCTTGCGGTTTTGTTTCACACATGATTTCTGAGCAAGAGTTGAGCAAAATTACATATGCATACTAGGACACAAGAGTATATAGGATTTCACTAAGTCACAAACTCAATACTCATGGTTTTCAAAGATAAAATAAAGAGTTTGACAAAATATCCTATACTCAAATATGTTTTTAAATGGGACAAGTGTTAAGTGGTATTTGTGTTATAATCTTTTATATACTTGGTCCAAAATAAGTTTTATGTCCTAAAGCCTCAATAAAATTCAGTATATATTCATAGGGAGAAGTTTTAAATCATATTAGTGTTAAAATCTTTTACAAACTTGATCCTAATTAGGTTTAAAATCTTAGTTATGCACCTATCAAATTTCCTGAACACCCTTTAGTATTTGGGACATAACTTTTTCTAGTAAAGTCCAAAAAAAAAAAAATGATCTTGCCATTTATGGAAAGCTAAGAAAAAATCTCACAACTCTCATGTTAATGACTTTTTCTAGTTTGGGGTAATGGTTGACAATTTTGGGTAATTCATCGACGATTTTAGGCAGAATGCTAAAAGTCGACGAATTTAGGCAATTAGTCGATGAATTGGGGCAAATAGTCAACGAATTGGGTCAAATAGTAGACGATTTGCATCGAGATTCAGTCCCTAACACCTATAAATGACTAGTTTTCAATTTAAACATATAATATATCATCCTAATGGCCATAAAACGGCTAGTAGTCCATTTTGCCTATAAATACAAATCCATAGACTTGATGAAATATGGTTTTGTTGATTTTTACATAGTTTTCAATTTAAACATATAATATATCATCCTAATGGTCATAAAACAGGTAGTAGTCCATTTTGCCTATAAATACAAGTCTATAGACTTGATGAAATATGGTTTTGTTGATTTTTACATGAGTTTAGTGATTAACAGCTTTTAAATACAAAACCTAAGTACTTTGCCTTTTTGTTCTTCATATCAAGTGCTCAATTTCTCTCTTGCTCTCCAAATCTTGTTTGACTCATTACTTGAGAGATTAGTATGAGGTTGTGTAGTATTTGATATCAGCTTAATTAAACGAGCATCATTTTGTATCTCATCTTCTTGTTGTAAAGGGATTGGTTCCCGTATTGAAGGTTCTTAGTGAACCAGTGTTCAAGGTTCTTGGAGGACCGATTTGCAAGGCTTCTTGGTGAACCTTGTAGCTCTTGGTGAACGTTGAGGGATTTGTTCCCGTGTTGTAAGGCTTCTTCGCCGGTGAAAGTGTTTGTTAGTGGATTGTGGAAACCTTGAGTTGGTCTCAAGGCGTGGACGTAGGCTTGGTGCCGAATCACGTTAAAATACCGATGTTAAGTTTCTTTACATACTCTTTACTCTTCATTTCATATCTTGTGTATAATTTATACTTCATATATTGTGATATAATTGCTTGCATCTTGCCAAGATTATTATTTTATAGAAAAAAAAAAGCGAAAATATGCAAAAAAGTCCATTCACCCCCCCTTTTTACTCTACATGTCACAACCTGCCTTTTATTTTTTTCATATATATATATACTCTTTTCCACATAATAACATATATAATAATTATGCTAAGCTTTCATAGTCATTATCAACCTAGTCCCATAGGTACCAGGGATATATCTGTTATATAACTCTAACCCTATCTCACCTACTTACCCTCCTGACAAGGTAGTTCGGTCAACTCCTACCGCTGCGGAGCTTTATCTACCCTTCTACCAAGATTTTCTCAAATGTTTGTATGGCCGAGGTGAGACACCTCTCAGTAAGGGAGATAAACTAATATCAATGTGTGGCAACATGAGTATTATTCGTGATATACATATAAATAGTACATAATTCCTAACCGGTATAAACAATTGTATCATATCTGAATTAAACATTCATAACATAGCTTAACATACTAAATTTCTATACTTGGAAAATCATCTTATATAACCATATCATACTTGAATTATTACCCAGGATAGATAGTTAGTTAACTATTGTCATGTCTTACCCCCCCCCCCCCCACATGACAGGGTTGTGCAGCCCGAAAGTGGGACCTAGCAATGGCTGGCCGACCATGCTAAGTCAAACATAGATGTGTAAGTACGATGAGTCTATTCCACCTGTGCCGAACTACCAAGGGAACTACGACACTTCCATAAAGCCACATCGACTACCATCTCCCACACTCTACATAAGATATGTGGTAGCACTAATATATTCATAATCATGAACATATAGCTATGGTACCGTACTTCATAAAACTAAACTAACCTATCCGGGTTCTAATAACATATAATACATTCCATATAAAAAACATAGTTGTTTCGTATTTTAGAGTAATATTTGACATAAACATATTTCATGATTTCTTACATATCATACATACTCACGATATCAACACCAGCATAATTCATTACGTAAAAATTACGACATTTATGCCAGCATAATTCATAACGTAAAAATCACAGCATTTATGCTAGCATAATTCATAGCGTAAAAATCATAGCATTTACCTCGACATAATTCATAGCGTATAAACATAAATTCTTGCACTATTTAATATAATCTTAAAATCATAGTTCATGTACTATTTTTAGGGTTTTCCTAAAAACTGCTATAATATGCTTATCTAAGAAAACTCATAATATTTCAATATAACATAATTTTCATGGAAATATTATACTCATGCCACACAAATGTACATAGTTTTATAAACTCATAATTTATTATGAAATTATATTTCCATATAAAATCTGTTAAAATCATTTTCCTATTCAACAGCAGTCTTTCCAAACATAATTTTATATCATACATATTTTTCTAAAAATAAATGTTGTTTAATTATAATAATTTCATGAAAAACACTGACTTAATTTATCCCCTTAGCTAACTTACTAAGAAGCCCACAAAATATTCCAAACCTACACTCGCGTGTTCCCCCATACAACACCCTAAAATTGCATTTTTTCCAACAAAATTTTAGTATTATTTTATCTAAAGCATTTTCCTCAGTCCAGAAATACCAAATACCTTATAAAATTTAAAATACCCAACTTACCCAGATTTTGGGATGGTGCCCAAGTTGGCCTAACTAATCGTCGAATCGGCCAAGGACAAAGCCGAAATCGAAGAGAGAATGTGGGAGAGATGTTTTTAGAGAGAGAAAATCATTGCATGAAATTTTCCTTTGTTGAAACCCGAATTTGACATATTTATAAAACACAAATTCATCGACGAGACATGTCACCTCGTCGACGAGTCCATGAAGGGAGTTCGTCGACAAACACTTACTCCTCGTCTACAAGTTTCAAGCCCTAAAATCAGCCTTCTTGGTAGTGTCTTGTCGATGAGACATGCGTCCACATTGACGAGCCCAAGAGGCCTATTCGTCGATGAGCACTCTGCACTTATCGACGAGACCTTGCTGAAACCTTTTTTGAAAAGTCCTTTTCTCTCCTTTATTTTATTTACATAATTTTTATAATCCTTCGAGTCTCTACATTCTCCCCTCCTTATAAAATTTCGTCCTCGAAATTTACTATATGTATTAAACACCATCCTTTGAGGAAAATAGGCTACTTATTTTATTACTTACCCTTACTTGTGGTGGAGGAATACCGTGGTTACATTCAGTATTCTGGGAGATTACAAATATATAAAATAAAAATTCTCCAAAACCAAAATACTACCTACTAATAGAAAATTATTACATGTACTAACTAACCTACATAAAATAAACTTAACATATTTACTTGCATCTTTCCTTAATTACCGTCGGTCCTCACTAAATAAATGCGAGTATTTCTGTCATATTTCTTCCTCAAGCTCCCATGAAGCTTCTTCTACTGCATGATTCCTCCACAGGACTTTTACTAATGGAATCCTCTTATTACGCAATCCCTGTTCCTTCCTGTCTAAGATTTGCACTGATATCTCCTCATAAGCCAATGATTCTCTAAGTTATATCCCCACATAACTGACAACATGGGAGGGATCTGGGACATATTTCTTCAACATAGAAACATGAAACATGTCATGTATTCTGGATAAAACTAGTAGTAAGGCTAGCTGATAGGCAACTAACCCCACTCACTCAAGTATCTCAAAAGGGTCAATAAACCTAGGGCTCAGCTTACCCTTCCTCCCAAACCTCATGGTACCTTTCAATGGCGCTATTTTAAAAAATACATGGTTTCCTACTTCGAATTTCAATTTTCAACGGCGATTATCTGCATAACTTTTCTGCCGACTCTGAGCTGCACTAATTCTTTCTCTAATAAACCGAACTTTATCGTATGCTTGTTGCACTATTTTTTGTCTCAAAACTCGCCTCTCACCTACCATATAACGCCTCGTAAGGTGTCATATCGATGCTGGTCTGATAGCTGTTATTGTATGCAAGCTCTACCAGCAGCAGATATTAGGTCTAACTACCCCCAAAATCTAGCACACATGCTCATAGCATATCCTCTAATATCTAAATCATTCTCTCATACTGCCCATCCATCTAAGGATGAAATGTTATGCTGAATGACAACTGAGACCCCTGAGCCTCCTACAGACTCTTCCAAAACCATGACGTGAAACGTGGGTCCTGGTCTGATACTATAGACACTGGCACACCGTGTGATCGTACCATCTCTTGAATATATATTTCTATCAATTTGTCCATGGAGTAGTTGACTTTAATAGGAATAAAGTGAGCGGTCTTCATCAGTCAATCAACGATCACCCAAATAGCATTCTGCCCCTGTCGTATCGGTGGTAAACCCATCACAAAGTCCATAGAAATGTGATCCTATTTTCACTCTAGGATGTAAAGTGGTTGTAGCTAGACTGCTAGCCACTGGTGCTCAACCTTTACCTGCTAGAACGTCAAACGCTGCTGCACAAATTTAAAAATCTCTCTCTTCATTCCACTCCACCAGAAATACTCTCGCAGATTCATATACATTTTAGTGCTACCTAGATGTACCATGTACAGGGACCTATGAGCTTCCTCAAGGATCACCTTTCTAATATACTTATCTGCAAGCATGCATAATCTGGTACGGAACTCCAAAGCTCCATCATCAAAAATACGGAACTCCTCTCCCTGTCCGTCCTACACTTTCTTTATCAACTCTATCAACTCTACATCATTCTTTTAAGCTGCTTTAATAGTTTCATATAGCATAAGCTACACCACCAGGTTGGCAATCAATGCCTGGGGATCACTCTCTACTAACCCCACACCAAGCCTCTCCAAGTCCATCTAGATTGGGCGCTAAATTTATACTACTAACAATGCTACTATCATGGACTTTCGGCTTAATGCATCAACCACAACATTTGGTTTACGTGGATGATAGCTGATGGTGCAGTCATAATCCTTGATGAGCTCTAACCATCTTTTCTACCGCATATTCAACTCCTTCTATGTGAAGAAGTACTTTAAACTTTTATGGTCTAAAAATACTTCTCATCTCTCTCCATACAAATAATGTCTCCAAATCTTCAGTGCATAAACCACTACAGCCAATTCTAGATCATGAGTGGGATAATTCTTTTCATATTCTTTCATTTGTCTAGAGGCATATGCTACTACTATGCCCTGCTGCATCAATACACATCTGAGTCTCCTCAAAGACCTGTCACGGTAAATCACGTAACCATCACCTCCCGATGGAATAGTCAATACTAGTGCTATGATGAGCCTCTGTTTCAATTCCTAGAAGCTCTGCTCACAACTGTCATCACATTCAAACTTGGCATTCTTTCTGATTAGTCATGTCAGAGGCCCTAATAATACTGAGAATCCC
Organism: Malania oleifera; assembly: GCF_029873635.1. Lineage (NCBI taxonomy): Eukaryota > Viridiplantae > Streptophyta > Magnoliopsida > Santalales > Ximeniaceae > Malania > Malania oleifera. The sequence goes on along the minus strand of NC_080424.1, from coordinate 21,002,030 downwards.
TCTACAAACTAACGGTAATATCCCACCAGTCTTAAGAAACTCCTAACTTCCTGTATATTCCTCGGCCTGACTCAATTCACTATTGCTTCTATCTTGTTGGGATATACTGAGATTCCATCTCCAAATATGACATGCCCCAGAAACGCAACTTTCTCTAACCAGAATTCACATTTTCTAAACTTAGCATACAATTTTTTTTCCCTGAGCATCTAAAGAACTAGCCTTAGGTGCATCTCATGCTTCTCAAAACTCCTCGAGTAGACCAGTATGTCATCAATGAAAACCACAACGAACTGGTCTAAATACTGGTGAAAGATTCTATTCATCAAATCCATGAATATAGCATAAGCATTCGTCAAATCAAATGGCATAACTAAAAATTCATAATGTCTATACCTTGTCCTAAAAGCTGTCTTTGAAATATTTTCAGTTTTAACTTTCACCTGGTGATAACCTGACCTAAGGTCGATCTTGGAATAGACCCATGTACCCTGAAGTTGATCAAATAAGTCATCTAGATGGGGTAGAGGATACCTGTTCTTAATTGAGACTTTGTTTATTTCCCTATAATCTATGCACATCCTCATAGATCCTTCCTTTTTCTTCAGAAATAACACTGGAGCTCCCCAGGGCGATACACAAGATCTGATAAAACCTTTATTGGCTTGGATATGCATCTAGAGGGGGGTGAATAGATGTATTTTGTGGATATAGGACTTTCTCTATAATCACAAAGTTTTCTTGGCAAGAGCAAGGGTATTATATCACAGTATATATTTAAAGCAAATAGCAATAAGTAAGCAAAACAAGAGAGAAGGGATGAGAAAAGCTTAACACAGCGATGTTAACGTGGTTCGGCACCAAGCCTACGTCCACGCCTTGAGACCAACTCAAGGATTCCCCAAATCCACTATGTAACCCTCCTTCGCTAGTGGAGAAGCCTTTACAAACTAGCTTCTCACCAAGTGCTTTAACAATGGTGCTCACCTAGAGTCACCTTATGATAGCTCACAAAGAACCTCCCAATACAACAAATTTGAAAGCAAGTAGATACAATGTAGAATGCTTCTCTTTGAGCTGAATACACCAATATAAACCTCACACTATTCTCTATTTGCAAATGGTGTGTAAACAAGAGTAAAGAGCAAGAGAGCAAGAGAGTTGGAGAGCACAAAGTGAAACCCTAGAATGAATGCACAATCAATGTATTTAATAACCAAATTGCTTTTATGCTTTGAAATAAATGCATAAGACCAATTTTAAAGGCCAAAGGGACGAGCTGAGCGTTGGAGAGTCGTTGGGCATTAATTGACATAGGACAAATTGAAAATTAGCCATTTAAGCGAGACCTATGTGTACCTTCGTCGATGATGCCCTGTGTTTCTTGACGAACCATCAGTTCTGAATTCAGATGGGTCTCGGTTTCTTTTCGTCGATGAGTACCCCTGTGTACGTCGACGAACCACCATATTGTATTTGTTGCCGAATCCCCTATATTTGTCGATGAACCTGCTCTGAACTTTTAGGTGGTCTCAGTATCGTTTCATCGATGAGTACCCTGTGTATGTCGACAAACCACCATATTGTCTTCATCGCCGAATCCCATGTATTTGTTGACGAACTTGCTCTGAACTTTTAGGTGGCCTCGGTATCTTTTCTTCGGTGAGTACCCTATGTACGTCGACGAGGTGCCTTGTTACATTCGTCGACGAATCCTCTCTATTCGTCGATGAACACTTTACTTATATTGGTTTGAAAAAAGCTCACATCTTGGTTTATGTTTAAGTAAAGGTTCCATCTTGTTTAGAAATAATGTTTAACTTAATTTAAGATGTCTTGGGTTAATAAGCATGTTTGAAATTTATTTAGACATCTTATGACTTAATATGCATGTGTGAGCCCAGTGTCTCTGTTCTAGCTTATCATGAACTAAATGCAAATGTAGTTTGCCCATCTTTTGCTGATTACTTATGAACATCACCAAACACAAGGGGATTACAATTTCAACCTTCCTTAGACACACACACACAACACAAAGCTTGTGCTCGCAATGTCAGATCCATAAAAGCTTTGGTTGAGTGGTTAAGTTCCAGATATGCCACACGTTGGACTTTGTTGATGGTCATTTTCTCTTTATCGGTTTAATACATGTTTAACCTTTATGCTTGCTTTGGAACTATCCTATGTATCAGACCTAGACTAGAGGAAAAGTGTTAGAAACCTTAAAGAACAACTAATAGGTTGTTGTCATCAAAACAAAGCTGGAATGAAAGCCCTTAGCCGCTAGGGCTAACACCCTTTATTCAATAAATCCTGTAACTGATCCTTTAATTCTCTCAATTCTGCTGGAGCCATTTGTCAAGGAGCTTTAGAGATCGGCGTCGTCCCTAGAAGTAAGTCGATAATAAAATCTATCTCATAATGTGCAGGGTTAACCTGGATAGATTTCAATGCTGACAAAACTAACCCTTCTTTGGTTAGTGGAATGAAATTGAAATAGGAAAGAGATCGAGGAAAGAACGAAATCAAGATAGGAATGTGTTGACCTTACAAGGCTTAACATCATGTTTTGATGCTAACAAACAAATAGAACTTAACATGCTTTGTTTAGTGATGTCTTTTCAGGACTTGGTGATGAATGCAAGGTTAAAGAATTTGTGAAAGCTTGTACTTCAAATAAGGATGATTATATCAAGTTTAAGGCATGGATTAAAACTTGAAGATCATGAGAGCATTGATATTAAAGAAAAAGCTTCAAGAATGAAAGCTCAAGTAATCAACATGGAAAACTCAAAAATCAATGAAGTTCAAAATCAAAAGCAATATTGATAGATCAAAAGAGATAAAACTTGAAAGCTCACATCAAATTCAAGATCATTGAAGCTCAGCAATAAAGAGAACTCAAAGCAAAGAAGAGTTAAATGAGTTTTTAGGAAAAACTTTCTAAGTACTTCAAGTATGATTCAAGTATGAATTTTCATTTTGAAGCTCATTAGGAAATCGAGACTTAGACCTTAGTTTTAGATCTTGGAACATATTTTTAAAAGAAAACAAATTGATATTCCAAGAAATGAGAGAGAGAGAGAGAGAGAGAGAGAGAGAGAGAGAGAGAGAGAGAGAGAGAGAGAAGAGCGGAAAGACTAGAGTGATAAAGGACCGGATGATTTTTGGAGGAGGCATTTCGGAGGAAGAGAGGAGAGAGAGAGAGAGCAAAACTAAGTTTAAAACCAGATTTTTCACTTGCCAAATGACTGACTCCAAATGGACAGTCTACTGCCATGTTAAGAGTTTTAAATGAACAGACAGAAACATGACAGTGAACTGTCTAGGACTTGATAGGTGACTGACAATGTATTTTGTGACAACTGACTGACTTTTGTCAGTCAACTGTCACCCTTCTTCTTGTCTTTAAAAACTTAGTTATTCAGTAACAAGCGTCTGACCCCATGTTGACAAGTGACTGATAGAAACCTCACAGTCAATTGCCACGCAGAAAAATTTAAAATGCATAACGGACATATTTTGAAAAATTCAATTACTTGAGGCTCAAACTTATTTAAATCTTGGAAACTACTCCAAGTAAACTTGGGGAATAAATTATACTTTTCTACCTCTATAACTACACTCAAGTTCAATTGATTTAATTACCAAGAATTTAATTCAGAATTCAAATCTCTTTCAATCGCTCTCAAATTCTCAGGGCTCTCTCTTGCTCTCAATTTGAACGAAGCTTACTAAGTTTTTATTGATTCTTACTGTAGTAACCGGGAAAAATAAAATTTTTTAAAAATAATAATAATAATAAAATAAAATAAATTAATTAAATTAACAAGTTAAATGAATAGTATGATAAGGAAATATATATATATATATATATAAGTAAATTATTAGGATATATATGTAATATATATAAGTTAAAAGTAATTATGATATTAATATATATATATATATATATATATATTGCAAGCTTCACCAAGAAGCTTTGAAAGTCAAAATCCAATTTGAATTGGATTTTTGGTGCCTGCGCCGGTGCTCTCTCTCTCTCTCTCTCTCTCTCTCTCTCTCTCTCCCACGACTCTCTCTCTCTCTCTCTCTCTCTCTCTCTCTCTCTCTCTTCGATTCCGAGCCAATTTTACGCCGGATCGACAAACCGAAACCACCACGACGCTCCTGGCGAAGTTCTCTACAAATCTGCCAGAGCGGATCGTTGGAGAAAGCAATTTGGAAATTATCCTTAAGTTGAGGTAAGACTTTTTAAGCCAAATTTGAAGTTGTGACAGTTGAGAAAAAGGTTATACACATTGAAATATTAAAGTTTAATACTGAAAGTTTTTGTTTCCGGGGGTGTTGATTGGGAAGTTGGAAATCATCCCTAAGTTGAGGTAAGACTTTATATTCAATATTCAGATTTTTGACAGTTGAAGAAAGTGATATGTGCGTAAAAATACTGAATTTTAATTCTACGAGTTTTCATTTTCAAGGTGTTGAGTTGAGAACTCTGTGGGTACAGGAAAGATTTTCTTAGGGGCTTTTCAAGAATCAGGTAAGGGGATAAACTAAGCTAGTTTTGTTTTGAGAAAATGCATGTATATATATGTAGCATCTGGTTTCAGGAAAAATAAATATATTTATATATATGATTTATATTTGGAAAATACTGTTTAAATGATGATAAGTTGAATACGTGGAAAATTTGTTCAGTGTGGCATGAGTATAAAAATGTTGTGAAATATTGTTTTCTGGGAATGGGGATGATATGGATTTCGATGATGGAAAACCGGCGTATGGGCCGAGATATATATATATATATATATATGTGATTTGCCGGCGTACGGGCCGTGCTATGTGGATATGTTTGCCAGCGTACGGGCTGTGCTATGTGATTTGCCGGCGTACAAGCCGAGCTATGATAAAATGTGAAAAACCGGCATACGGGCCGATGATTTTCATGATATATGTATATGTGAAAAATGATATGAGTGATTTGATAATTAATGATATGAGTTATCCATGTATCACAATTTTAGTATATGTATATGATATCAGAACCTGGTTGGCTTGGTCTAGGCTAGCACTTGCACGGTAGTGTTGCTATGTGTCCATGGTCTTCGTGATCATGATATCTGTGTTAACGCCGCTGTACGGAGTGGTGTGAGATTGGATGGTCGATGTGGTTATTTTCAAGAAGTGCGCTGTTATTGTCCTTGGTGTATGGACTAGGTCTGGCAGACCCATCGGACCTACAAACTACTGTTTGACTTGGTAGTGATCAGCCAACCATTGTCAAGTCCCACTTTCGGGCCACACAACCCAGTCATGTGGGGGTAATACATGAGAACAGTCAGCTAACCTACTAAAATTGTTTTATGTTATTATTATTATGATACGAGATGAGATATGTTATGAAAATGCAGTATGTTCTACCCTGTTTTAATTTATATATAAGTTTTCCCAGATTTGATAAACAGTACTGAATATGTTATGTATGGTATATGTAGAACATAGATTACTCATGTTGCCACACACTGGTATTAGTTTATTTCCCTTACTGAGAGGTGTCTCACCCCTAAATCTTATTAACTTTTCACGAGCCCCTGATAGGAGAGCGGGAAAAGCCCTGCTGATATAGTATGGTCTATCTGCCCTTTTTGAAGGGTATGTTTTGTAGGGTCAGTTAGATTTTGTGGGAAATGTCCCCAGGTTTTATTTTTGGGATGTATATATGAAAATACAGTGATTGTAGTAACTCTGGTATATTGTGGTATATGGTATTGAGATATACATTTTGTATATTTTCTGCTGCTAGGGCTTCTGCTTTATGTTCTGATATATCCCTGGTGCCCACGGGCCCAGGTGGATTGTGGCCTGTTGAGCTGGAATATGAGATATTTGATATTGATAATATATATAAAAAAAATATGTGAAAAAATGAGCAGGTCGTGACAACTTGGTTTCAGAGCCTAGGTTGCTAAGTTCTGTAGACTTTAGACTGCAACAGGAACAATACCAGAGTTTAGGAAAGGATTTGAGGTTTTGTTCTACAATCTAGAGGCAAGACTTCCGTGGTAGTTTCTATGTTTTTCCTGGGGTGACGATTTCAGGAAAACTATAGTAAGCTTTTGTCGGGTTGTGTTCCTAGAATATAGGACTGGGGATTAGAAATGATTTAGAAATGTTGAGATAAATTGTGAGGATAGGTGGGTAAATTATGAGGATAGGATTACTGAATTACAACTGCTATTTTCTAGGATGGATCCAGAAGGAAATAGTGCCCATGCGAGTGGCAGTAATGGAGCAGGACCATCAGGTGCAGCTGGGACCGACTCTGACGCGGTATTACGTAGCGTGGCTCAGCAGGTTATGGCTGAGATCGCTAGGAGTTCTAGGGAGCAGAGTGGTCCATCTACAGGCCAAGGGTGCACCATTGAGAAGTTCAAGAAGATGAATCATCCAGCGTTCTCAGGCGGAGTTGATCCTGTAGCCGCTGAGAACAGGATGCATGAGACTAAGAAAATCTTGACTGTACTGCAGTGTACTAAGGAACAGAGGGTCCTCTTTGCCACCTATAGATTGACAGGAGAGGCTGAGAGGTGGTGGACTGCGGTGAGACTATTGGAGCAGCATAGGGTGACTCCGATAGCTATGACATGGGACCGGTTTAAAGATCTGTTCTTTGACAAGTATTTTGCAGCTACTGTGAGGGAGGCTAAGGTAGAAGAGTTCCTGAGTTTGAAGCAGGGACAGCTATCCGTCCAGCAGTATGCAGCACATTTTATCGAGCTCTCGTGTTTCGCCCCATACATTGTTCCTGATGAGGTGAAGAAGGTGAGGCAGTTTGAGAGAAGCTTGAGGTGGAGTATATTTAAGAAGGTAGTGGTGCTGCGGATCCAGGACTTTGCTAAGTTAGTCGATAGGGTAGCCTTGGCAAAGGTTGGTGAGGGTCTTGATGCAGAGGAGCAGGGACAAAGGAAGAGATCTGCATCTACCGGCTACCAGCAGGGTCATAGACCGGGCTAGTGGAGGAAAGGAAATCATGGCAGAGGGCGGAGGCAGGAGATAGGAGGACGTGAGGGGCAGACAAGGCAAGGTCCTCCTGTTTGTCAAACTTGTGGTAGGAGGCACTGGGGAGAGTGTCGAGCTGGTGGTGTAGTGTGCTATCGCTGCGGTAGATCGGGGCATATAGTGCGAGATTATCCTACCCCACCAGATGCAGCTCTGGTGTGCTATCACTGCGGTAGATCGGGGCATATGGTACGAGACTATCCTACCCCACCAGATGTAGTTCCAGCTCCTAGACCATATTGGGGAGGTTATCAGGTGCCACGTGGGGGCCAGCAGAGAAATACGGCTCTAACCAGAGTGTTTACTCTAACGCCGGGTGAGGCTAAAACTGCGGGTGACGTGGTGACAGGTATGGTTGTTATGTATCCTTAGGGTGTATTAAATTATATGGGGCTAAAACACAACTGTTAGATGTTGAATTGTTAGTATCTACACCGACTGGATCAGTAGTGAGGTGTAGTAGGGTACTCCACGACTGTCCAGTAGATATTCAGGGAAAAATATTATCTGCAGATCTGAAAGTGCTAAACATGCATGGGTTTGACCTTATATTTGGCATGGATTGGTTAGCGGCCAATTTTGCCAGCATAGATTGCCGAGCACGAGAGGTGATATTCATATCTATGGGGGAAGCAGAATTCAAGTTTGTAGGGTCACGAGTGCAATCCCCGCCTCAGCTAGTTTCAACTATTCAGGCCAGGAGATTATTGCTGAGTGGTTGTTAGGGATTTGCGGCAGTTGTAAAGGAGATGTTAGAGGGTGAATTGAAACTTGCTAGCATGCCTGTAGTAAAGGAGTTTACAAATGTTTTTCCAAATGAGTTACCAGGCTTGCCACCTAATCGAGAGATAGATTTTTCCATAGATCTACTTCTAGGTACATCGCATATTTCCAAAGTACCTTATCGAATGGCACTAGTAGAGTTGGAAGAATTAAAAAATCAGTTACAAGATCTGCTTGATAAAGGCTTCATACGACCCAGTGTATCTCCGTGGGGAGCTCCGATGTTATTTGTGAAGAAGAAAGACGAGACTATGAGGATGAGTATAGACTACAGAGAGATTAATAAAGTAACCCTCAAGAACAAGTATCCTCTACCCCATATTGACGATTTGTTTGACCAGCTCCAGGGTACACGAGTGTATTCGAAGATTGACCTTAGATCCAGCTACCATCAGGTGAAAGTGAAAGCAGAAGACGTCTCGAAGACGGCCTTCAGGACTCAGTACGAGCATTAAGAGTTTCTCGTTATGCCATTTGGATTGACGAATGCTCCTATAGTATTTATGGATTTGATGAATAGAGTCTTTCATCGATACCTAGACTAGTTTGTTGTTGTGTTTATTGATGATGTACTGGTCTATTCGAGGAGCTATAAGGAGCATGAGACGCACTTGAGGACAATTTTCCAGACACTTCAGGAAAAGAAGTTGTACGCCAAGTTCAGTAAATGTGAATTTTGGCTTGAGAAGGTCATGTTTTTAGGGCATGTTATATCTGGAGACGGTATTTTTGTGGATCCTAGCAAGATTGAGGCAGTAGTGAATTGGGCTAGACCGAGAAATGTCTAAGAGATCAGGAGTTTCTTGGGGCTAGCTGGATATTACCGTCGTTTCATTGAGGGATTCTCAACTTTGTCAGGACCCTTGACACGACTGACGAGGAAGAATGTCAGATTTGAGTGGGACGACTGTTGTGAGCAAAGTTTTCAAGAGCTGAAGCAGAGGTTAGTCACAGCACCAGTTTTGGTTATCCCATCTTGGGGTGAGGGGTATGTCATTTATAGTGATGCGTTCCTTGAAAGGACTTGGCTGTGTATTGATGCAGTATGGCAAGGTAGTTGCGTATACGTCTAGGCAGTTGAAAGAATATGAGAAGAACTACCCTACACATGATCTTGAATTGGCTGCAGTGGTATACGCATTGAAAATTTGAAGGCATTACCTGTACGACGAGCAGTGTAAGATCTTCTCCGACCACAAGAGCTTGAAGTATTTCTTCACGCAGAATGAGCTGAATATGAGGCAGAGGAGGTGGTTGAAGCTGATTAAAGATTTTGATTGTACCATTAGTTATCATCCAGGGAAAGCAAACGTGGTAGCTAATGCGTTGAGCAAAAAATCCAGGGAGCTTGTGTTGACAGCTATGGGGATCCAATATCCAATCATGATGGATCTAGAGAGACTCGGCATAGAGTTGGTAGAGAGTGATCTTCCAGTGTGTATTGCTAGCCTAGTGGTACAGCCTACTCTACAGGAAAGAATTAAAGCTGCCCAGAAGGAAGATCCAGAGTTAGCAGAGGTGATAGACAGAGTACAGAGTGGGCAGGGGGAGGAGTTCAGTATCACAGATGACGGAGCTTTGCAGTTTCGTTCTAGATTATGTGTTCCTGCCTATACTGAGATCAGGAAGACTATTCTAGAGGAGGCTCACAAATCTTTGTATATAGTTCATCCCGGTAGTACGAAGATGTACAGAGATCTGCGTGATTCGTATTGGTGGACTGGCATGAAGAGAGAAATCGCTGAGTATGTAACCCAGTGTTTGACGTGCCAGCAGGTAAAGGCTGAGCACCAGAGGCCGGTAGGGCAGTTGCAGCCGTTATTCATCCCAGAGTGGAAGTGGGATCATATATCGATGGACTTTGTGTCAGGATTGCCGACGACATTACATGGCCAGAACGCCATCTGGGTGATTGTTGACCGTTTGACTAAGACCGCCCACTTTATACCTATCAAGATCAGCTACTCCCTTAGCCGTTTAGCAGAGATTTACATTCAAGAGATAGTACGTTCTCATGGGGTGCTAGTATCGATTATGTCGGATAGAGACCCGCGTTTTACATCACGATTTTGGAGGAGTTTGTAGGAGGCTCTGGTGTCTCAGTTATCGTTTAGTACGACATTCCATCCTCAGTCAGATAGGCAGACTGAGAGGACGATACAGACATTAGAGGATATGCTCCAAACGTGTGTGTTAGATTTTAGGGGTAGTTTGACTCAGTTCATGCCACTGGTAGAGTTCACGTATAATAACAGCTACCAGTCCAGTATTGGCATGGCACCATTTTAGGCTCTATACGGTAGGAGATGTCGATCTCCTTTGTTTTGGGATGAAGTGGGTGAGTGGCGAGTAGTAGGGCCAGAACTTGTGCAGCAAGCGCGTGATAAGGTTCGGCTTATCAGGGACAGGATTAGTGCAGCACAGAACCAACAAAAAAGTTACGCTGATAATCGCCGCAGGAATCTGGAATTTGATATAGGTAATCATGTGTTCCTGAAGATAGCTCCGATGAAAGGGGTTATGCGTTTTGGGAAGAAGGGTAAATTTAGTCTTAGGTTTATTGGTCCATTTGAGATTCTAGAAAAAGTGGGAGCGGTAGCTTATAGGCTAGCTTTACCTCCAATGTTGTTCAGGATCCACGACGTATTCCATGTGGCTATGTTAAGGAAATACGTTCTAGATCCTTCTCATATCATCAGTTATGATGAGTTGGAGCTTAGTGATACACTGGGATATGAGGAGGTACCAGTACAGATTCTGGATAGGAAAGTACAGGAACTACGTAATAAGAAAATTCCTTAGAAAAAGGTTTTGTGGAGGAATCATGCGGTAGAAGAGGCTTCTTGGGAGTTTGAGGAGCAGATGAGACAGAGATATCCGCATCTATTCCAAGAAAGTTGATGGGGTAAAATGCAAGTAGTTAGGTACCTTCTTTTGCAGGTACATGTAATGGTTTAATTAGTATAGTATTTTAGTTTTGGGAGAATGGTTTTCTTTTGTATATGTAATCTTCCAAGACTCGAAATGTAACTACGGTATTCCTCCGCCATAAATGAGGGTAGGTAATAAAATGAGTAGACCCTTTTTCCTGATTAAAGGATGGTGAGTTACGGGAACAATAAATTTCAAGGACGAAATTCTTTTAAGAGGGGAGGAATGTAGTAATCGGGAAAAATAAAATTAAAAAAAATAAAATAAAATAATAATAATAAAATAATAAAATAAAATTAATTAATTAAATTAACAAGTTAAATGAATAGTATGATAAGGAAAATATATATATATATATATAAGTAAGTTATTAGGATATATATCTAATATATATAAGTTAAAAGTAATTATGATATTAATATATATATATATATATATATATATATATATATATATATTGCAAGCTTCTCCAAGAAGCTTTGAAAGTCAAAATCCAATTTGAATTGGATTTTTGGTGTCTGCGCCAGTGCTCTCTCTCTCTCTCTCTCTCTCTCCTACGACTCTCTCTCTCTCTCTGTTTGATTCCGGCCAGTTTTACACTAGATCGACAAACTGAAACCACCACGACACTTCTGGCGAAGTTCTCTACAAATCTGCCGGAGCGGATCGTTGGAGAAAGCAATTTGGAAATTATCCCTAAGTTGAGGTAAGACTTTTTAAGCCAAATTTGAAGTTGTGATTGTTAAGAAAAGTGTTATATGCTTTGAAATATTAAAGTTTAATATTGGGAGTTTTCATTTCCCAGGGTGTTGATTGGGAAGTTGAAAATCATCCCTAAGTTGAGGTAAGACTTTATATTCAATATTCGGATTTTTGACAGTTGAAGAAAGTGATATGCGCGTAAAAATACTGAATTTTAATTCTACGAGTTTTTATTTTCAGGGTGTTAAGTTGAGAACTCTGTGGGTACGGGAAAGATTTTCTTAGGGGCTTTTCAAGAATCAAGTAAGGGGATAAACTAAGCTAGTTTTGTTTTGAGAAAATGCATGTATATATATGTAGCATCTGGTTTCAGGAAAAATAAATATATTTATATATATGATTTATATTTGGAAAATACTGTTTAAATGATGATATGTTGAATACGTGGAAAATTTGTTTAGTGTGGCATGAGTATAAAAATGTTGTGAAATATTGTTTTCTGGGAATGGGGATGATATGGATTTCTATGATGGAAAACCGGCGTATGGGCCGAGATATATATATATATATATATATATAAATATGTGTGATTTTTCGGCGTACGGGCCGTGCTATGTGGATATGTTTGCCAGCGTATGGGCTGTGCTATGTGATTTGCCGGCGTACGGGCTGAGCTATGTGATGTACCAGCGTACGGGCTGTGCTATATGATTTGCCGGCGTACAAGCCGAGCTATGATAAAATGTAAAATACCGGCGTACGGGCTGATGATTTTCATGATATATGTATATGTGAAAAATGATATGAGTGATTTGATAATTAATGATATGAGTTATCCATGTATCACGATTTTAGTATATGTATATGATATCAGAACCTGGTTGGCTTGGTCTGGGCTAGCACTTGCACGGTACCGTTGCTATGTGTCCATGGTCCTCGTGATTATGATATCTGTGTTAACGCCGCTATACGGAGTGGTGTGAGATTGGATGGTCGATGTGGTTATTTTCAAGAAGAGCGCTGTTATCGCCCCTGGTGTACGGACTAGGTCTGGCAGACCCATTGGACCTACAAACTACTGTTTAACTTGGCAGTGGTCGGCCAACCATTATCAGGTCCCGCTTTCGGGCCACACAACTCAGTCATGTGGGGGTAATACATGACAACAGCCAACTAACCTACTAGGATTGTTTTATGTTATTATTATTATGATACGAGATAAGATATGTTATGAAAATGCAGTATGTTCTGTCATGTTTTGATTTATATATAAGTTTTCCCATATTTGATAAACAGTACTAAATATGTTATGTATGGTATATGTAAACACAGATTACTCATGTTGCCACACACTGGTATTAGTTTATTTCCCTTACTGAGAGGTGTCTCACCCCTAAATCTTATTAACTTTTTAAGAGCCCTAGATAGGAGAGCAGGAAAAGCCCAGCTGATATAGTACGGTCTATCTGCCCTTTTGAAGGGTAAGTTTCGTAGGGACAGTTAGATTTTGTGGGAAATGTCCCTAGGTTTTATTTTTGGGATGTATATATGAAAATACAGTGATTGTTGTAACTCTGGTATATTGTGGTATATGGTATTGAGATGTACATGTTTGTATATTTTCTACTGCTAGGGCTTCTGCTTTATGTTCTGATATATCCCTGGTGCCTATGGGCTCAGGTGGATTGTGACCTGCTAAGCTGGAATATGGGATATGTGATATTGATAATATATATATAAAAAAAAATATGTGGAAAAATGAGCAAGTCGTGACACTTACTCACTGACATTGTGCTACAAATACTAATTCTTTCATCCATTGAAAGAATTATACGGTGAAATATTTTTAGAGCTTCAATCTGAATTTTATATTTTGAATTAAATTGAAGTATGTAGTTTTGAAATTATACTAATTTGCTCTTTGTGAGAGTATACTTGTGCGCAGCTTGTATCTTGTCTTTTCTTGTAATTCTTGGACGTTCCAAGGAGTTTGGATCGTTGACTAAGCGTGAAGCGGGCTCTAACCTAATTAAAGGAGTGACCGAATGAGGGGATATTACTTGGAGAGGCAGGCTCTAGCCTACTGAAGGAGTGTGTAACGGAGTTGTTCCGCTCGGCAAAGGAAGTAGTTTAGTGAATCCTTTGGTGGTTTGCCAAAGGCGAGGACGTAGGCTGGGTATAAGTCGAACCTCATAAAAATCAGGATCTCACTCTCTCTTTCCCTTACTCTCTATATTTTCAGCACATATTAAACTGCGTGGATGTCTTAAATATCTAAATCATATACACTACGTGGATTAGATATTAAATAAACTTAAGATTAATTTATTTTTTGGGATTGTGAAAACCGAAAGGGAGTACGTTAATAGATCAATCTTTTACGGAAATTGTAAAGTAGTAAGTTGATTAATTCAACACCCTAAGACTCTTTAACTTAAAGCTTATTTAAGGTCTAAAGTATTTGGAAAGAGCGATTGGATGTTGTATTGGATATCAAATTGAGAGACAAATTTCATATATACAGGGTTTTATTCAAATTTATATAAATAGAGCCGCACACAAGTTGAAAAAACTGAAAATTTCCATTAAGTTGCAAAGTATATCTTGATTGAATGTTTCATGATTGATTGGCTTGATTAATTTGTTTGATTGAATGTTTGTGTGGTTGTGGATTGAATAAAAAGAATTAAGTTGTTGTGCATTGTCAACAAAAGGTTAAGTTTTCATTAAAGAAATTAAAAGAAAATTTTAAAACCCAATTCACCCCCCCTCTTGGAACTACACCTTTGTTTTCAGAATGGAATTACTTTGAATCCAATTATTGTATTTGGTTAATAACATAGAATGACTATAGAAATTTATTTCAATTTCTTTCTAATATTTGGTATTCTTTAATGGCTTCCACAATGGAATGCAAAATAAGTCCTTTTTTTTTTTATAAAAATCTCTAATACATCATTATTTAATTTTGTCTTATTACTATTTTTATTTTATAAAAGTTATTTTTATTAGTGTTAATATTATTTTTTGTTGTTATTATTATTTTTATACTAATTATTATCCATTAAATAATTATTTTTTTGTTTTTATTTTAATTATTGTTCTTGTTTTTGTTATTGTTTTAATAGCAATAAATATTATTATTAGTTTTTATTATTGTTATTGTAATTATTATTAAATGTTATAATCACAATCTATTATTATTATTATTATTATTATTTGCTGTTGTTTTTATTTGATTGTTACTTTATCAATCTTTTGTCATTATTATTTTTTTTTATTATAATTAGTTTTCTTGTTGTTGTTATTATTTTTATAGTAATAAATATTATTGCTAGTGTAATTATTATTTTTTATTATTTTTATAACAATTATTGTGTAACGCCCCAACCCGCCACGTGGGCCCAAGGTGCTACTTTAGTGACGTCTATGTACCTGATACCAAATTCAAATAATATAAATGCAGCGGAAGTAAAGAAAACATTCTCCAAAATCCATTACTAGAGTTATAAATTGTTAACATACATAAAAGTCTCCTGATATCCATATTACATTCCAACCAAAAGAAAGAAACCAACTCCGTCCGTACGACCATATTATATATCCAGAAAACTTCCCACATAACTTAAATATGATAAAGTTCTTACAAACACTCACAAAAACTAATTGGCTATCACCCCGCTTGGGGTTCGCTAAACTCGACCTCGAGATGGTCCTGAAAAGATAATTTGCATATTGGGGTAAGACACTTCTCAGTAGGAAAGATTAAGTTAACATTAGTGTGTGGTCAGTATGCATTTAGTGTTTACAGAAAACATTCATCCTCCATTTAACCGAAAATAGCTATTTTACTTTGTACTCACTTTACATAGTTGAAAATACTCGTCTCGTTTCCATAGTATAAACAGTTCAGTAAATAAGTAACATCATTTACATAAATCTACATATATGCATAAAAGAGACTCCTTGGGACTAAACATCATTTACTTCCCCCATGATACGGGTTGTGCGGCCCGTAGGCTACACTTAGCCTTGGAGGATCAACCTAGACTAAGTCAAAACATCCGTCTACTAATACACCTACAGGCATCCGCAACCCAGTTGTAGGTCCGATTGCCTTACCACTTTCTGGTCCGGACTTCTAAGGAAGGTACCACCTCTCCGTATGCTAATCGGTTGAAACCACACTTAAGGTTCCTAAAGTCTATCATGCAATTTAAGTAATAAAAATTGTAGTTCAAACTCATTTCGTATAAAACATGTCATATTATAAAACTCGGCCCTTAGCCGTCATATACAACTCGGCTCACAACCGCTAAACAAAATCCAGGCCCTTGATCGTCATATACAACTTGGCTCATAGCCACTAAATAAAATCCTGGCCCCGACCATCATATCAAAACTCAGCCCCCAGCCATTATATTAAATCCCTGTATTTTTCATAAACAACTCCAATATTTTACAAACATTAACAAACTCGATTATATAATAACCCCCAAAATAATATTCACCTACCACACGATTTCAATATTTAAACGTAGTCCATAAATAATCAACAAGTACCTCATAATATATTTAATTGATAAACAACCGTTCACTGTCCATATTAATCAAAATACCATATCATATATCGTAGGTTTGAAAAGTCCATTTTGAATGGTTGGTTTTCGAAATAACAATTGAAAACATAAATATACATACATACGAAGCAATCTGATTAGTTCAACTTTAATAAAAATCCTGACTTAACTTAATTCCCTTACCTATTTACTAATAGAGTTCCTACAACGCTCCTAAAGCCCACCCTATGGTGATACGGAGCCCAAAACCGTGAAAACATATTTTTCCCAGTTTAATCAACTCAAATCCTAGATTAGTAACAATTAAATATCCCTAGGCCCACACACCCCATTTAACTAATTACATGCTAGACAGATAGCTCATTCTACCCTTACCTCAACTTTGGGGTGATGCCTAGAAAGGCCCCGTTCAAAAATCCACTCCTCTAGACTTGTAGAGAAACACCCCTAGATCCTCGTGGTAACTCCTAATCGTTGATTCAGGCGACGAACGACAAGAAATAGAAGAGAGAAGGGGTGGTGTAATGACCTGCCTATTTTACCATATACATATATTCTTATTTATTTATTTATTTTCAACATAACAACTCTGATATCCTATTAAACTGATATAGTCATGATCAACCCGGTCCTATGGGTACTGAGAATATACCTGTCATACATCTCTGATACCTAAGCAGCAAAAAATATAAATTACATACATGTCATACAACAACAGGCCCAATACTAGAACACTACTGAATCTGTCATATATATAAAACATCCACAAAAAATACCAAAAAGCACCCTAGGGTCATAACCCAAAAACCAATCTGACCCTAGCTCAACTACTTACCCTTTTAACAAGGCAGTCGGTCAACCTTTACTGTTGCGGAGCTCTATCTGCCCCTTTATATGGATTTCCTGAAATGTTTGCAATACTGAGGTGAGACACCTCTCAATAAGGGAGATAAACTAATTTTGGCCAATTCAAGAGAAAACCGGCGACGATTTTCAAAACTTACTATGGGGCGATGACTAGTAAATGGTAAATCTGGGCCAATTAAAGAGAAAACCGGCGATGGTTTTCTAAAGGTCAAAGAAAACTAGCGACGATTTTCTGCACAAAGGAGATATAAAGAGAGATCCTGCAAGCATTTTTCAAAAGAATCAATTTCTTTCTTCTTCCTCTGAAACCCTACGGTTTCTCTCTCATTTTTCTTCAATTCTCACTCCCTTAAAGCTTATTTTGACGATTCAGAACCACCGTCGAATTCATGGGATCTTTCTCTACAAAACTACCAGAGCAGATCGTTTAGTTGGGATTTTGGGGCACCATCCCAAAATCAAGGTAAGTAGGGTATCTTAAGTTTTACTATTAATATGGAGTATATAGGGTTTAGAGAATGATAAAATAGCTTTTTATTGAGATTTGAGTTGATAAACTTGGGTTTTTGAATTAGGGTTCGGGTGAGTGCCGCAAACATCGTTTGGGATCCTTGCAGGCATAATTTAGGAAACTAGGAAAGGGAAATTAATTATAGTAAATTTTTATTAATTATAAACAGGTTATTTCAAGTATTAAAATTATTTATATTTAGGTATGATTACCTAAATAGCTAGGAATTTGGAAAAATAATGACTTTCATTATAATATATATATATATATATATATATATATATATATATATATATATATATACATAGGATAAAATTGTGTGGCAAGAATACAACTTTCATAATTTAATTGGTTGTTGTGAGTACCAAATGATGAAATATACAATTGAATTGGGAACATTGGCTGGTTGTGAATATAGTTTACTAGTGAATAAAGATTGGTTGTGAATACTAGCTGCTTGAGATTATTGTGTGATGAACAATGTGATGTGTGTGTATGAGTCATTTTGTGTAGTTATTCGTGTGTATCACAATATAACATTGGCAGGCCTAAGGAGTTCGTTAATGTTGCCTAGATGTAATCACGATATACGTTGGCAGGCCTGAGGAGTTCATATATTGTCATTATAGATTAGGGTAGAGCATTGGCAGGCTCGAGGAGGTTATTCTATTGATATACTACGGGTAGGTCATAAGGATTGGTACTGGTGGTTAGTGGTGCCTCTGTGGGCCATGTTATATTCTGTGTGATAGTCCTATGTGGACCATGTATCCTGTGTGGATGTGAGTTTTGTGTGGACTAGTCCTCGAACGACCTGCCTAGTTTACCAATTTTTTTTCTATAATAATATCAATTATAACAATCCTAAAAAATCATAATCAAACTAGACCCATGGGTACCCGAGATATACTTGAAATACAACACGGATACCTAAGCAGCCGAAAACGAAAAATCATATACATTTCAGATTATCAACACAATACCAGAGTTTTACTACAACTGTCATATATATACATGTATCCCAAAATATCCAAAAGTGGCCTAGGGTCTCCACCCAAAATCTATCAGACCCTAGCAAAATGACTTACCCATCAGACAGGATAGAACAACTAAACCCTAACGCTACGGAGCTCTATCTGCCCTTCTATCTGGGACTCCTGAAATATTTATATAGTTGGGGCAAGACACCTCTTAGTAAAGGAAATAAACTAATATCAGTGTGTGGCAACATAAGTATTTTTATGTTATACATATAACAATACAAAAAACATACTTGATAAAACTATATGTATCATAAATGGGAAAAACATATTTTAACGTAACATGGTATAACATACTAAATTTCTATACATATAAATCATCTTATATAACTATTCTTGGAAAACATCCTCGATGGACAGCTGGCTGGTTTCATGTCTTACCCCCACATGACAGGGTTGTGCGGCCCGAAGGCGGGACCTACCAATGGCTGACCAACCACGCTAGATCAATATAAGTCTGTAAGTACAATGGGTCTACACCTCCTAGTCTGGACACCAGAGGGACGCATGCACTACTATAATACCACATCGACTGCCGATCTCCCACTGCCCCTTACGGCAAGTAGTAGCACTACCATATACATGATCGTGATCAAATAGCTACCATACCGTACTTCTTGAAAGCCTAAACCAAGCCAACCAGCTTCTGATAACATATAATTATTTCCAAATAATGATACATGACTATTTTATAATAATATCTGTCATGTTAATATCTTCATAAAATTTGCATAACATATCATATAAAATTCATGGCCCTTACGCCAGCATTTTGTATCTTGTAAATCATGGCCCTTATGCCGGTATAGCATATCATAAAAATCTATGGCCCTTATGCCGATATTTCATATAAAATCTCGGCCCTTAGCCCGAAAAATCATATAAATTCTTAGCCCTTACGCCAACATATCATATAAATTCCTTAGTTTGAAAAATCCCTGTATCATTTTAATATTTCCCTGAAAGCAATAATAACATACTCATTTTGCAAACAATATATTTTATCATCATAATTTCCATGGTAAATAATACTCATGCCACACAAAAAGGGTAATATTCATATCATAAAACTTGCTCTAAAATCATATTTCTGATATTATACATGAAAACCATATTTCTGATCAACAACATAATTTTTAACATAATTATACAATATACATATTTAACTGAAATTAAATGTTGTAAAATAGTAAATACATTTTCATAAGAAACTTGACTTAGTTTATCCCCTTACCTGACTTCTGGAAAGCCCTTAAAATGACTAGTCCTGCACCCGCAGGGTTCCTCGTTCAACACCCTGAAAACAACATCGCCCCAAACAAAACTTCAGTATTTCTTCAAGTGCTACCTATTCTACAACTGTAGGAAAGTCAAATACTCAACATAAAGTCTTACCCTAAACTTGGGATGGAGTCCAAGTTAGCCCCACTAATGAATCTACTCTAGTAGACTTGAAGAGAACTTTCCCAGGAGTGCGTGGCGGCTTCGAATTGTCAATCCGGCAAAGAACGGACACAAAATCTTAGAGAGAAGGCAAAGAGAACGAACAGGAGAGAGAACGACAACTTTGTTTGAAAAATCTGCACTGAAATTCGAGTTTAGGGCTAGTTATACACCTACCATTGTTGACGAGCCACGTCACTTCGTTGACGAGAACATGAAGGGAGTTCATCATCGAATGCTTATTTCTCGTCAACAAAATTCAGAGTTGAAAATAGCCCCTCAGTAACTACTCATCGACGAGCCGCGTGTCCCCGTCGACGATCCCATCAAGCATGTTCATTGACGAACATGCTACGTTCGTCGACGAGACCCCTGTTGAATTCCAATTTATAATTTCCTTTTCTCTCCTCCTCCTATTACTTAATTAATAAAATTCACCAAGTCTCTACATTCTCCCCTCCTTATAAAATTTCGTCGTCGAAATTTGCTATCCATATGATTCACCATCCCTTAAAGAAAAATAGTCTACTTATTTTATTACGTACCCTCACTTGTAGCGAAGGAATACCATGGTTACATTCAAAGTTCTGGGAGATTACATATATAAAATAAAAGTTTCTCAAAACCAAAATACTACTTACTATCTAAACTACTACATATACCGACTAACCTGCAAAGAAACATTACATAACCACTTACACTTTTTCTGATTATAACTGAACCCCACTAACTAAATGCAGATATTTTTGCTTTATTTGTTCCTTAAGCTCCCAAGAAGCTTCTTCTATTGCGTGATTTCTCCACAAAACTTTTACTAGAGGAATCTTCTTGTTACGTAATTCCTGCTCTTTCCTGTCCAGAATATGTACTGGTACTCCTCATAAACTAGTGAATCACTAAGCTCTAATTCACCATAATTGATTACATGAGAAGGGTTTAGGACGTATTTCCTCAAAAATGGAGACATGGAATACGTCGTGTATCCTGGACAACACAGGTGGTAAAGCTAACCTGTAGGCAACCGGCCCCACTTTCTCTAGAATCTCGAATGGGCCAACGAACCAAAGGCTAAGTTTAGCTTTCCTTCCAAATCTTATAACCCCTTTTAATGGAGCTATTTTTAAAAACACATGGCCACCAATATCAAACTCCAATTTCTTGTGGCTGGTATCAGCGTAACTCTTTTGTCGACTCTAAGCTGCAATATAATAACCCGAAAAAAAAAATTTAAATTAATTAATAAATTAAAATTATTAATCAATTAATTAGTTAAGCATTATTAATATATATAATATTAAAATAATATATATTAAATGCAATAAGATGGATTGGAAATTCAATTCCATCATCTTCCTCTTCTTCTTCAGCGTCAATCTCTCTTTCTGTAATTCTTTCACGTTCCCGCGCTTCTCCGTCTCTGCCTCTCTCCCACCCCTCATTTTTTGACGGATATTCGACCGATTGGGAAACGAAAGGTGCCGTTCGATTCCTTACTCCGCCACCAACATTTCTACTGAAGTAGATTTGTCGTGGGAGCGGCGTAGGCACCATTCCTAGGATAAGGCAACTTTCCCCTAATTTCTCAATTTCTCGTCAAATCTACTGTTGAATCGACGCTCTGGCACCACCATGGGGTCCTAGTCGTGATCGTCATCATTTTGACATAAGTAAAGTTCCAATTGGGGTTTTCTAAACCCCACTCCAAAGCGAGAGTGAGATTTGGGAAATTTGGCAATTTGACTATATTTAAGGAAATAATTATTTATTTAGAATTTATGAGCCTAAAAAAATATTAAAATAATATTTTATTTAGGGTTAATTTAATATAATTAGGATTTTTTATTCAGGACTCGGGTGAGCACCGCAAGTATTTTTTGGGGTCCCTGTTGGCGTAGTTCAAGAAATCAAGTAAGGGGAAATTATATATTAAATCAGATTTTATGAAATTAAAGGTAATAGGTTATGTTATATTATATGTATGTTTTCATGTGAATTATTAAAATGCCAACCATGTAAAACTATGATTTCTGAACCTAGGACCACTTATTTAGTTATGTATTTGTGGAAATGAACTGAAGAAAGTGGAAGGAATTTTCTGGATAATTATGTAAGAAATGAAAATTATATTTTCAATAATTAAATGTTAAATGTGTGTTGGCCTATTTTACAGGAATATGTATGAATTTTACTGTTAAATTGTGTGGCATGAGATTATGTACAAATATATGTTAATGGTATGAGATGTAGGTTAAGTAAGTAATGCATTGAAAATAAAATATGATTTGAATTATGTTGCTTGTGTGTGTCAATCATGTCAACAGCTGAAAGATGTTGGGTAAAACAGCTGAAAGATGCTGGGTAAATGTATGACAGTTGAAAAATGTTAGGTAAAACAACTGAAAGATGCTGGGTAAATGTATGACAGCTGAAAAATGTTGGGTAAAACAGCTGAAAGATGTTAGGTAAAACAGCTTAAAGATGCTGGGTAAATGTATGGCAACTGAAAAATGTTGGGTAAAACAGTTAAAAGATGCTGGGTATGTAATGAAATGAAATGATAATGGAAATGAATGAAACAAAAATGAAGTGTGAAATGTGAACAATGTAAAATGAGAAAGAGTCACTTAAAGTGAAATGAAATGAAATGTTAAAGTTATGAACATGAACATGTGTGAATGATTGAAAAATGACAGAAAGAACAATGTATTATGATACTAGAAGTATTTATGCTCGTAGAACACGTTACGGTTAGGTGAGGCGTACTCTTCGCCTAAGGGCTTGTTGAGAAAGGCAAGTGCACTAATAACTTCAAGTGTGATAGTAGCTGCATAACGTACTAGGGCAGAGGGAACCTACTTGTATGGGCGGGTAGATTTCCCTATCCTTGGGGCCTTAGCCGGTAAACCTTTGTTTGAACTGTGTGAGTACGAGTTCAATTTAATACTTGAGGGCTTACTGAGTAAGGTGAGTGCCCTGGTATGCTTCAATTGTGACCTTTGGGTTGCTTAGGTATCAGAGCAGAGGGGTGCTACTTGTATGGGCAGGTAATCACCCCTATTCTTATGTAATTTCGTGGGTTAAATCTTCTGCATGTGTATGCTTAGAATCAGAGAATGATTTCAAAATTTATGTTAATGATTTTCAAATGTTAAATAATATGTTATTATATAGACTCATGTTGGCCACATGCTATTTTAATATATTTTTTCTTCCCTTATTGAGATGTATCTCACCCGAATATGATTATTTCTTTTTCAGAACATCCTCGAGGTTGGGCTTAAAGAGCTTGAGGGTTTTTAAACTTTTTTAGAAGTATTAAAAGAAAGGGTATATACTGATAATACTTTGGGGAAAGTAAATATTTATGTTTTATGTCTTTATGTTTTAAGGTTGTTGAGTAAGGAATGATTGTGAAAATACTAAATTGTTTTGGGAGTTATGTAAATTTACGGAAATGCAGGTGATGGATGATTACTATGGATAGTATGGATGTTATATAGGGGTAGTAAACTTTGGTATGATTGATTATGGTTTTTATATTATATGGAGATTATGTTTATATTTTCCGCTGCATATATGTTGATTATGGATTATCAGGGATTTTATCAGGTATAACACGCCGAACCCGGGTTTAAAGGTTCGAGGTTTTACATGCACTGATTCTATTTTTGATGAGTCGAACCTTATCATATGCTTGATGTACTAACTCTAGTCCCACAACTCGCCGTTCTCCCACTTCATCCCAATATAAAGGAGAATGACACCTTCTACTGTAGAGCACCTCGAACAGTGTCATACCAATGTTGTCCTGATAATTTTTCTTGTACGCAAACTCCACTAGCGGCATAAATTAGGTCCAACTACCCCCAAAATCAAGCATGCATGCTTGAAACATATCTTCTAATACTTGAATCGTCCTCTCAGTCTGCCCATCTAATTGAAGATGGAACGTCGTGCTAAAAGATAACTGAGACCCTAAAGCCTCCTGCAAGCTCCTCCAAAATCGTGACGTGAAACATGGGTCTCGATTTGACACTATAGACACAGGCACACCTTGAGAATGAACTATCTCTTGAATATAAATCCCTGCTAGTCTGTTAATGGAGTAGCAGATCTTGATGGGAAGGAGATGGGTGGTCTTGGTCAAACGATCTACAATCACCTATATTGCATTCTAGCCATGCAATGCTGACGGCGGCCCTGAAACAAAATCCATAAATATGTGATCCTATTTCCACTATGGGATAAAAAGTGGCTGCAACTGACTGGCCGACCTCTGGTGCTCAGCTTTTACCCACAGGCACGTCAAACACTATGCTACATATTCAACAATCTCCTTCTTCTTACCACTCCACCAATAAGACTCTCGCAGATCCTTATACATTTTCGTGCTACCGGGATGAACTGTGTATAAAGATCTGTGAGCCTCTTTTAGGATGGTTCATCTGATTTCAGCATCAGCAGGAACACATAATCTAGAACGAAACTGCAAAGCTCCATCATCTGTAATAAAATTCCTCTCCCTGACCATCCTGTACTCTGACCATTACCTCTGCTAATTTTGGATCCTTCTTCTGAGCAACTTCAATCCTTTCCTGCAAAGTAGGATACACCACTAAACTGACAATACATGCCTAAGGATCACTCTTGACCATTTCTATTCCAAATTTCTCCAGATTCATCACGATCGGATACTGAATCTCCATAGCTGCCAGCGCTGGTCCCACAGACTTCCTACTCAGTGCATCAGCTACCACGTTTGCTTTTCCTGGATGGTAACCGATAATATAATCAAAATATTTAATAAGCTCAAACCACCTTCTCTGCCTTATGTTCAGTTCCTTCTGAGTTAAAAAGTACTTTATACTCTTATAGTCGGAGAAGATTTCGCATCGCTCGCCATACAGGTAATGCCTCCAAATCTTCAATGCATATACAACTACACCCAATTCAAGATGGTGGGTAGGATAGTTCTTTTTATACTCTTTCAACTGCCTGAAAGCATACGCTACCACCTTACCATGATGCATTAATATACAGTCAAGTCCCTTCAAGAACGCATCACTGTAGATAACATAACCCTCACCCTCTGAAAGGATAATCAACACTGGTGTTGTGACAAGTCTTTGCTTAAATTCCTGGAAACTCTACTAACAGCTATCGTCCCATTCAATTTTGGTATTCTTCCTAGTCAGTCGTGTCATAGGCCCTGATAACACTGAGAATCCATCAACAAAACGACAGTAATAACCAACCAGTCCTAAGAAACTTATGATATCCTGGACGTTCCTCAATGTAGCTCAATTCACTACCGCATCAACTTTACTAGGATCCACAGAAATTTCATCCCCTAAGATAACATGCCCCAAAAACACAACCTTCTCGAACTAGAATTTATTTACTGAACGTGGCATACAACTTTTTTTCCTTGAGCGTCTGTAAGACATGCCTCAAATGCGTCCCATGCTCCTCAGAGCTCATCGAATAGATCAGTACATCATCAATAAAAACAACAACAAACTGGTCTAAATATTGGTGAAAATTTCTATTTTTATCAAATCCATGAATATTGCAGGAGCATTTGTCAGACCAAATGGCATAACAAGAAACTCATAATACCTATACCTAGTCCGAAAGGTTGTCTTCAATGCATCTTCTACCCTTACCTTCACTTGATGATAACTTAATCTGAGGTCAATCTTAGAATACACCCGTGTACCCTGGAGCTGATCAAATAAATCATCTATACGAGGTAAAGGATACTTGTTCTTGATTGTCACCATATTAATTTCCCTATAATCTATACACATCCTCATGGACCCATCTTTCTTCTTCACAAATAACACTTGAGCTCCCCACAGAGATACATTGGACCGTATAAAACTCTTATCAAGCAAATCTTGCAATTGATTCTTTAATTTAGCCAACTCTGTTGGCGCCATTCGGTAAGGTGCTTTAGAGATCGGCGTTGTACCTGGAAGCAGATCAATAGGAAAATCTACCTCATGATCAGGTGGCAAGCTTGGTAGCTCATCTGGAAAAACATCTGTAAACTCCTTTACTACTGGCATACTAGTGAGTTTCAATTCATTCCCTGACATTTCATTCACAAAGGCCACAAATCCCTGACAACCACTTAAGAGCAGTCTCCTTGTCTGAATAGCTGAAACTAGTTGAGGTGAGGATTGCACTCGCGAACCTATAAACCTAAATTCTGGTCTTCCCGGAGGTCTGAATATCACTTCTCTTGAACAGCAATCTATACTTGCAAAGTTAGCTGCTAGCCAATCCATGCCAAGTATTACATCAAACCCATGCATGTCCAATATAATCAAATTAGCTGGCAAAATTTTCCCCTCAATGTCAACTGGACAACCTAAGAGCACTCTACTACACCTCACTACTGACCTTGTCGGTGTAGTTATTACTAGTTCGATGTCTAACAACTGTGTTTTTGGCCCACATAATCTAATACACTCCATAGACATGAATGAATGTGTGGCTCCTGAATCAAATAATACAATAACTTTAAATGAAAACATGTTAATCATACCTGCCACCACATGGTCGCCTGTCTAAGCATCCCCAGGCGTCAAAGCATATACCCTCGCTGGAGCTACATTCCACTGCTGGCCTCCATGGGGCACCTGATAGCCTCCCTGGTACGGTCTGGGAGCAGAAGCAGCATCAAGTGGTGTAGGGCAATCTTGCACCAGATGCCCTTGTCTACCACATTGATAGCAAATAGCTCTCCCCACTCGACACTCTCCCAAGTGTCTCTTCCCTCAAGTTCGACAGACAAGAAAATTTTGCACCGCCTGAACCTCACCACCTCCAGTCTTTTGTCTCTGTCCTCTGCAATAGTTTCCTCTCCTTCACTGACCCTACCTAGCTCCCTACTGGAAGCCTGAAGGTGTAGATCTCTTCTTCTGTCCCTGCTCCTCTGCATCCATACACTCACTAGCCTCGGCCAAGGCAGCTCTATTGACTAACTCAGCAAAGTCTTGTATCTTCAGCACTACCACCTGCTTGTATATGTCTCGCCTTAATCCTCTTTCAAACTGTCTCGTCTTCCTTACTTCATCAGGAACAATATACGAGGCAAATTGAAATAGCTCTATAAACCGCCCCGCATATTGCTGGACAGACTACTATCCCTGCTTCAAATTCAAGAACTCTTCCACTTTAGCTTCCCTGACAGTGGCTGGAAAATATCTATCGAAGAATAGTTCTTTAAATTGGTCCTATGTCATAACTATCGGCGTTGTCCTCTGCTCCCCAGAAGTCTCACAGCAGTCCACCACCTCTCATCCTTCCTTGTCAGTTTATAGGTGGCGAATAGAACCCTTTTCTCCTCTATAAACTATAACACTGCCAAAACTTTCTCGATCTCCTACATCCAATTCTCGATGGCTGCAAAATCAACTCCTCCTGAAAAATGTCAGAGGATTCATCTTAGTAAATTTCCCTATCATGCATCCATGGCATGCAGGCGGGCCTCCCTACTCTCTGGAGCTCCTAGTGATCTCAGTCATAACCTGCTGAACCACACTGTGTAATTCCGCATCGGAATCAGTCCTGCTTGTACTCGAAGATCCTACACCATCACTGCTGCTCGCATGGGCACTACCTTCTCCAGGGTCCATCCTGAAAAATAATAAACGTGATTTAGAGACCCTATCCCTTATAATTTATGCGCCTAACATAATCCCCTATTTTGACATCCTTATCTTATTTCAAGATTCAGTCCTATACTATAGAAATACAACCCGGCAATAGTTAACTATGCCTTTCTTGAAAT
The DNA here is from genome assembly GCF_029873635.1 of Malania oleifera. Classification (NCBI taxonomy): domain Eukaryota; kingdom Viridiplantae; phylum Streptophyta; class Magnoliopsida; order Santalales; family Ximeniaceae; genus Malania; species Malania oleifera. The sequence goes on along the minus strand of NC_080424.1, from coordinate 20,974,310 downwards.
CGTCGCCCCAGGAAAGACACAAAAACCACCACGAAAGTCTTGTCTCTAACCTGTAGAACAAAACCTCAAATCCTTTCCCTATACTCTAGTATTATTTCCATTGCACTCTAAAGTCTACAAAATCTAGCAACTTAGGCTCTAATACCAAACTGTAACGACCTGCCTATTTTACCAATTTTTTTTTATAATAATATCCAATATAACAATCCTGACAAATCATAATCAACCTGGACCCATGGGAACTCGGGATATACCGGAAATACAACACGGATACCTAAGTAGCCAAAAACGTAAAATCTTATACATATCAGATTATCAACACAATACTAGAGTTTTACTACAACTGTCATATACATACAAGTATCCCAAAATATCCAAAAATGGCTTAGAGTCTCCACCCAAAATCTGTCAGACCCTAACAAAATGACTTACCCTTTAGACAGGGCAGAACAGCTGAACCCTAACGCTACGGAGCTCTATCCGCTCTTCTATCTGGGGCTTCTAAAATATTTATATAGCTAGGATGAGACACCTCTCAGTAAAGGAAATAAACTAATATCAGTGTGTGGCAACATAAGTATTTCCATGTTATACATTTAACAGTACAAAAATCATACTTGATAAAATTATATGTATCATATCTGGGAAAAACATATATTACCATAACATGGTATAACATACTAAATTTCTATACATATAAATCATCTTATATAATTGTACATGGAAAACATCCTAGATGGATAGCTGGCTGGTGTCATGTCTTACCCCCACATGACTGGGTTGTGCGGCCTGAAGGAGGTACCTAGCAATGGCTGGCCGACCACGTTAGATCAACATAATTCTATAAGTACAATGGGTCTGACCCTCCTGGTCCAGACACCAGAGGGATGCCTGCACTACTATAAAATCACATCGACTGTCGATCTCCCACTACCCCTTATGGCAAGCAGTAGCACTAACATATACATGATCGTGATCATATAGCTACAGTGTCGTACTTCGTGAAAGCCTAAACCAAGTCAACCAGCTTCTGATAACATATAATATATTTCCAAATAATGATACATGGCTATTTCATAATAATATTTATCATGTTAATATCTTCAAAAAACTTGCATAACATATCACGACCCTTACGCCGGCATTTTGTATCTTGTAAATCATGGCCCTTATGCCAGTATAGCATATCATAAAAACCTTCAGCCCTTATGCCGGTATTTCATATAAAACCTCGGCCCTTACGCCAGCATATTATATAAAATCCTCGCCTCTTACGCCGACATATCATATAAATTCCTTAGTTTGAAAAATCCCTGTATCATTTTAATATTTCCCTAAAAGCAGTAATAACATACTCATTTTGTAGACAATATATTTCATCATCATAATTTCCATGGTAAATAATACTCATGCCACACAAAAGGGGTAATATTCATGTCATAAAATTTGCTCTAAAATCATATTTCTAATGTTATACATGAAAACCACATTTCTGATCAATAACATAATTTCCAACATAATTCTACAATATACATATTTAACTGAAATTAAATGCTATAAAATAGTAAATACATTTTCATAAGAAACCTGACTTAGTTTATCCCCTTACCTAACTTCTAGAAAGCCCCTAAAATGACTAGTCCTGCACCCGTAGGGTTTCTCGTTCAACACCCTAAAAACAACATCGCCCCGAATAGAACTTTAATATTTCTTCGAGTGCTACATATTCTACAACTGTAGAAAATCCAAATACTCAACATAAAGTCTTACCCTAAACTTAGGATGGAGTCCAAGTTAGCCGCACCAACGATCTACTCCAGCAGACTTGAAGAGAACTTTCCCAGGAGTAGCATGGCAACTTTGGATTGTCTATCCGGTGAAGAATGAACCCAAAATCTTAGAGATAAGGCAGAGGGGATGAACATGAGAGAGAACCACTGCTTTGTTTGAAAAATCTACACTAAAATCCAAGTTTAGATGAAGGGAGTTCATCGACGAATGCTTATTCCTCATCGATGAAACTCACAGCTGAAAATTGCCCCTCGGTAACTACTCGTTGATGAGACACGTGTCCCATCAACGATCCCATCAAGCGTGTTCGTTGATGAATGTGTTGTGTTCATCGACGAGACCCCTATTGAATTCCAATTTATAATTTGCTTTTCTCTCCTCCTATTATTTAATTAATAAAATTCACTGACTCTCTACAAGTCCTGTGTGGACCGTGTATTCGTGCGGATGTGAGTTCTGTGTGGACCAATCCTGTGCAGACCGTGTATTCTGTATGGATGTGAGTCCTGTGTGGACGGTATTCTTTAGTGTGAGTCCTGTGTGGACAGTGTTCTTCAGTGTAGATAACTTATGTGGAATGTGATCTAGTAAGATAAATAGTATATGAATTTAATTGTATGTATATTTATGGCAAAGTAAAACTTTTTGCCAAGAGCTTGCTAAGAAAGGCGAGTGCCCTGGTTATTTTCAGTTTAGTACTAGAGCAGAGGGAAGCTACTTGTATAGGCAGATAATCTTCCCTATTCTTGGAGACTTTGCCTATATACATAGCCCGAGGGCTTACTAAGTAAGGTGAGTGCCCTGATATTAGTATTAGAGCAGAGCGAAGCTATTTGTATGAGCGGGTAATCTTCCCTATTCTCGGGTATTATCATTAAAAATAATTATGAATATGAGTTTGATATCATAGGTCAGTGTTGTTATTAATGATGCATTTTCTCAGCTGGTGTTGATAGTGAAATACAAATGAATATATGTTCTGTATTATTTAAACACTCCGCCACACATTGCTATGATTTATTCTTCTTTATTGAGATGCGTCTCACCCTAGTGGGTGATTATATTTTCAGGTCCATCAGGCGATCGAGCTTAGAGCTTCGAGTAGGGTAGTATTTTTGGTAAACTTTGGAGTGTTTGTGATAACAATTTATGTATAGTTATGTTTTAAATACTATGATGTAATATAAACAAATGGATGCAGTTGTATTTCGAGGTTTATAGATAAACTCTAGTATTTATATTGAGGTTGTATATTTATTTCTATTGCATTAATTGTGCTATACGGTATCAAGAATAGGTGAATTAAACACGTAACCTCTGGGCCCCACTTGGTGGGTTCAAGGTGTTATAGTTAGTATCAGAGCCTAACGATTCTGTAGACTTTAAGGAATGATTAATATCAGAGTATAGGTTCGAGTTAGGATAAGGATAAGAGTTGGTAGGTTAAGTGGAATAATGGTCTGGAAACTTAGAGGCGAAAATCTTTTGATGGTCTTCTATATTTTTCCAGGGGGACAATTTCTGGAAAACTATGGTAAATCCATTATTGGTTTCGTTTCTGAGTTGAGAGACTGGAGCTTAGGCACGTAAGTAGAAATGATAGGTCGGTTGAGCACATTGTCATGTTAGTGTTATGATTTTGTGGTAAGACGGTATGAATGAATTATGGATTAGAACTTATATGCTATAGTAACTTTTTGTGTTAAACTTGTTTCAGTTATGATAAATAAGGAATATTAAGCTTATTTTTATTCTATTTTCAGAATGGATCCTAGGGGGAAGGACGTTGATACTGGGGGAGATATACACATGGATCCCTCCAGTGAGGATGACATTGATGTCTTAGCGGTGCTATGTAGCATAGCACGTCATGCTAAGAAGGAAGCTCGGAGAGAGCAGGGTCAACCATTGGCAGACGGGGGCTGTACTTTTCAGCAGTTCACCTGAACGAGTCCACCAGGTTTTGAAGGAGGTGTAAACCCAATTGTAGTTGAGGACTGGATTTAGGAGATGGAAGAGCTTCTCACTATTCTACACTATATTGAGGAGTGGAAGGTACAATACGCCACCTTTAAACTGGTTGGGGAGGCCAAGAAGTGGTGGAGGTCAGAAAAGTTGGCAGAGGAGCAGCGTCCAGGGTATACATCTATTGCTTGGAGTCATTTTAGGGAGGTCTACTTTGGCAGATACTTCCCAGTTGCCACCTGAGAGACGAAAGTAGAAGAGTTTCTACATCTAACCTAGGGGTCCGTGACTGTGCAACAGTATGCAGCCAAGTTTGTGGAGTTATCATGCTTTGCTTCACACATGGTCCTGGACAAGCTACTGAAGGCCCGAAAGTTTGAGGGAGGACTGAGGTCGAGGATACGAGCTCAAGTGGTGGCATTATTGACTCAGAGGTTCTCTGAGCTAGTGGATAGAGCCATGGCAGTTGAGGCCAGTATATAGGAGAGTGAGGCAAAAGCGAAACAAAAGAAGAGATCCATACCTTCCTGCTCACATACTGATGTTTGATAGGATTCCTAGAGGGGAGATTGAGATGTTGGGGGTCAGAGGTCAAATAGGACTGATCAATACTATTGGGAACTTATTCCACTCCATTTGTGCCTGATGTAAAAGGAGGCATTGGGGGGAATGCGGGGGCAGGAATACCGTATGCTATAGGTTTGGCAGGCATGACCACATAGCTCGTGATTGTCATGCTTCACCGAGCAGTGCACCCGCTCCTGGTCATAATAGGAGGAATAACTCGGTACCTCGTGGCGACGGTGGCCCGACACGTGTTTATATGCTTGGTACAACTGAGGGGGACAATGCTAGAGGTGCAGGTAATATATATTTACGTTTGAATGAGTGATAGTTTTTTTTTTATTTTGGATGATTCGATGTTATATATATTAGAATTAATTGAACTTTATGAATGTGGTTAAGTTAGCTTTTAAATTTTGAAAAATGTTGGATTAACGAATTTCGAGGACGAAATTTTGTAAGGGAGGAAGAATGTAGAGACTCGAAAAATATAATAATAAAAATAAAATTGGGAAAAATAGGATTTTGGCCAGTTTAGAAGAAAATCGGTGACGATTTTCTAGAGAGGGAAGAAAATCGAGGACAGTTTTTGGAATTTACTGTGGGACGGTAACTAGTAAACAGTAAATCTAGGTCGGTTAAAGAGTAAATTGGTGACAGTTTTCTAAAGGTCTGAGAAAATCGGCGACAGTTTTCTGCGCAGAGGAGATATAAAGAGAGATCCTGCGAGCATTTTTTCAAAAGAATTAAATTCTTTCTTCTTCTCGCTGAAACCCTACAGTTTCTCTCTCATTTTTCTTCGATTCTCACTCTCTTAAGGCTTATTTTGACAATCCAGAACACCGCAGGGTTCATGGGATCTTTCTCTGCAAAGCTACCGAAGCAGATCGTTGAGTTGGGATTTTGGGGCACCATCCCAAAATCAGGGTAAGTAGGGTATTTTAAGTTTTATTATTAATATGGAGAATATAGGGTCTAAGGAATGACAAAATGGCGCTTTATTGAGATTTGAGTTGATAAACTTAGGTTTTTGAATTAGGGTTCGGATGAGTGTCGCAGACATTGTTTGAGGTCTTTGCGAGCATAATCTAGGAAACCAGGTAAGGGGAATTAATAATAGTAGATTTTTATTAATTATAAACAGGTTAATTTGAGTATACAAATTATATATATTTATGTATGATTTACCTGAACTGCTAGGAATTTGGAAAAATGATGACTTTCATTATATAATATATATATATGGGATAAAATTGTGTGGCGGGAATACAACTTTCATAATTTAATTGGCTCTTGTGAGTACTAAATAATGAAATATACTATTGGATTGTGAACATTGGCTGACTGTGAGTATAGTTTACGTGTGAATATAGATTGGTTGTGAATACCGGCTGCTTGAGATTACTGTGTGATGAACAATGTGATGTGTGTGTATGAGTCATTTTGTGTTGTTATTCGTGTGTATCACAATATAACGTTGGCAGGCCTGAGGAGTTCGTTGTACTGCTTAGATGTAATCACAATATACGTTGGCAGGCCTGAGGAGTTCGTATATTGTCATTATATATTAGGGTAGAGCATTGGCAGGCTTGAGAAAGTTGTTCTACTAATATACTACGGGTAGGTTATGGGGATTGGTACTAGTGGTTAGTGGTGCCTGTGTGGGCTATGTTATATTGTGTGATAGTCCTATGTGGATGTGAGCCTTGTGTGGACCAGTCCTGTGTGGACCGTGTATCCATGTGGATGTGAATTCTGTGTGGACCAGTCCTGTGTGAACCGTGTATTCTGTATGGATGTGAGTCCTGTGTGGGCGGTGTTCTTTAGTGTGAGTCATGTGTGGACAGTGTTCTTCAGTGTAGATAACTTATGTGGAATGTGATCTGGTAAGATAAATGGTATATTAATTTAATGGTATGTATATTTATGGCAAAGTAAAACTTTTTCCCAAGAGCTTGCTGAGAAAGGCGAGTGCCCTGGTTGTTTTTAGTTTAGTACCAGAGCAGAGGGAAGCTACTTGTATGGGTAGGTAATCTTCCTTATTCTTGGAGACTTTGCCTACATACATAACCCCGAGGGCTTACTGAGTAAAGTGAGTGCCCTGCTATTAGTATTAGAGCAGAGGGAAGCTACTTGTATGAGCGGGTAATCTTCTCTATTCTCGGATATTATCATTAAAAATAATTATGAATGTGAGTTTGATATCAGAGGTTAGTGTTGTTATTAATGATGCATTTTCTCAGCTTCTATTGACAGTGAAACACAAATGAATATATGTTCTGTATTATTTAAAACACTCTGTCAAACACTGTTATGATTTATTCTTCCTTACTAAGATGTGTCTCACCCTAGTGGATGATTATATTTTCAGGTCCATTAGGCGATTGAGCTTAGAGCTCCGGGCAGGGTAGTTTTTTTTGGTAAACTTTGGAGTATTTGTGATAACAGTTTATGTATAATTATGTTTTAAATACTGTGATGTAATATAAACAGATGGATGCAGTTGTATTTCGGGGTTTGTAGATAGACTCTAGTATTTATATTGAGGTTGTATATTTATTTCCGCTACATAAATTGTGGTATACAGTATGAGGAATAGGTGAATTAAACACGTAGCCTACAGGCCCCACTTGGTGGGTTCGGGGTGTTACACTCATAATATATTTAATTGATAAACAATTGTTCAACTGTCCATATTAATCAAAATACCATATCATATATCCTAAGTTTGAAAAGTTCATTTTAAATGGTTGGTTTTCGAAATAATAACTGAAAACGTAAATATAAATACATACGAAGCAATCTGATTGGTTCAACTTTAATAAAATTCCAACTTAACTTAATTCCCTTATTTGTTTACTAATAGAGTTCCTACAACACTCCTAAAGCCCACCCTAGGGCAATACAGAGCCCAAAACCCTGAAAACATACTTCCCCTAGTTTAATCAACTCAAATCCCATATTAGCAACTATTAAACATCCCCAGACCCATACACCCAATTTAACTAATTACATGCTAGACAAATAGTTCATTTCTACCCTCACCCCAACTTTGGGGTGATGCCTAGAAAATCCTGTTCAAAAATCCACTCTACTAGACTTGTAGAGAAACGCTCCTAAATCCTCGTGGTAACTTCCGATCGTCGATTTGGGTAAAGAAGGGGTGGGGACGCAGGTTAGAGAGAGAGAGAGAGAGAGAGAGAGAGAGAGAGAGAGAGAGAGAGAGAGAGAGAGAGAGAGAGAGATACTTTTGATTTCTTAACTATGAAGTAACTAAAAATCTATTTATAGACCATTGACCCGACACAATTCGTCGACGAAATGGAGTCTTAGTCGACGAACTATAAAAGAACATTCGTCGACGAAAGAAGGGTTTGTCGACGAACTGTATGCCTGAAATTACTCTCGGTATTTCTTCGTCGATGACGCCTGAATTTCATCGACAAATCACAGAAGAACCTTCATCAACGAAAACAAGAAATTCATCGACGAGTCCTGCTGTTTGCCCTTCTGAAATTTTCCTTCATTCTTTTCGTATTTATTTCTTTATTTTTTGGGTTTGGGTTTCTACATATTATGCTTAAAATAATTATTATTATTGTCTTTTTATTATTATTGTTCTTGTTTTTATTATTAGTTTAATAGCAATAAATATTACCATTAGTTGTTATTACTGTTATTTTAATTATTATTAGTTGTCATAATAACAATCTATTATTATTATTTGTTATTTTTTTTATTTGATTATTATTTCCTCTATCATTATTATTGTAATTATTAATTTTTTATTTTTGTTATTACTATTTTATTATTTTTATAATTATTATCCTTAAAATAATAATTATTTTTTTTCCTTTTTATTGTTATTGTTGTGTTGTTATTACTATTTATTATAATAATAAATATTATTGTTATTGTAATTATCATTAGTTGTTATTATTTTTATTATTTTAATAATAGTTATTATCCTTAAAATTATTATCATTACTATTTGGCATTTTGTTATTAATATTCTTTTAGTTGTTATTATTATTTTTATAATAATAAATATTATTGTTTTTTTAATTCAATATATGAAATTATTATTATTATTTTTATTTAAGCTTCCATTACCATTGTTGTGGTAAATGATGAAATATCCGTTCAGATTTTGGCATAAAGAAATCAAATCAATAGTCTCTTTGGATCAAAGATTTTATTTGGAAAAAGAAAAGAAAAGAAACATTAGGAGGAAATCCATTTTCCATTATATTTTTCCTTCTATATTAAATTCTATTAAAAATGAAAGTATGGTTTTTTTATATATGATTAAAAATTTTTTAAAAAAAAACTAAATATTAATTATATGTAAAATTAATTTTTTGTTCATGAATTTGACATATTTTTTATTTTATTTTTCTCAATAACCATACATAAAATTGTAGATTTTTTTTATTTTTTTTCCTTTTCTTAATATTTTTCTATTTTTTTTAAAAAAAAAAAAAATAGGCCTAATGTTCATTTTCAGTTACTGTTAACTTGAGTGACTAATACCACATTTGAATATCTCAGATTGCACAAGAGCTACGCTGATGTTATTCTTTTAATGCATTAGGTCTTATCATCCACTTTCTCAAACTTCTCCATCATGATCACTGCAAGATGCGCTTAGCATAGAACAGAAAGCAGGTAGGATTTCCCTTAACAGCTTGAAAATCCTTGAGACTGAATTTTCTGTTTGGCTACTGGAAAGCTCTGGAAACAGAAAAGAAAATTTTGGAGTCATTTTTGATACATTTACATTTTTTTTTTTGCAAGTAATTCTATACTTTTAGAAAATGTAAATATAAGCAAATAATGAAGAAAGCATAAACTAATAATTTGAATTAATTTTATAATATAAAAATATTGAAAAAGAAAATGACGGAAAGTTATTGAGTTGGATTATTTTTAAAAAATTATTTAGTGAAATTGATTAATCTTGAAAAAGTTAAATTTTGCCTAATAAAGAGAGAAAATATTTTTAAAAAATTCACGTGGGATCGAAGAAAAAGAAAATAGTTTAAAAAATAAATTTAAAAACTATTAAAAAACTAGTGGGGCTCACATTGGGCCCAAGAGAGAAACGAGGGAAAAGATATAACAAGGGTTAAAAAAATTGTGGGGCCCATGTGGGCCTTGCATCTACTTGGAAATTTGTTTTTGAAAAATAGCGGGGCTCGCATGGTCCCCCCTCTAATATAAAAGACAGATGCTAGAAAAGAAAAACCCAACACCACATGCCAACGATAGGCTGAATCTCCTATGTGATCTCCGGGTTCCGTTTCCAAACTGCCTCTTCTTTTATGTGACAACAAGAATGCAATCTTTTTTTAGCTCCAACACGATTTCCCATAAGCGCACCAAATATGTTGAATTAGACTATCATTTTTTGCACGAACTTGTTCTTACTGGCAAAACACTCAGTATGTGTCTTCCCATCTTCAGATTGCTGACATCTTCACCAAAAGTATTCCTCGACCTCTATTTGAATTCTTTCGCTTCAAGCTTCACGTCCATTCAAATTCCACACTCAGCTTGCGGGTGGTGTTGAGGATCACACGCCTACATCTGAGGCTTCCCATACATAGACCCATTGACCCATGATTGTAGCTCATTACCTTGATTATAGAAGATTAATTTCCATTGTTTATGAGATATCATTTATTTGTAAATATATTCTGTGATTATAAATATAAAATACTCACCCACATTTAAGGTGGTTGATTTCTCAAACCTTATCAATGTCTCATGAGCTCTTTGGTGATTTGCACAAAGATGATCAAGGAGAGAACTTATGAGTGAGGTGGCTGCAAATGCTGCTAGCAATAGCTATGGTAGAGAGAGAGAGAGAGAGAGCGAGCAAGGGATCGAGGATCACAAAGAGAGAAACAGGTGAGAAGGGAGGTTGCAACATGTGGTAGGAAATAAGAGTTGCCACAAGCATCTACCATGGCTATTGACAATAGTGGCAGCACTAGAAAGTGGAGAAGAGAACAAGGAAACATACAGGCTCCTTTGGGATCTACAAGAGAGACAATAAGTGAGAAGGGCAAAGAGAGACGGAGTGTTGAATATGGATGAGACACTTCCACATTACGACGATACTCTTTGATGAAAGTCTCTAGCAAGGAATTAATATTTTTCTACTAATTTATTCCCTTTTTGCAACTTAGAGGGACAAAATAATAATTTATAAAATCCCACTTACAAGTGTGCCATGTGGGTTCATATCTATTAATCAATATTAATGATCAAAAATTGCTTTCTAATTAATTTGAGAAGTGTAAGTTTCCCAAAATCAAATACGAGAGGATGTCTATGTGATTTTTGAAATCTAGGAGAAGTCTGTGTGATTTTTGAAATCTTAGGAAATGTTAGCGTCTTTTTACCAAATCTTAAGGGAGGTTAGTGTCTTTTGCCTCCAATGATCAAAAATTGCTTTCTAATTAATTTGAGAAGTGTAAGTTTCCCAAAATCAAATACGAGAGGATGTCTATGTGATTTTTGAAATCTAGGAGAAGTCTGTGTGATTTTTGAAATCTTAGGAAATGTTAGCGTCTTTTTACCAAATCTTAAGGGAGGTTAGTGTCTTTTGCCTCCAATGCAACTAAGTGTCTGCTTTAGTCATTTGGTAGTTTGGAAGAGAAGAATGGAAGAACTTTCTAAGGTACTATCTAGTTGGTTCCAATTAGTGTCTTGTAGTCTACAAGATATCCCAATTATTATTAGTTACGTTTAGTTCATGAAATACCTGATTCCTAAGAGGAACATAATAAATGTAATAAAAATTGTATGGGGAAAAAAAAAAAAAAAAAAAACTCGCACATGCAAAAGTTTGTGTTATTTAATCCAACATTGAATACAATAGGAATGGAGATTCTCGTGGTAAAAATTGAGAGGAGTCCTTTTTAATCGCTATTTTCGGGAGCATGAATTTCAAACCTTAGATTTGGATTTGAATGGATTTGAATAAATTTCAATACAATTTTATATTATATTTTATTCAAATCCAATACAGCTTCAAATCCAATGCCTCTCCAAACATACGATTTGTGTATTCCATATTATGGATTCACAAAAACTTTTTACATTGTCCATTGCTTTACGATGACAATAAATTTTCTTCCCCTAAAGTTATCCTTAGTTCATAAATTATTAACCAGTAGAATATAACAAGAGATAAATGTAATATAAAACGTGTGAGGACGTAATAATTTAGAAGAAAGTTGCTCTTATAATTACACGTTTTTGGTACTAACACGTTTTTGGTACGTAGAAATAGAATGGAATGAGAAAGATTGAAAGGGTCAAAATCTTCACTTGATTTCTTCAACTTTTCTATTCAAATTTTCACTCCAATCTTCACTTGATTTCTTTTCTATTCAACTTTTACGATGACCAAAGGTGGAGAACATGCTTGCTCACTCAAGTTAGGCAGCTCCTTCGAAAGTTCTTCTTGGCTATGTTTGGGGGGGGGGGGTCCCAAAAGTAGGTATGCATTGTGAATCCACTTCATTCCAACTATCTGCACAAACATGAATTAATTATAATTTTGAATTTATGGGATTTCCTGTGTGTTAGGCTTGGTTTTCTGGACAAAATTCTTTGTATTCAAGATGCAGCTTCACTTTATGAAGAAGGTTTGGGTGCCATTTTCTGTTGCTCATATGGTGATTGCTCATCATCAAAGGCCCACCAGCAACCAGAAAAGTTTTAAGTCTTCCCCATGTAGTGAAAAAAATTTCCACATTCATAATCATTTAGCAAATCCATCAACAGAGCATTCCACTTAAGTTGAAACTAACTTATGTTTCAATCACATAATTGGGCAATTGAAACCAAATGAGTGATCAACTGATTGATTTCATTTTTTTCAGCAAATTAATCCTTCCATTGTCTCTTGTTTAATCGTTTCTTTCGTTTTCGATGAGCAAAACTACGGAGCATCTTGATCCAGGGGGTGGATTCAGCGCATCCTTAAAAGTTTTTCTATTAATTAAATTAACCAAGATTTAAAATTATAATGATTGAACTTAGCTAAAAATTGACAAAATTGAATTAGCCAAAATAATACATATATATATGTTCAATTCAATAGACTAACTCATTTAATTGAATGCCACATTTTGAAATTCATGGCCATTAGAAATGGTAGAGTTAGTATTTTTGTCAAGTGAATCTCAACTCACCCTGTTGATATAGGACGGTTGATCCAAGAACTTATCTCCCATAGGATGACATCTGTGTTCTCACTCTCTAAGCCATGATTTTTCTCAACGCTCTGTGATAAAGAAACTTTCACATTACCCACTTCATTTTCTTGGTTATAAAAAATCTCTGAACCATTCAGACATGTAACTCAAACAAATTTATTAAGGGGCTTAGTTAATTTTGGGCTCGTAAAGGGTTCTTAATAGTATAAATTCAATTTATCAATCTTAATTGATGAATCTTTTAATTTGTGTTGAGTTACCTCTAAATGAATTTTTGTAAAAAAAAAATTGTATTTTTAATTTGATAAGATGTCAATTCAATAGCTTATTTTAGACATTTTTATACATTTCTCTTTATTTTACACATTTTATATAATATATATATATATATATACCCAATAATTACTTACCCCAAACAACAAAAATAACTTAGTATTCAAATTTGATCCAAAATTAATTGATGTACGTTTGATTTCATTCTCCTTTGTGGAGGCTTATAATAATGCTAGTGCATATTGTGACATGAATTTAAAATATTTTATTAGCTATGAAAACATAATGCCTTTTATTGGTACACTAATTTGGATCCAAAGTCAATTCACAACTAGAAATAACTACATAAGGAATTTTTCAACTATTTAGTTAGCATTCGTCGCACTATGAGTATGTGAAGCACACAAACACGAGAGAAATGAAGGATGAAGTCATCGTCAATTACATCAACAAGGGTTGGATCATAAATTTTGATTAAAGGACTACTTGGTTGAAACTTGTATTATGGAGATGTGCATCAAAGGATTTCATTAAGGACTGTTTAACATTCTCCAAGGTACAAAACTTTGAACATCTAAAGAGTTAGCTACTTGTGCTTATGATATGCAATTGGCATCGTAAGTTCAAAATAGACACCTATCTACCTTAGAAAAAAAAAAAAAAACCTTCAAACTACTACTTAAAAGAAGAAACTATGGTTGATATCATACCTGTAAAAACCTTTGTCAAGGGGAAAGAAGGCCATGAAAAAAGGGTAGATTTGAAAGGTAGGAGAAACATTTAACTCTTCTAGAAAGGGAGGAAAAAGAATATCTTTTTTTTCTAGACTGATGTACTAGACTTACAAGATAAAGCTACTACAGGTGAAGTTGGTCAAATTACCTAAGTGTTGCGCAAAGTATATACCAATGCGCAGCGGAAACACAAATTGAATTAGAATGTGCAATGTAGCAATCAACGATGAACATCACGAAATCAATCAATCACAAAGAAAATAAAGGAAAGTAAATAATCAAAGATACAAGAATTTACGTGATTCGACAATGTGCCTATGTCCATGGGAGCAAGCGGCTAATTTTCACTATCAATCTTCAAAAACTATAATCAAGGGTTACAAATATTATTTATATATTAACCCTATGTGCACAGAAGGCTTAGAAACTATATAAAATACTTATGTAGTAAATCTGAGAGGAAAATCCTCCAAATCCCCCAATCTACTAATATTCTCGATTCAAAATTTGTGTTTAGTGCCGAACAATACCGTCAATGATTTCAGCACAACCGTCAATAGTTTAATACCGAGACTGAATTTGTAGACTGAAATTGTCAACAGTTTCCCTAAAACCGTTGACGGTTATCTCCCAAGGGTAAACCATCATTCATACCGTTGACCAAACAGTTGACGATTTCTTCCTGCAACCTACTTCCTTGTTCTTTGCTTCACCATGTTTTCTCGGTGCATGTGTTCCACTCAATAAAAGCCACATATCCAATAATCTCCACCTTGGCAAATATTCACCACTTAGGAGAAATATGAAAGCATAACCCGCTACTCCACCTGGTATAATAGATTGGGACCGCCTCTCGTCTAGCACCTGAAAACGTTAATCAAGTCCAAGCAATGCTTGAACTTATCCGTTGTGATAGGCTTTGTCAACATATCTGTTGCATTCTCAGACGTGTGAACTTTCTCAAGTAGAAGTTCACCTTAAGCAACTAGTTCCCTGATCCTGTGAAACGGCACGTCTATATGTTTTGTCCTCGCATGACACACTTGCTTCTTCACCAAATAGATGGTACTCTAACTATCACATTGTAGCCGAACTCCACCTTACTGGATACCCAGCTCCTTGACCAATCTTGTAAGCCACAATGCTTCCTTAGCAGCCTAATCCACTACCATGTACTCCGATTCAGTAATAGATAAAGTAACGAGTGACTGCACCATAGACCTCTAACAAATAGATTCTCCCACAAAGGTGAACACGTACCCTATGGTAGACCTCTTGTCATCCAAGTCCCTTGCGTAGTCAACATCCACATCCCCTACTACTAATGGATCACTCTGTTGTTTGCTGAATATAATGTCATATTCGATTGTACCCCTCAAGTATCTGAGAATCTACTTAACTGCATCCCAATGTTGTCAACCCGGATTCGAAAAGAACTTGCTCACCACATTGACAGCTTGTGTCAAGTCCGGCCTTGTACATACCATGGCATACATCAGACACCCCCACTACATTGGCATAGGGAACCTTCAACGTGTCACTAATGTCATCATCTATCTTTGGGCACTGAGCAGTAGACAGCCTAAAGTGATTTGCTAATGGTGTACTCACCGGTTTAGTATTAATCATGCTAAGCCTCTCCACCACATTCTCCACATAATTACCTTAAGATAACCACAATCTCTCTGCAGCTTTGTCCCTGCAAATCTCCATCCCAAGTATCCTCTTGGTCGTACCCAAGTCTTTCATGTCAAACTTTTTACTCAATAGAGTCTTCAACTTATTTACCTTAGTCATATTCCTTACAGCAATCAGCATGTTATCAACATAAAGCAACATAAATATGAGCGAACTATCCTCAAGACTCCTCACATAGATGTAGAAATCGTACTCACACCTCCTGTAGCCAATACGGATCATGTAGGAGTCAAACCGTTTGTACTACTGCCTTGGAAACTGCTTCAATCCGTAAAGTGACTTCTTTAGTTTACAAACCAAGTGCTCTTGTCAAGGTTGGCAAAACCCTTCTAACTATGACATGTAACGTTGTCTTTACGTCCATCTGCACCAGATGCATATCATAATACACCACCAATCCCCACACAACCTTGATGGAATTGTGTCTGACCACAGGGGAGAAGATTTCATCATAATCAACTTCATTCCTCTGCGAGTAACCCTTTGCTACCAACCGAGTCTTGAACTTCTCTATCTTTTTTTTCTGAAACCGCTTCTTTCTTCCTATACAACCACTTGCATCCTATCGCCCTCTTCCCTGCTGAAAGCTCCACCAAATCCCACATCTGGTTCTTATGTAGTGATTTCATCCCCTCCACCATAGCTCCCATCCAACTACTTTCTCTTGACTGTGCACTGCCTTCTGAAAGGTAGTAGGATCCCTGCTACTGGTGATAAGTGCATAAGACACCAGATCATCAAAACCATACCTAGACGGTGGCCAGATAGTGCGTCTGAGTCTATCTATGGCTATACTGTGATACCGCTGCTGGTCTCCCGAGTTAGAACTCCCTGCATCCTGACCATTGTCATCTCCACTTTGAGTCTCTAACTTCACTTGCACCACACACTCATTGCTGCTACGGTTTTTTGACACTTGTTTCTCTTATTCTCCTTGAGTATGTTGCAACATGGCTTTCTTATTGAAAACCATTTCTATACTGATTATCATTTTGTTTGCCACTAAATCCCACAACTTGAACTATTTCACCCCTTTCTAATATCCCAGAAATATGCACTATCTATACTTTGCCTCAAGTTTTGATCTCTCCCCACCAGGAATGTGCACATAAGCTCGACACCCAAATACTCTCAAACCAGTGTAGTCTACCTCGTTACTTGTCCACACCTCCTCAGCAACTTTCCCATCTTGTGATGCCTTTGGTGATCTGTTAGTTAAGAAACAAGTTATACTCACTGCCTCAGCCTAGAAATTCTTAGTGAGCCAAACATTCAACCTAAGACACTGAGCCCTTTAAGCTAGGGTTCGGTTCATCCTTTCTGCCACACTATTTTGTTGCGGTGTCTTGCGTATTGTAAAATGTATCCTTATGTCATGCTGCTCGCACAACTTTCTGAAGCTTGAATTTGTGTACTAAGTGTCATTGTCTGACCTGAGGCACTTAATATTTCTCCCAGTCTAGTTTTCCACCTTTACTTTCCACAATTTAAACTTGGCCAACGTCTTTGACTTGTGTCACATGAAGTACACCCAGACCTTTCGTGAGTAATCATCAATGAAACTCACAAAGTACATATACACTCCTCGTGATGCTACTCTCATTGACCCCCAAACATCTAAATGAATGTAATCGAGGATTCCCTTCGTCTTGTGCATGGCTGCTATGAACTGGACCATATTCTGTTTCCCAAGCACACAGTACCTACAAAAATCCAACTCGCATGATTTGACCCCCTTCAAAAGATTTCTCTTGTGAAGCTCCTTCATTCCACACTCACCCATATGGCCTAACCGCATATGCCACAAGACAATGTTGTCCAACTCAGACTCTGCAGCTGCAATTCCACCTATAATTGTAGTACCTAGCATTGTATAGATATTCCTCGGTACTTTATGCCCCTTCATCACAGTTAAAACTCCCTTACTCACCTTTATTACCCCACTTTCAGACTTGTAACTAAACCCGTTACAGTTTAAAGTGCCCAATGAGATCAAATTCTTTCTCAACTCCGGTATGTGTTTAACATCACATAACATCCTCACCACACCATCATACATCTTGATTCTAATGTTGCCCATTCCGAAAACTTTGCATGAAGCATCATTTCCCATCAAAACAGAACCAAAATTCACCAATCTGTAAGTGGTGAACCAATCTTTGATGGGCGTCATATAATAAGAGCACGCTGAATCTAAGATCCAAGAATCTGAGAGACCATCTAAACTAGATGAAACCAAGAGCATATCACCATCATTGCTACCAACGTCTCCTTCTTCCACTACATTCGTTTTATTTGATGAACCTTCTTTTTTCTCAGCATTCCCCTTCTTCCTCCTAGACAATCCGATTTTATATGCCTATTTTTCCCGCAATTAGAACACCGTACATTCTTTATTTTCCTCGAATTGGACTGAGTCTTATTGTTACTCGGTCCACTCTGGAACTTGCTTCTCCCGCAATCCTGATTACCTTTCACCAAAAGCTCTTCACCTTGAAAATTATCATCACTGAACTTCTTCCTCTAATGGAAACTCAACAAGGCACTCATAATATCCTCCAACTCCAGAGTTATTTTTCCCCATGTCAGAGTTGTAACCAGATTCTCATACATAGGAGACGTAGGTAGGTAATTCAGCAGCATCAATGTCTTATCTTCGTCCTCGAACTTCACATCAACCCGCTTCGGATCGCTGATGATCTGATTGAATATATTTATGTGTTGATTTAGATCTGAATCCTCTGTCATCTTAAGCCCATATAGTTTTTGCTTAATATACAACATGTCCATCAATGACTTGGACATGTACCGGCTCTCCAGTTTCAGCCAAACTAATGCTGGAGATTCCTCATCCATGATGTGATACATCACATCATCAGCCAGACAAAGCCTAATAGTAGTCATAGCCTTCGCTTCCAACTCCTTCCAACTCATGTCGGTCATGTCTTCCAGTTGTTTTCCATATAATGCCTTCACCATACCTTGTTGCACTAACAAGTCCTTAACCATCATCTACCAAAGTCCGAAATTTCCCATTCCATCGAACTTAACAACATCAAACTTTGCCGAAAAAATCCCATTCATTGCAACTAATAGCTCTGATACCATTTTGTTGCGCAAAGTATATACCAATGTGTAGCCGAAACATAAATTGAATCAGAACGTGCAATGCAGCAATCAACGATGAACAATATAAAACCAATCAATTACAAAGAGAATAAAGGAAAGAAAATGATCAAAAACACAAGAATTTACGTGGTTCGGCAGTGTGCCTACATCCACAGGAGCAAGCAGCTGATTTTCACTATCAATCGTCAAAAACTACAATCAAAGGTTACGAATATTGTTTATATATTAACCCTATGTGTACAGAAGATTTAGAAACTATCTAAAATACTTCTGTAGTAAATCCCGAAGGAAAATCCTCCAAATCCCACAATCTACTGATCTTCCTGATTCAAAATTTGTGTTTAGTGCCGAACAATATCGTCGATGGTTTCAGCACAACCATCAACGGTTTAATACCAAGGTTGAATCTGCAAAATGAAACTGTTGACAATTATCTCCTGAGGGTAAACCATCGATCATATCGTCGACCAAAAAGTCAACAGTTTCTTCTTGCACCCTACTTTCTTGTTCTTTGCTTCACCATGCTTTCCCAGTGTATGTGTTCCACTCAATGTGAGCCACATATCCAACACTAAGCTTTAGCATCCAGGGAATATGACAAACTTAAAGTTACGAAATACTGAAAGACTAATTCAAAAGGTTAATAAATGTTAGTGAAAGTAAGATTCATTTGCAAAGTGAACTATCCAACTTAGATTGCAAATATCATTCCTATTAGGAAAAGAACATGTAGGCTCATTTTTGTGTCATTCTCATTAACTTAAAATCCAAACACATTCAAAGGACAATTTCCACTACCAATGATAGAAAGTACATATGTTGCCACTAGAAGTCATGGAACTTTGTCTTTCATGGAAGGTTCCGCCAACAATAACTAAATTCAAATAACTCCCAAAATGATGAGTTCATAGCTTTTTGTGCACCAAAAGGTATTTATTGCTACAAAGTTATCTCTTTTGGTTAAAAAAATGTTGGTGATGCCTACCAACATGCATGCAAAGGATATTTGATAACATGCTTCACATAAGGATCTTGAAAGTAGTTAAGATAGACACAAAAAGCAACTATTTATAAGATCTCAAAATGGTACTTGATTGGGTGTTGAAATATTGATTAGAGATAAACTCTCTCAAATGTACATTACCTTATAGAAGTTTTTTTTTATTTTGTTTTATGCGAAATTGATCTATTCCTAATTGAAGCATTTCAAAAGTTATTGAAACCGAGGAAGTTGCAAGAGCTATGAAACCTTTAAAATCAGTTTGCAAGCATTCAACATTCTATTTCTAGCCTAGCTTGGTGATATCAATAATCTATCCATTTTAAGTGGGATGAAACATGTAGCAAGGATTTTGTAGCATAGAATGTAACGACCCGAAAATCTATACAATTTTTTTTTCAATTCAATTAAACTTTACTATATACTAAAATTTAATTTACTCTGATACCCTTGGATTATCTATTATAACATCTCAGACCCCAAATGAGCACTGAGGAAACCCTATTCATTTTGCACATCTACGCAGCGGAAAACATAAAACTGTACATCCATATTTATAATACCAGAATTCAATAATTCCCCACAACACACATACACAAAAACACATCTCCCAGTAACATCCACCAAAAACCCTGGAAAACTACCCAAAAACACATCTACATGAAAACACTTACCCCATAACCAAGGCAGTGCAACAATCCCTCCATCTGCGAGCCTGATCTGCTCGTCTAACTGAATCACCTGAAAAATATTAATTCACTGGGATGAGACAATACTCAATAAGAGGAAATATGCTATTACTAGTGTGTGGTGACTGAGTTCCATAAATATTATGCTGATAAATATCTAAAACTGTAAAAACTAGTAGAACAATATAAAGTATAACTTGCATCTATTATATTTTAAAATACAACTGTAATATCTGAGTTTTCTACTTTTTCATACTTCTAGTATCATAATATATCTGCTGATATATTTTAAATCTGTATACATATGCATAACTATGATATTTACTCTAAAAAATTGAACGTCGTGATTTAACCCCTCATGACAAGGTTGTGCGGCCCATAAGCGGGACTTAACTCTGGTTGGCCTACCAGAATAAGTCAACTATAACTCTACTAATCCTCGGCCCAGCTATCTACAATCCCTCCAAGGCGCAATATTGGTATCTACCTCGACAACCAGCCACCTTAACCCAGTTTTTTGGGGAGCCTGCAATCTCTCCAAGCACAGTTGATGGAATCCTCCACACACTATCTGAGATGTGTGGTTGCACTCTGATCTGTAATAACAACGGTATCGTGCTCTGTTGATATTTGAACTGATTCATTAGGGTCTGATACTGTATAATATTATTTTCTATATACATACATCTTACTGTTTCCTCATGATTCCAAAATAACCATGACACCAAAAATTGTTCCGAAAATACTTTAATATTTGAACTGTAATAGTTGTAACAAACTGATTTGTAATATCTGAACTGTATAAACTGTAATATCATAGTGATATGGCTTTAAAATTCTAGAAATCATGGTAATCTGTAAATGTTATAAAATATTTGTCTGTATATACACTGTAATTCATAATTCTGTAAACTCTGATAAAACATATTTCTGCATAAATAGTGTAAAACATAGTAATCTAAAAGCTATAGGGTTTCTGTACTGATCTGATAATGTTTCATGCCGCACAACTAAATAAATAAATATTCCATATTTTGAAAACTGTATCTTCTAATATACAAATAATTTGCGTACTGGATAATAATCTGGAAAAACATATAATTTACTGATAAACATTCCAAAATTTTTAACATAGCATATTTCCCTTACCTATCTGACTGGGAGGCTTGCCTCCAATTCAACCTTCACGCCCTCAGTGCACCAACCTTAAAATCCTGTAATTACATGTATACAAATTCCCAAGTAAAACACTGAATTTCCCAGAAAATCATCATATTCACATTTCCTGAATCTGCCTATTTAATTTCCTAAACTATAATTTACCTAGGTTCCTGAAAAATAACCGCTGAGGTCCTCAACCCATGCTTGCAGCGTCCCAAAAATACTCTAACCCTGAAATCATAATACCCTAATTTTACTCCACAAAACACCAGTATATTCTCTTACAACATAAAATCTGGACTCAGATAAACCTGATAATACTGGAAATATCAAAATAATCTACTTACCCTGAAATTGGGATGGTGTCCAAACTTCTCAAATCAACATTCTGCTCTGATTAAGTTGTAGAGAATCTCCCCAGGATCACTGTGGTAGCTCCTGATCGTCGAACCAAGGAGAAACAAAGCCGAAAATCTAGAGAGAATGAGAGAGCACCGAATTCTAGTGAGAGAAAGGGAAAGAAGACGAATTTTTCATTGAAAAAGTGAATTTTTGGCTATATATAGATGGCTGCCCACGTGGCCTCGTAGATGAGACCAAGAAGGAGGTTCGTCGATGAACACATAACCCTTGTCGACAAATCTCAGACCCTGAAATCAGCTCTCTCGATAAGTTCTCATCAACGAGACATATGTCCCCATCTACGTTCCCAAGAAAACTGCTCGTCGATGAACGCTCTACGCTCGTCGACAAGACCCTGCTGAGTCCCCCTTTGAAATTTCCTTTTCTCTCCTTCCTTTTATTATTTAATTGTAATAATTCTTCGGGTCTCTACATAGAAGTACTTGCTCGAGCCACATGTCTTTGGCAGTCCATGCTTGGATATTGCTCATATTCCACATTGATGATATTAATAATCTATCAATTTTAAATGGGATGAAACATGTAGCAAGGCATTTGTAGAATGGAAGTGCTTGCTCGAGCCACGTGTCTTTGGTAGTCCAATCCTTGGAAGCGCTCGAGCCACATGTCTTTGGTAGTCCCATCCTTGGAAATTGCTCATATTCCACATTACATGCATGAGAGAGAGAGAGAGAGAGAGAGAGAGAGAGAGAGAGAGAGAGAGAGAGAGAGAGAGAGAGAGAGAGAGAGCCATAGTACTTTGCAATTTGGATATGTTTAATTTATTGAATCAAAATAATATACTTTACTTGCATGGTAAAACAAGAATCAAAATAATATACTTTACTTGCATGATAAAACAAGGCATTTCTTGAGCCATAGTGTTTTGCAATTTGGATATGTTTAAATTATTGCATCAAAATAATATATTTGCATGATAAAGCAAGGCATTTCTAATGTAAGAAAATGAGAAAAGCTTCATGTGTTAAGGGAAGCAAAAATATTTTTGTTAGTCAAATTAAAAACTCTAAAAGTAGATTATTAATTATATGAGGATTTAAATGATCAAGAATCATAATTCCCAGATTTCATTAGAAACCTAATGGGTGTGTGTGTGTGTGTGTGTAAAGATAAAGAACACCACCCATGCTAAGCATATATAGAGTTTAGCAAATCAAAAGGAAAAAAAAACAATTTTCAAGCAAGCCAAGCCCAAATTTATCTTATTCAAACTTGTTCACTAAGTTTTTAACTGAGCTCAAGTTCAAGAGTTAGCTAAAACCAAACTTAAATATGCCTTTTCAAACTTGCTCATTAAAGTATTAACTAAGTTCAAGATAAACTTCCAAGCTTGGTTAGCTTCAACAAGTTCACCAAGCATAATTTAAGGATGAGCTCAAGCTCCCTATTGAACTTTGGTTAATTTTAATTTGAAAACAAGCTTATTGAGTAAATTTATCAAATTAACATATATAAATTTGTCATGATGTGGTAATGTTCTTGTATCAGTTTTGTCTAAGGATTGTGTCCCCACAATTTCTCAAGAAGAAAAAAGGCGTGGAATCCATCGTGTGGTCTACAAGTGGGTCCCATCCTTTGTGTGCTCTTAAGAGATTGTTGAGGTACAATTCTCATGGAGTTTAGAAAATTCCTTGTATAAATATTTTTATGCTCTATGAACAATTGCAACTTTTGAGAGTACAAATGAGTTGACAGCTCTTACTTCTTAGTTCATAGCACTTAAAGTTGATTCATAGCACTTAAAGTAACGAGCGATGATTAGCTTCGTTGAATTAGAAATTTGGAAAATGGGATGAGTGAAAAATAAAAGCAAAAGGTTAAGTGGGCCACTCCTATTATCACGTTTAAATGAGCACACTCCTAATAAACCTATAAATAATTCCAAAACAAGCCTACTAATAAGCCAAAGCAAGCCAGCTTAGCCTTATTTAGACTCAACTAATCTATTGCACAAGCCTCAAAGTAAGCTTTGATTATCAGTAAATTATGCAAATAAATGAACATAAGTTCTTATTAAGTCAAGCTATTGAATTATTCACAAATGACTTGACTTGTTCGTAGTCCTCCAAACAAAACAAATAGATAATACTTCTCATTTAAATGTACAAAAATCATCTCTTGCAACACTACTTTATATGCAATGCACTTGCATTTGATGAGGCCAACAACTACATATTTTAAATTAAAATTATGAGCATAGTTGCACTAATGTTAGGTGCTATCTTTCACACTAAGTTGTAAGAATTGGTTTCAAGGGAGGAAAAAAAAAATATTGTTTGGATTTATATGAATATTTACCTATATAGGAGGAGGCTTTTGATTTGAATTTATATAGATTTGAATAGAAAGTTACATAAATTGCACTATATTTTGTCTAAATCACACAAATCTAAATGCAATACTTGAAATCCATACTCATCATAAAAAATTTTCAACTCCAAGTTACAAAACTAAATGATTCTATATTTTGAATTATATTCTTTCAAACCATATGGATAGAGAAAAACTCATTATAATTTTGTCAAAAAATATTCTAATTGATAGTTATAACTTGATGGTGCATAACAAAACCCATCATATGATGCTTCTAAGTTTTCATTCTTATAAAAATTAGCATAAAATTAAACCTTAAAATTTTGTCCAATAAAATATTAGAGAAAATAATAAAGAACTATTTTTCCACATAGAAAATTGATTGATTCCTAATTGAAGCATTTCAAAAGATGTTGAAACCAGGGAAGTTGCAAGAGCTATGAAACCTTTAAGATCAACTTGCATGCATTCAACATTTTACTCTTCTAATGAAGAAAGACACCAAGTGTGTTTGTAGCTCCCATCCTTCAAGATTACTCATAGTCCACATTAAGAGAGAGAGAGAGAGAGAGAGAGAGAGAGAGAGAGAGAGAGAGAGATAGATTTGTAAGACCCATAGTATTATTCAAGTTGGATATGTTTAAATTATTGCATCAAAATCATATGCTTGCATGACCAAACAAGGCATTTCTAATGTAAGAAAATAAGAAAAGCTTCATGTGTTAAGGGAAGCAAAAAAAAAAAATATTGTTAGTCAAATAAAAAACTATAAAATTAGATTAATAATTCTATGACGATTTAATGATTAAGAATCATAATTGCTAGATTTCATTAGAAACATAATGGGTGGACGGGTGGATGTGCATGCGTGTATAAAGATAAAGAGCAACATGCATGCTAGACATATATGTAACTTACCAAATAAATAAAATAAAATAAATCTTTTATGATCAAGCCAAGCCCAAATTTGTCATATCAAACTTGTTCATTAAATTTTTAACTGACCTCAAACTCAAGAGTTGAGTTCAAGCCAAACTTGAATATGCTTGTTCAAACTTACTCATTAAAGTATTAACTGAGTTCAATATAAGCTTCCAAGCTTGGTTGGCTTAAACAAGTTAACTAAGCTTGATTTAAAGATGAACTCAAGCTCAAGCACACTATATATTGATCTTTGTTTAATTTTAATTTGGAAACAAGCTTATTAGGCAATTTATTAAATTAACATATGTAAACATGGAGTGATGTGGTAATGTTGTTGTGTCAGTTTTATTCGAGAATTGTGTCCCGACAATCTCTTGAGAAGACAAACCAAAGATTGTTGGTGTCAATTTTATTCGAGAATTGTATCCCAACAATCTACTGAGAAGACAAACCAAATGGAATCCACCTATGTGTACCCTACAAATGAGTCCCATCAAATCGGTTTTCTTGAGAAATTGTTGAGGTACAATCCTCGTGAACAATCCTCGTGAAGTCTAAAAAATTTCTCATGTTGATATACTCTTGCTTTATCAACAACTACAACTTTTGAGAGTAAAAATAATTTGAAGTTGTTGCTTCTTAAGAGTACTTGAGGGCGAGTGATAACTAGGTTTGTCGAACTAGAAATTTAAGAAATGGAGAGAGTGAAAGATTAAAACCAAAGGGAGTAAGGTTAAGCGAGCCACTCCTATTTGAGCATTTAAAAACTCCACTAGTAATAAACCTACACTGCTCATAAACCAAAGCAAGCCACGCTTGACCATGTTTATGCTCAACTAGTTTATTGCAAGACCCTCAAAATAAGCAAAATAAGCTTTCATAATAGTAATTGATGCATATAAATGAAAGTCCTCGCACTAATTTTAGGTGCTATCTTTCACACTAATTTGTAAGAATTTTAGGGGAGGGTTTGAATTTGTATATTTCATAGAAGCTTTGGATTTAGATTTATATGAATTTGAATAAAAAGTAATATAAATTACATTGTACTGTATCTAAATCCAAATAAATATAAATTCAAATTTCGCAATCCATGTTCTCAAATAAAGCGATATGAATTTTTCAACTTCAAGTTACACAACTTGATTATATTATCAATTTAGAATTAAATTCTTTCAACGCAATACGGATAGAGAAAACTCATTATGAGTTTGTCAAGAAAATTTTCTAATTAGACAGGTATAACTTGACGTGCCATAACAAAACCCATCATAAGATTTCTTTTAATTTTTCATTCTTCTAAAAGTAAGCGCAAAATTAAATCTTAAACTTTTGTCTAGTAAAATATTAGAGAGAGAATAATAATAAGGAACGGTTCCTACACATAAAATTTAGAATCTATCAATAATAGCCATAAAATAACATGTCAACACTTGAACTGATACAAGTAAGAGGTATAGTTTGATATGAAACGTAATAATATTTAACTCGCACTACTTTAGTCTATCCTAACATTAATATACAATCTAATAATTGGTAGATTTTAATTAATTTTTAACTGCTCCTTATTATAGGTTTTTTCCTTATAAGTCTTTCCCACATGTATGATAGAGGAATCAAACCTCTTCACTCCCCCAAAACTAGCCAGACTTAATTAGGGGCTCCTTATTATGAGTCTTTCTCTAAAATATATCAGACAAGAGTCAAAACTCTTCTCCTCCAAAACTTTCCATTTGAAATATTTTTTTGACATAAAGCTAGCAAGAAATATAGAAAAACCATAAAGGAAGATATATTCATATCTCTATATTAACAGTGACCCCAAGGTCTACAGAACACTCAAAATCTCTTGAGAATAATGGAAAAAGATCTTGAAATATCGAGAGATTGATGGAAACAAAAGTGCAGATACCCCATGTTAAAGACAAACATTTAATGCCATGACTGTGACACCTATATACGAATATATACATACATATATATAGGATTAGTTTAGATGTTTTAACTTTTACCAAAACACACAACACAAAAAGGTGAGAACAGAAACAGAAAACCCACAAATCTGCCTCTCTCTCTCTCTCTCTCTCTCTCTCCCACCACTGCCGTTTTCAATTTTCTCTCCTCTCTCACGAGAAAAGTAAGTAATTAAACAGTTTCCAAGTGCTGCAAGCCCAAAATGGCCTTTCAAAACTGAAATCTCTCTCTCTCTCTCTCTCTCTCTCTCTCTTCTGCGCTGGCGGGAGCTAATAAAACTTAGGCCGCCCAGGTGGCCGCCATTAGAGGGATTTTCCTTAGTAAGACTCCTTGCAATAACTCTCTTGTCAGATGTAATAAACACAAGGCAGGGATAAAACAGGGGTTCACATAAAAGTGACACACAGCAACCCTTCTCATGTACTAGATGAACGCATTCTTCTCATTCTCTGAAAGCTCACCGTATGTGTATATACGTATATACAAATAATTATACGGCAAAGCTTCTTAGGAATTGAGTAAGTACCCCGTTTTGCCCCTCTCTGTTTGTATCAATGAGTCGATGGGGCTAGGCTAGGCATTAAATACCAGTAACTGAAATGGAGGGAAAGGCGCGTTTGTGTGCTATATTATTGTTTATTTCTTCTTATAATCATTCACCCATTGATAAAATGGAGAATGGATTGAAAAATCATAGACTGGGTTTGCGTTTATTCACTGTTTGATGAACGTTCTGCATACTAGCCAGGGTTCTGTGAAGCCTTCTCTAATGGCGGACAAACACCCGAACGACTTCTATTCGCATAAACTCCCTTCCGCTTCGCAGGTATATGCATATGAATACAACCCAACTTCTCCATCTCTCTGCTCTCCCTCTTAATCTACTGTATCCATATGTATTAATATTTATATATATATATATATATATATATATATATATATATATATATACATGATTGAAACTATATACTACAGGTAGTAGAAGAACTTAAAGAGCTATGGGGCATGGCGTTGCCAATAACGGCGATGAACTGCCTGGTGTACGTCCGCGCCGCCGTATCGGTCCTGTTTCTGGGGCGGCTGGGGAGCTTAGAGCTGGCGGGCGGCGCCCTGTCAATCGGGTTCACCAACATAACAGGGTACTCTGTTATGGTGGGTCTGGCGTCGGGACTGGAGCCGGTGTGCAGCCAGGCGTACGGCAGCAAGAACTGGGAGCTGCTGTTCCTGTCGCTGCAGCGGATGATCCTCATACTGCTTATGGCAACGGTGCCCATAAGCCTGCTGTGGCTGAACATGGAGAATATCATGGGGGCGATGGGACAGGACAGGGACATCACCGCAATGGCCGCCACCTATTGCCTCTACTCGCTGCCGGACCTGCTGACCAACACGCTGTTGCAGCCGCTGCGGGTGTACCTGAGGTCGCAGCGGGTGACAAAGCCCATGATGTACTGCTCGCTGGTGGCAGTGGCGCTGCACGTGCCGCTGAACGCAGTGATGGTGGGGGTGATGGGGATGGGGGTGGCGGGGGTGGCCACGGCGGCGGTACTCACCAACCTCAACATGGTGGTGCTGATGATGGGGTATGTGGTGTTGTACGGGAGGAGGCAGGCGGAGAGCAGCAGGGAGCACTGGTGGAGGTACTTGAGGGTGGACGGCGGAGTGTGGGCACTGATGAGGGTGGCGGTGCCCAGCTGCTTGGGGATATGCCTAGAGTGGTGGTGGTACGAGATCGTGACGGTGCTGGCCGGGTACCTGCCCAATCCCAGGCTGGCGGTGGCGGCAACCGGCATACTCATTCAGACCACCAGCCTCATGTACACCGTGCCCATGGCCTTGGCTGGCTGCGTCTCTGCCAGGGTAAGCTACTACTCTATATTCTAACTAACCACCATGGCAGCCACCGCCTCCATCCCATCCTCTGTTTTCTTTCTTTGTCAAATTTCCTATTTCCTTTGATTTCATTTCTGAATCAGCAATCATTCATTATGCATTAACATACAAACAGACAAACTCTTAACTCTACCCCGGGGTTTTGCCAATACGTTTCTACTTTAATTTATTGTTTTTTTGCACTCCATTCTATATTATCGTAAGTTACGAAGCTCGCTGAGTTGACTCGGAACTCAGCTCTCCGAGAGAGGGTAATGAATGAGTTACAGTTAGGGCTTCTGGAGGAGGAGGAGAGTTGTATAGTTTATGTGGCTGCGACAGAGGGGATGTGCGTCAAATCAAATCGGCTATGTCAATTCAGACATTAATATAAGCTATTCGTTGACCTTAGAAGGCCCCTGAGGAGTGAGAAGGACCTTCGCCATATACAGGGCCAGGGGATAAAATGAAAATCCTCGATGACTTTTTTAAGTGGCCGCTTCATTACAAGGTTTTGTTTGGTATGCAAACCCTAGACAGACGGCGGTGTCCATTTCCCTTCACAAACCTAATTACTGTATACGGTAAAAGTAAGTAAGCTGCCCAGCCCCTGCCAACTTCTCGCTGCTTTGATTTATTCCTATTGCATATTTATGCCTTGCTCTGTTTCCATTTTAGTATTCAGCATTTACTTTCTTCATTACTTTAGTTTTACTTTCCACTTAATCCTTTTCGTCATTTTTTGACACTCATCTAATAGTTGGGTTATTCTGTCCAGCCAAAGGCTTCTGTCTATCCAAAAGCTCCCACGAAAAACAGACGCCTATCTACTCAAATCTTTCTTCCTCAGAATTTCTATGCAAACCATCGCATATTTAATGTTATGGAAGATCATAGAGAATATTCAAACAAATATTATTTGAGTTTTTCTTGCAACATATTCAATTTTGTTCTATTTTGTTAATTTTTTATATGTATGCATACCATAATTCTCAAATTTCGAATGGATTGGCATCCAACTTTTTCCAATATATATTCTTTATATGCAGATGGGTAATCTGTTATGTGATTGCATCAGAAAAGGGGACCCAATTAGTTCACACATGTACTGTGATTGGAGCATAATTAGTAGAAGACACAAGTGAGCACGCACCCCCTCCCCCCACGCCTCGCATCCTTCTCTAACATATGTATATGTATAAAACTGTAAATTCATTGTGAGCATACTGTTTAAACCAACAAAAGTCTTCTCACCTGCCCTTCTTACTTTTTAAGATGCTCTTTTATGCTATATCATTTTCATAAATGGTACATTAATAACTCTAGAAAATGTAATTGTGCAGGTAGGGAATGAGCTTGGGGCAGGGAAGCCCTACAAGGCCAGGCTAGCAGCAATGGTGGCCCTGGGCTGTGCTGTTGTGATTGGGGTGATGAATGTGGCGTGGACAGTGATTTTCAGGGAGAGATGGGCTGGGCTGTTCACCAAGGATGAGGCTGTCAAGGCCTTGGTTGCATCAGTCATGCCGCTCATGGGGCTTTGTGAGCTTGGAAACTGCCCCCAGACCACCGGCTGCGGCATCCTCCGTGGGACCGCCAGGCCAGCTGTGGGCGCCCGCATCAATCTCGGGTCATTTTACATGGTCGGTACTCCCATTGCCGTGGGCTTGGCCTTCTGGCTCAAGATTGGCTTCAGCGGGCTGTGGTTTGGGCTGCTGTCGGCCCAAGTTGCCTGCGCCATCTCCATCCTGTACGTGGTGTTGGTGCGCACAGACTGGGAGGGCGAGGCAATGAAAGCCAAGAAGCTTACTGGGGTGGAGATGCGTCCATGCATAAATGGAGGAATTGATGAGAATGGTGAAGACAGAGAAGAGTTATTGGTGGCTGAAAATGATGGCATGGAAGATGTTTTGTAAAACAAAAAAGAAAAAGGAAAAAAAAAAAAAAATAGGAGAGCCGGGCATCTTAAGGCTAGGAGGCTTTTTGGGATTTCTTTTTTGTCTCTTAGCTGTTTCCCTGTTGCTGTTTCCCTGTTTTTTTTTTTTTTTTTTTTTTTTGGTGGAAGCTGTAATGTTGGGGAGAGAATGTGATGCCCATTGCCCAATTCCCCAAGTGTTTATATATATCTAATAGCGAAAGATGCATCCATTCTTCCTGCTGAAAGTTGCTTTGTTTTATGCTGTACCTAAAACCCTAGGGTTTAAAGTTTGCAAAAACAAATGCATTTGAGAAAACATATAGGAAGGCGGAAAGCAACAGCTGTGTTGCGGCTATAATATGCCAATGCCTATTCTTATGCGTTGCATCAAATCAAAGTACATTCCCCCTAGTCTTCATTATCAACATATCCTTCCAACCACTGCCAAATTTGGCTTTTCACCTAAAGCTTTTTATTTTGATGCAGGGGAATACTACTTTCTACTGAAATCATGCCTATGCTGCGCTAATTTTAAGGTAGGGGAGGGGCAGGTGGAGGATGGTCACGGGCCTCACCATGAGGTGTGTGGCGCCCCATGATTGGTGGGCGGTGCCTCTGCCACAACAAATTGCAGTGCTCCACCTCATCCATGATGGCTGCCACAACCTCACCCTCTCCCGATGAATAACAGCATCCCTCCATATATCAGCAGGCATGTACAAGCCCCAGAAACCCAAACTGAACAATTCAAACTTTAAGATTCGAATTCCATTTCCTCAAGCATAAAATAAAGATGAGGAAAAGAGAAGATCTAGCCATCATTTGCCAATAGCATAAACTAGATGTGCTTTCAACACCCCCCACCCCATTTACCGTGAGAATCCTCTGTTATCGATCCATTTGGGGAAATTCTTTTTGTTGATTTGATTATTTTATTTTATTTTAGAAATTAGATATTATGAAAAAATTAATTTTACAATAAAAGGATGCAAAGGAGAAACATGAAATAAATTATTGCTGCGTAGATAACAGAGGATAATTAAAAAAAGCAGAAGAGTGCTTTAAGGAACAGGACAAAGTGCTCCCGATGAGTATATTACTATGGGTTCCACCCAAAAGTGCCAGAAACCCTTTTCCCAAGAACGCATAAATCACGCACCCACATCTTTTATTAAAGCATTTTAACACACAAAAAAAGAATTAAAAGACGAATCAAAAACTTTCTACATTTCAAAATGTAAAGCCCGACAAAACTTGTTTCAGCGGCATTAAGGATCAAGTTATGTTCCAAACATTTGGTAGATTGATAATACTTTTATTTTTCTGAAAATAAACTGTCGTAGTTAGAAGATTTTAGTTTTCTCCATCTCTCTCTCTCTGCGGGGAAAAATATCGCCCACTGTTAAATATTGAGAAGTCTCTCAAAAGTTAAAATACACCAAACTGAACCACAAGAATATTTAAGCAAATGAATAAAATGAAATATGATGGTATGCTGAAAATTTAACCACAATTGCACGTTCATGCAGAAGAAAATTTAGGTAGAGAGACTGGAATGTAGATAATACATATGCCAGAAGAAATTGCACTTATGTATAGATAGGTCATTGAAGCTAGAGGAAGAAAAAGGAGAAAGGGAAAAGAAGAAATGGGGCACCAAGATTACAAATCTTGGGGTGGGCTTAGTGGAAAGGTTTACAGCTGAAGTGGGCTCCATAGAAGGAGAGAGTAGTGGATGGGGATGACCCCAGAGTCGGGTGTGGCTACTTTAAGCAGCGCTCCAATATGAAAGGTCAGTTTTGGTCGGGCAATGCCATAAAGTTTTGGTAAGAATTGTGCAATATGGGATAGTAGTGCTCAAATAGGCAAAGCATAAGAGCACTGTCCAGCTTTCCCATTGAGGAGAGTACACATCTTATTGCAGAGGGTGGTTGACCTTTAGCTACAGTCTTTGCACCAATCTTACATAAATGCAGATATGCATGTCAAGTGCAAGTACCTGTTTGTTGAAGTGTAATTTTCCTTCAACCAATCATAAAAGGTTGTCCTCGTACCTTGAGGTGAGACACTGCAACTTGACATGTACAACATGAGTATTTTCGCAAATTTTTTTAAAAAAAATTTCCAGTCATACAAGACAAATTGAGTACTGTAGGAAACTCGCCCACCAGGCACCCCTCAGGAAAAATAAATAAACAAATAAATAATAAAAAAAGAACCCCACACATACACATCTAGTCCATGTATTTAACCATCTGTGGGCACCCTCCTCTAGCCTTGCTCAATGAGAAAAACTCAAGCAAGCCTTCCACTCCATAAACTGACTTGGAAACGCTAAAAAGTGGAAATTTTGGCAAGGGCGATGACCTATTTTGTACATTTACAATTTGGTAAAAAAAAAATCACTTGACATCAACTTTCTTTGTATGTTCTTTTTCTCTTTACTACGGGCAATGGAAAAGAGAAAAGAGGACCGTGGCACGACTTGATGACGTAGCAAATGAGATTCACTCATACAACAAAAATCTAGCCAATGGAACCCTACTTGTACTACTCTACCGCCCAATGTGGGACAGGTAGGTACCTTGCACAAACAACACCACGCCCACCCTCCCTCCTTCCCCCAGAGCTACAATGGGGGAAGAGGGTTTCAGCAGACTCATATACATGCATACACATATGCATACAAAAATAAATATTTATTTATGTATGAATGCATTTAAGTTATTCAGTTTTTGTTCGTGTGCGCACACCAATTCACACAAAACAAGCCAGAAAACCACCCTAGCCACAAAAAATCCAAGGTGGCAAACATAATACATGCTTCTTAATTAGGTAAATTTTCAGCAGCTTAGATTTTGGGAACTCAATTCCAGTTTCAACCAACAGCAAAATTCACAGCTTAAAGTCAGATCAGATAGCACCCAATGCCTATGCTGTTCAACTACAAATTTTAGAACGATAAGAAAATACAAGAACTACATTGCTGCCAGAGTGTAGATTTGCTATCTTCCTAATTATTTATTCATTTATGATTTATTTTTGGCAACGGGTCTTCATATATGAAGACAAACAAAGCAGTCAATTGTTCTTCATAGTTGCCCTTGATTATGACGTTTGATACATCTTCAATTGCTGTTTGGTTGGTATTCTTTTGGATGGGGTTCGTTGATTCCACCTGTGGTGAAGATCTTGGAAGGGTCACGTGGGTTTGGCTTTAAAAGGCAGAACATTAGAGGGGTATTTAGGCTTTAAGGATCCAAAAGTTGAGCAAAAGAAAAAGAACATTCCAAGAAATAGGTAATTCCCTACTTTAGATTTCAATAATTGACTTGAGAATTCTTTGCATTTGAAGTAATGAAAGTTTGCATGATTTCACTTTATCAATATCCAGGGACTGCTTTCTATCACAATCTGGGAAGTCCACATAGCTTCTATGCCCCAAGAGATTCAAATAAAACATCAAATATTAGGGAGCCCATAGAGAAAATTTTCACCCAATACCCTCCTTACAGATTTACTCAAGAAAGACCAACTTCAAGCTTAGCAGCCTAGTTTGAACCCAGTCAAAATCGACTGACCCACTAGGAATATCCTGTCCTCATCGCTTAATCAATTATCCACAGAAGTTGATTTAACCACGTTGCAAATGGCAACATCATGACAGTTCTTTAATCTCCTTCTATTAAGTCAAGAATTTTCATGACAACTATTTAGAACAGGAACAGCAGGGAACAATATCCTTTCTCTGCATGAATAGTACCCCTTTAATAAAGATCCAAGTTCAATCTGTCATTATCAACCTTTTACCCTCTTTTGACTACCAACTAGCACCAACTCACATTTCATCAAAGGCACTTTAATTGATCACTTAATATATACTTAAAGCTAATCCAGCTGGCTTCTCCCATCTTTAGAGGGAATGAATTCATATACTCAATTGGACAACCCCAACTCAGAAAAAGAAAGCAAACGACTGCATAAATATCAGGAAAGACGCCTAGAGTGCATTTACAAAAACCATTTTAGCACCATAAAATAACAAGAGTAACAGTAACTGACATCTATTTCACGTTTCATTTTCTACTTCCCTATGACGTGGACACCAAAAAGTGGGTCTGACTGACCTCATTCCTAAACGATCTTATTTAGTCATGTCATTCATCCGTCTCAGCAACTTCATCTTTCCACATTATCTGTCCCAGGTCTATGCTTGGTGGGGATGAAGAATGGATCGGCTTCTTATTGGTAGCCAATATTGTGCTCTACATTAAAGGCATGGCCAATGATCTAACCAAAAGTCCTCTTTATATGGACATTATACTAGAAATTTCCCTAGCAGGGTGTTAGATAAACATATTCTTAGACCCATCTAATGGCTAAGCTTTAAAGAACTACTCTTCCTCAAAACTCAGCCATTAGATGGGTCCAAGGAAGAGTAGTTCTTTAGTGTGGTATTAGAGCCATGGTTTCCAGGAGGTTTTGGGTTCAATTCTCTATAATAGTGGTTCCATTTTACATCCAAGCATCATATGAGAAGATACGGTCCACACAAGAGAAATGTTAACCAATTACTCTGCCTTAATTTGAGTAAGATGTAATGAGTATAATCAATTTTAATGATTCATATCACATCCAACTTCAAGGCAGCTTTACATAGTTCTTGCTTCCAATTTCACCTCATCTTTCAGTTCATTGACTAAATAGACATTTTGCACTTCACAAATCTGCAGGCAACCCGTATAATATTAGGGATCAAATATAAAGCTTTAGATTTGCCTTAGTGTAAATGGCCTTCATGTATCACAAATTTCCTCCAATTCACCATTTCAAGAATTTTCTAACCAAAATTAGTATTATTTATTATTATTATTATTATTATTATAGGGAATGATTATTCAAGAAGAAATTCCAGAAAAATTGAGACCATACATCTCAAAGACATAGTAAAACAAGAAGAAGAAAAACCAGCAAAAATTCAAGATCTTCAAAAAGAAATAAAAATAAAAATTCAAATCAAAATCCTTCAAATACAAAACAATTTCATCCAATCAAAAGGGGTAGAAATAAATAATGAGATATTATCAACTAAATAAAAATTAAACATCAAATTAGAAGAGATAGAAAATAATAGTAAAAACAATATCCTCAATAAGATAGGAAGAATCAATATTCATAAATGGCATACTCAAGTTCGAATCTCTGTTAATCAAGAATTTATCCTAGAATCAACCACTTTATTAGTCTCCAGAGCATATCTCAATTGCATTCATGAAGGATTGGTCCCAACTCCCAACTCAATATTTCGACAAAAAACTACTAAGCAACTTTATTCCAGCTAACAACTCAAAATTAAGTGTCAAATATATTTATCAAATGCTCATATTTTTAATAATAGTATGTGCATTAAGACATTTTTATGATTGTCAGAAATCTTAGTCAAGCTGTAACCCTAGGAACTCCATTTCTAACCTTGATTTATCCATTCGTAACAAATCAAAAAGGAATTAAAACCAAAATTAACGAAAAAAAAAATTCAAATTTTCAAACCCAAGAAGGGAAAAGAGAATTAATAAACTAAAACATGATGCAATTGTAAATATCGTTCAAAATAAAAGAAAACATATTAAATTTCTAACAAAAGAATTCAAAAACAGCTTCAAACTCCCAAAACTATTGAAAAAAGAATTCATCAATTAAAAAAATCAAAATTTGAAAAGGAAATTGGCTCATATATTCCAAAATGCTTTTGAGAAAGAAAAAGGCATATCGTCAATTCAAATGAATCAAGAATTACAAGAATTCTATAAAAAATAAATACAATCCTTGTTCGAAAAAGGCATAATAAGAAAATCAAAATCTTTGTGGAGTAGTTCAACATTTTATGCCCAAAATCTAATCAATCTTTAAAAAACCAGTGGCCTATCATCAATCCAAATGAATCAAGAATTACTAGAATTCTGTAAAAAAGGAATACAATCCTTGTTTGAAAAAGGCTTAATAAGAAAATTAAAATATTTGTGGAGCTTTACTTCATTTTATGTCCAAAATCTAATCAATCTTTAAAAAACCAGCATTATTATTATTATTCTAGTAGTGGGAGGAGGAGTAGTAACCATTCGTAATGAAACAAGGAGGAATTAAAACCAAAATTAGCAGAAAAGAAATTTGTTTCCAATTTTCAAACCCAATAAGGGAAAAGAGAACTAATAAACTAAAACATGACTCAATTGTAAATCTCATTCAAAATAAAAGAAAACATATTAAATTTCTAAGAAAAGAAACAAAAATAAAAGAATTCAAGAACAGTTTCAAACTCCCAAAACCATTGAAAGAATACATCAATTAAAATCAAAATTTGAAAAGGAAATTTGCTCATATATTCCAAATGCTTTCTGAGAAAGAAAAAGGCTTGTCATCAATTCAAATGAATCAAGAATAACTAGAATTCTAAAAAAAAAAAGAAATACAATCCTTGTTGGAAAAAGGCACGATAAGAAAATCAAAACCTCTGTGGAGTTGTTAGCATTTTATGTCCAAAATCTAATCAATCTTAAAAAATCCAGCAGCATATCGTCAATCCAAATGAATCAAGAATTACAATAATTCTGTGAAAAAGATATACAATACTTGTTGGAAAAAGGCTTAATAAGAAAATCAAAATCTCTGGGGAGTTGTACAAAATTCTCTGTCCAAAATCTAATAAATCTTTAAAAAACCAGCTGTTTTTATTATTATAATATCCATTCATAACAAGTCAAAAAGGAATTAAAATTAAAATTAGTGGAAAGTAAATTTGTTTCAAATTTTCAAACCCAATAAGGGAAAAGAGACTTAATAAACTAAAGCATGAAGCAAATATAAATCACATTCAAAATAAAAGAAAACATGTTAAATTTCTAACAAAAATCAAAATAAAAGAATTCAGGAACAGCTTCAAACTCCCAAAACTATTAAAAGAAATTAATTTATTAAAAGAAAAAATTTGAAAAGGAAACTTGCTCATGTATTCCATATGCTTTCTGAGAAAGAAAAAGACATATTGTCAATTCAAATGAATTAAGAATTACTAGAATTCTACAAAAAAGAAATACAATCCTAGTTGGAAAAAGGCATAATAAGAAAATCAAAATCTTTGTAGAGTCATTCAGCAGTTTATGTCCAAAATCTAATCAATATTTAAAAAACCAGCGGCATATTGTCAATCCAAATGAATCAAGAATTACTAGAATTCTGTAAAAAAGAAATACAATCCTTGTTGGAAAAAGGCTTAATAAGAAAATCAAAATCTTTGTGGAGTTGTACAGCATTTTATGTCCAAAATCTAATCAATCTTTAAAAAAAAAAACAGCATTTATTAGCAGCAGTAGGAGTAGTAGTAGCAGTAGTAACAATAGCAGTAGTGTAGTAGTAGTAGTAGTAGTAGTAGTAGTAAGTAGTAGTTGCAGCAGTAGTAGTAGCAGTATTACTAGTCCTTTTATGTCCAAAATCTAATCAATCTTAAAAAAACCAGCATTTTATTATTATTATTATCGTTACTATTATTATTATAGTAGTAGTAATAGTAGTATTAGTAGTAGTATTAATAGGAAGTTTCTTTCTCAGAAGGCATTTGGAATATCTGAGCAAATTTCCTTTTCAAATTTTCTAACCAAGATCAGTAGTATTATTATTATAGTAGTAGTAGTAGTAGTAGCAGTAGTAGTAGTAGTAGATCTGTCCTTTGATGTTAACTGACCTTAAAAGAAAACAAACTCTTGTTAGGAGTGAAAATGAATCAGATCAAAAGTCCTAGCCACTCCATTTATTATTTTATCCACATCTGGCTCGGAAGCACCAACACTCAATGTTAGTGTCTGACATGTTGGATAATGACATGCGTCTGACACAGCCCAACACATGTCTGAAACACGTAAAAAATTAAATTTATTTTTTTATTTTCCAGAATGTATTTTATGTTTTTCTTGAATTTTGTTACTACTAATTGTTCTTGGACCAACATGCTCCTCATTGCTAGTTACCTACTGTATTTTGTTGTTGGATGATTTTGAAAATGCTATAAGATTATGTTGTAAATCTGAAGGTACTTTTATGGATGCATAGTGTTAAGAAATATGAATGTAGGCAATGAATGTAGATGAAATTTATTTGTAGAATGTGCATAAGATCGATTTTATATTTACTTTACTGCAATATTTTACAACTAAAAAGGAAAAGCAAACAATAAATATACCAAAATACATATTTTTAATTAATTGATGCATCTCCCCGTGTCCTATCCTTGGTTTTTGAAAATTGTCGTGACATCATATAAATATTGCATCATGTCCATGTCACATGTCAGTTTTTTTTTTTTTTTATCAGCAAGGAAAGTTTATTATAGGGCATCAAGGGGATGCCACCGAAATACAATGGAAGAACAACAATAAAAGCACAAAGAACATTCCTCACTGTAGGGTGTTAAAAAAATCAAGGATTACATTAATATACCTCACAACCAGCCCACTATGCCAATCATGTACATAGTTATCCAACGATCCTTGACAACATCAACATGAAGGGGCGCAGCCAATCCTTCAAAAGCTCTCCTGTTTCTTTCCCTCCACACAGACTCAAAAAATGGCACAGGGGAAGACGGAAAGAGCCTTCCTTCTACGCTTACTGGAGTGGATACCTTTGCAAGCACATGGCTAACCCTCCATAGTTCCAGCAATGACCCACTTCTACTTGATTGGGGAAAAGGCCTAGTTCCAGAAACTTCTAGGCAATGCAAGAGAATGTGCTCAACTGATTCAGCCCATTCCAGATATAAGTAGAACCTATTAACAAAAGGTTAGCCCTTTTCTAGAGGTAGTCAATGGTAAGGATTTTTCCAAGGGTTGCCTCCTACGTGAAGAAAGCAACCTTTGTGGGGGCTGCAGTTTTCCAAATGAGTTTCCAAGGGAATTTTCTCTTTTTTTTCTTTTTCTTTTTTTTCTTTTTTTTCTTTTTTTCAGAAATGAGATGTTTATAGTACGATCTGACCATAAAGTTCTCATCTTTATCCAAGGTCTACTTGGGCTCATTGGGTGTGTTTGGCACTATATTTTTTAAGGCTGCCTTAGGATTCTGTCAAATTATCAATTTCCCAATTGAAGGCATTCCTAACCAACGGAATATTCCAAAAACATCCCATGATAAGACAGCTTGAGGTGCTGGCTAATAGGCGCATTTTTGTCATAGGTAGAAGGGTATTTTTTCTGAGTGGGGACTTGCCACACCAAATATCAAGCCAAAAGAACTCATTCTCCCCATCCCCCAAGTGAAAATAAATAAGACAGAAGAATTTGTCCCATCCTCGCCTGATGGGTTTCCAAACACCAACATTGTGAGCTCCATTTATCTCTTTAAAGGCCCAACCATTATGATGTAAGTTGTATTTTAAATGGCAAAACCGGCTTTATTGAAGGTGAGGAGATTTTAGACCTAACCCTCATTTTTACATAGGTTGTTTAACCACCACCAACCCCCCCCCCCCCCCCCCCCCCCATTTGACAAGATGATATTTAAAATCCTCACCCGTGTTCTCCCATAGAAATATCAATACCTTCTGATCAATACCTTCTGATCTCCTGGCCACTGAACTAGGGATAGGAAAAAGAGACATAAAATAGATCAAGAGGTCAGATAAAGTGCTTTTAATGAGAGAGTCTTCCACCTTTTGACAAGTAATTCCTTTTCCAACCAGCAAGTTTTCTTTCAAATCTTCCAGCTATGGAGTCCCAAACCCCCCTCATCTTTAAGTTGGTTCCCAAGGGAATACCAAGATAGGTAATAGGAAAAGCCCCCTACTCACACCCTAACAGGCCTGCAAAAGAGGCCCACATTCGCAAGTCCCCATCAGAATAATTTCACTTTTGCCCAAGCTCACTTTTTCAAGCCTTGAAGCTGCTTCAAACCCAAAGAGAATGCACCTGATATTAAGGATTTGCTAAAGATCATCCTCGTAGAAAATGATGGTGTCACCTGCAAAAAGGAGATGGGAGACAACCAGATTTGTATTGTTCTTCCGATACTAAGCCCCTTGAGTAG